>NC_044557.1:130887366-131187366 GCF_007565055.1 Rhinopithecus roxellana | reverse complement strand
ATTGTGTATGGCTACTTACACCAAAATGGCAGAGTTGAGCAACTGCAACAGACACGGTACAGCCCACAAAGCTTAAGATATTTACTATCTGACCCTTTATATAAAAAGTTTGCTGACCATTATAATAAACCATGGCAATCTTTTATTAAGCATTTACTGTGTTCCAAGTATCAGCAAAATGTTTGCATACATTTGTTTATTTTAATTTTCACCCATAAGGTAGTTATAATTATGTAAGCTATGACTCTAAACCACAGAAGTATGGGTAAATTTTTGTTTAGAGGCACATCTGAAAAAGCCATTTCTCTATAAAGTTTATAGTTTTAACATGTTAACTACATAGAATAAAATTATGCATAGAAATCAAAAGACTATTTGCATAAAAAGAAAATTTATTTGTAAAATCAATTTTTCCAAAGCAGGCAGTATCTCAAAGGTTCAACTTATAAAGGTGTAAACCCAAAGCAGTATTTTAATTGAACTATAATTCATGCTGAAGTGAAATAGAATCATAACTGTGATTTAATGACTACCATTCAGAAACTACACTGGGTGCTTCACATTACTTGTGCCATCAACACTATCATTCCTATGGAAAAAAACATACTGTCATTTTCAATTTACAGATGAGAAAGCTGAGTCCCTGAGAAGTTAAGGAGATAAGCAATTAGTAAGTGGTAGAGCCCAAATTAGAACTTGACTCTATCTGAACCCAAAGTCTGTCCTCTTTCCATTTAAGGGCACATTTCTCCAAAACACAAAAAAGTATTAAAATTTTAATTATAAGAAGCTTAATTAAACTAAAAAGCTTCTGCACAACAAAAGAAGTAGTCAACAGAGTGAACAGTCAACCTGCAGAATAGGAGAAAATATTTGCAAAATCATATATACAACAGGGGACTGATATCCAGAATTTATAAGGAACTCAACTCAACAACAACAAAAATAATTCTATTTAAAAGTGGGCAAAAGACATGAATAGATAATTTTCAACAGAAGGCATACAAATGGCCTACAGGCATGTGAAAAAAAATGCCCAACATCATTAATAATCAGAGAAATGCAATTTAAAACCAAAATAAGACATCATCTTACACCAGCCAGAATGACTATTATTAAAAAGACAAAAAATAACAGATGTTGGCAAGGATACAGAAAAAAGAGAACTCTTATACACTGTTGATGGGAATGTAAATTAGTATAGCCACTATGGGAAACAGTATGGAGATTACTCAAAGAACTAAAAATAAAACTAACATTTGATCTAGCAATCCCACTACTGGGGTATCTACCCAACTGAAAGGAGATCAATATATCAAAGGGATATTTGCCTTCACACGTTCATCATTGCACTATTCACAATAGCAAGGATACGGAATCAACCAAAGTGCTCATCAATGGAGAACTGGATAAAGAAAATGTGGTACATATACACAATGGAATACGATTCAGCCATAAAAAATAGCATTATATCTTCTGCAGCAACATGAATGGAACTGGAGTCCATTATCCTAAGTGGAACAAGCCAGACACAGAAAGACAAATAGCACATGTTCTCACTTATAAATGGGAGCTAAATAATGTGTACATATGGATGTAGATTGTGGAATAATAGACAATGGAGATTCGGAAGGGTAAGGGTGGGTGGTGTATGATGAGCAATTACTTAACGGGTACAATGCATGTTATTTGAGTGATGGATACCCTAAAAGCCCTAATTTCATCACTATGCCATTTATACATGGTATTACCCAATTACCCAAAACACTATAAAATTATGCCTGTACCCCATAAATTTATTCAAATAAAAAAGAAGCATACAGGACTCTGCTACTGAAAAAGAAAATCACATAAGAGCTGAAAATCTCAAAATATTTTTGGAGCTGTTAGTAGCAGGAGGCTTAAAAGCATTCTAAATGAAAAAGAAGCTCATTATTAGATTTTCTTTTCCAGTTTCATCACTAATTGGTTTCCATAAGGATGGCAGGGAAATGTACATTATCTGGAAAATACATGCCAAATATGTTGCATGCCATTTACTTCAGTAATTACGGTGAAGCTTCAGAATCGCATACCAGCTGTTAAGAGCAGCTTAAATTTATCTCCTGGGAAGGCTAAGTCACTGCCAGGAAGCACCTTCCAGGTAAACAGGCATCTGTGTGACACACTATGCTTTCCAAGCACTTGAAGAAACGAGATTTCCATTGGAAAGATCCAAGTTCAGGGCAACACCGAGGCACAACTGGAACGATGTCTTGTGCAAAGTCCCCACAGTCATTGGCATCACCATGGCCATCCATTGGATTTTATAGACATTTGAGTGATATAAATCCTTTAGGACACTTTTAATGCTACCCTGTTTTTTGCGTCAATCCACAGGAATTAGTCTAGGTACACTTTAAGTAAGGCTGCCTGCACTGGGGTTCCTCGTAAAGTTTTTTCTTAAATTCAGAGGCATATTAGTAGGCAAAGTCAACAGTCATTGACTGCTACTATAAGATAATATTGAGCATTTGTTGTCTGTAAGATACTGTGCTAAGGCCTTTATATGCATTTTCTTATTTAATCTTCACTTCAACCTTATGTAGTAGATACTATGATTATCCTAACTTTTTTTTTTTTTTTTTGGAGACAGAGTTTCTCTTTTGTTGCCCAGGAGTGCAATGGCACAATCTTGGCTCACCACAACCTCCACCTCCCAGGTTCAAGCGATTCTCCTGCCTTAGCCTCCCAAGTAGCTGGGATTACAGGCATGTGCCACCACACCCAGCTAATTTTATATTTTTAGTAGAGATGGGGTTTCTCCATGCTGGTCAGGCTGGTCTTGAACTCCCGACCTCAGGCAATTTGCCTGCCTCAGCCTCCCACAGTGCTGGGATTACAGGCATGAGCCACTGCACTCAGTCTATTATCACAACTTAAAGCATTTTCCTTTATCACCACTTCATCAATGAAATAATAGAATAAATTCATCTGAATTAAGAATAGATAACATCAAACACGGGGGCCTGTCAGGGGGTGGGGCACGAGGGAAGGGAGAGCGTTAGGACAAATACCTAATGCATGCGGGACTTAAAAGCTAGATGATGGGTTGATGGGTGCAGCAAACCACCATGGCACATGTATACCTACGTAACAAACCTGCACATTCTGCACATGTATCCCAGAACTTAAAGTATAATAAATAAATAAATAAATAAACATCAAAAATTATATTAAAAGTTTGAAAAAAAATAGATAATCCAGCCTAGCACAGTGGCTCACATCTATAATCCCAAGACCTTGGGAGGTCAAGGTGGGAAGATTGCTGTAATCTCCGCTACCCAGGAGGCTGGGGAAAGAAGATTGCTTGGTCTTGCAGGAGTCCAAGACCAGCAATAAGGCAAGACCCCATCTCTTCAGAATTAAAAAATTAGCCAGGTGTGGTGGCATGCACCTATGGTCCCAACTACTCAGGAGGCTGAGGTGGGAGGATATCTTGGGCCCAGGAGGTCAAGACTGCAGTGAGCCATGTTCTTGCCACTGAGCTCCAGCCTGGGAGACAGAGCAAGACCCTGTCTCAAAAAAAAACAAAAAACAAAATAGGTAATCCTTGTATTTTTGTTATCTAACAATAAGAAAGATAACTTGTAAATACAGTTTTACTTACTAAGTTAACATGCCTAAGCTTTTTGTATTTTTTCTATCACACAACACTTCAATTTATAGTAGTAGAAAAAAATTCTCATTTGGAAAGGTGGAGTAGTCTACAGTCTACTCTTATGAAAAAGACAAAAGTACCAAATGACCCATCTAATACCAGGCATTTTGTTTTAAAAAGTTTTTAAGTAATATTCAGTTCACTCAGGGCAATTATGACTCAACTCATATTCAAGAGGTTTGTAAGAGTACTGGCTTCAAAAAACAAAAAGAGTACTGGCTTCAGCATCAGATGTCTGTGTAGGTCTCTATCAGGGACTGGCTCTGTGATCCTAGACAAGTTACTTAATCCCACTGGATGTGCTTCCTCATCTATAAATAGTAGATCATAATTTATCTGCTTCCAAGAGTTACTGAGGGCAGTAAAAGAGACAATGTACATAAAGCCCTTCACACTAAATGCTCATCAATGTCAGCTATAACAATGATCATTATTGTTACTTCTATTATTATATATGACTTTATAGTTAAAATTATTATTCTGAGACCATACCAGACTTTAAAATGTCTTCAGATCAATGGGTACCAAAAAAATATAGAAAGAATGAATAAGACCTACTATTTGATAGCACAATAGGATGACTATAGTCAATAATAACTTAATTGTATATTTTAAAATAACTTTTAAAATGTAATTAGATTATTTGTAACTCAAAGGATAAATGCTTGAGGGGATACCCCATTCTCCATTGTGTGCTTATTTCATATTGCATGCCTGTAGCAAAACATCTCATGTACTCCATAAATATATACACCTACTCTGTAACCACAAAAATTTTTTTTAACAATTTTTTAAAAATAAAAATTTTAAATTTTAATTTTAATTTTTAAATTTTAAAAATTAAAAAAGGTATCTTCACAAAAGGATGATGATGATGTCAATTTTATGGTTAACTGTATTTTTTTTTGTTACCAAAGTCTTAGAAAATGGAATTTGCATATCTGGTTGTCAGATCATTGGAATTACCCAAAACACCCTATTCCCTAATCATTAATCAATCAGTAGTTATTTGGTAAGTCATACTTTTAAAATATCTTATGTTAAATATTATGACTGTAAAAGAGGGCCATGCCCCTTCCTAAAAAGAGTGTGAGACCTATATGGAGAATGAAATGATAATTGCAGCAGAGATACATCATTATACATTTGTGCAAGCCCATAAGAGGTACACCAAGAATGAATCCTAATGTAAATTATGTATCTTGGACGACAAGGATGTGGCAATGTAAGTTCATCACTTATAATGAATGTACCTCTCTGGTGGGACTCTCCATAATGGAGGAGGCTATGCATGTGTGAGGCAGGGAATACATGGGAAATCTTTGTACCTTTCTCTCGATGTTTCTGTGAACCGTAAAACTCTAAAAAAAATCTTTTTTAACCTAAAAAGCTACACCTAGATTCAAGTCTATTTTTTAGAAAGGCAAGACCAAGGTTTGGGAGAAAATATTTGCAAAGACTCATACCCAGAATACTTAAAGAGTTCTTACAATTCAATAATTAGAAGATTAAAACACTGATAGAGAAAGAGCAAAAATTTTGGACAGCTGTATTACCAAAGAAGGTATTAAGATGGAAAATATCCTATGCAAAAATATTTAACACCATTGATCATTGTGTAAGTGCTAATAAAAGCAATGAGATACTACTGTCACTAGAATGGCTAAAATTAGAAAGACTGACCATATCAAGTAGTAGCAAGGATGTGGAGCAACTAGAACTCTCATACATCACTGGTGGGAACGCAAAAAAGTACAGCCATGATGGAAAACAATTTGGTAGTTTCTTAGAAAGTTAAACATACAGGCCAGGCACGGTGGCTCACGCCTGTAATCCCAGCACTTTGGGAGGCTAAGGCGGGTGGATCATCTGAGATCAGGAGTTTGAGACCAGCCTAGCCAACATGGTGAAACCCCATCTCTACTAAAAATACAAAAATTAGACAGGCGTGATGGTGTGTGCCTGTAATCCCCGCTACCCAGGAGGCTGTGACAGGAGAATCGCTGGAACCTGGGAGGCAGAGGCTACAGTAGCCCAGACTGTGCCACTGCACTCCAGCCTGGGCGACAGAGCAAGACTCAGTCTCAGAAAGAACAAAGAGAAAAAAGAGAAGAAAGAAAAAGAGGATTGAAAGGAAAGGGAAAAAAGGAAAGAAGGAAAGGAAAGGAAGGAAAGAAAGGAAAGGAAAAGGAAAAGGAAAGGAAAGGAAAGGAAAGGAAAAGGAAGGAAGGAAAGGAAAGGAATAAGAAAATCAAAGCAGAAGGAAGAAAGAAGAGGAGAGAGAGGAGAGAGAAAGGAAAGAAAGAAAAAGAGAAAGAAAGAAAGACAGAGAGAGAGAGAGAAGAAATAGAAAAAAAGCAAAGACAATAAAAAGAAGAAAGAAAGAAAAAATACAAGACGCAAGACATAACGAAAGAAAGAAGAGAAAGAAAGAAAGAAAGAAAGAAAGAAAGAAAGAAAGAAAGAAAGAAAGAGGAAGAGAGAAAGAAAGAAAGAGGCATTTACCATATGACCCAGTAATTCTATTCTTAGATTACCCAAGATAAATTAAAATACATGTTCACACAACTAGTGCTACAGGGCATCTCAAATGGTTTTGGGGGCAAGAAGGGGGTGGAGATTGCATAATGGCACAAGCAGACATTTTGGGTGATGGAAACATTATCATGATAGTAGTGGTAAATATAGGACTATAGATATTTGTCAAAGCGACCAAATTCTATACTTAAATTTAGTAAATCTTATTTTATGTTAAAATTACATCTCAGTAAAATTGATGCAAAAAATATAATTATTGACATGTTATTCTATGATAAATGCCTAACAGAGGTTCCAATAACTATAAACTTCAGGAGACAGAAAAGGAAGAAGAGAATGAATACTTATAAAGTGCTTCCTGCGTGCTTTTTAAACACAATAGTAACTCCTACCAACAAGTTATCTGAAAGATAAGTTTAGTTACTTTGCACTTTGAAGAAGGTGTCTCATCTTTGAAATAGAAAGAAATGCACCCAATTCACAAAGCTAGTAAGCAGTAGATTCAAGCCCAAGTCTGTCCGACTTTGAAATCCAAATACTACTCTACACTCCATGGTTTCCCATGTAATTTAAATATAGCCACAAATGAAATCACACTTTAACCCAACAAATATCAAAAGCAAACCATCCAAAAGAAATCAAACCACCATTGCTGTTCTCCTAGCAGAAGGATATTAATATGTGCAACAGTCAAATAATACATAGGAAATCTCGACACCAAGTCCTAACGTTTTAAATTGAGAATTCTGAATAGTCATAGAAGCTATTATAATTTTCAGAGCAAAGTTATTATAGAGATGTTTGTATAAATACACTATGTGAAATTTTTAAATTTACTTACACATTTTATCAAATTCTCAAGGACATTTCTGGAGTAGCCTCATCACTTATAGAGCATTAATTCTGAGGCCTGACTACAGATGATATAGTTATTATGTAATATTTAATAGTTCAAAATGGGAAGTTAATATACTTCTAAAAATACCAAAGAAACTAGTATATAAAAATGTCAACTGTGATCACCAAAAATTGCTTCTAGTTGTATCTAATTATCTCATACTCTTTAAGAGCTCTGCATTTCATATCAGGGATGGCCTGAATAAGTAACATTATTTCATACGTGACAACTGTTTAGCTTATTGTCAATGATACAGATTTATCACGATCTTATAAACCTCATGATCCATCCAATCCCTCAATTTTTAACTACTTCCAGGAAGTTTCACCAATAGGCAAATATGCTGAGGGACAAAAAAACAAATACTAGGAGCATTTTAAAAATAATTATAAGCGTCCCTAGCAGGCTTCAGTGCTTAAGCTACAACAATTAATGTGATGTACCAAATTTTCACAAGTGCAATGCATCTTTGCAGCTCATCTAATGGAGTTTGGGTAATACTATTCATTAGTAAGAACCCTTAGAAACAATCATTTATTTTGTTCTCCCCAGGAAAGTGATCTTTTCATGATTTGGCAAATGTGGGTGCACACATACACACAACAACAACAACTTAATAGTTGTTTTTGTAGTAATCTACAAAATGGACAGCTAAAGTACATATTTGGTCATCTAGAATCCCTCAAAAAATTATCTTGCGTAGAACTGTGTAGATAATTGAGGAAAATGATGTATATGTCAAATATTTGGAGAAAGCTCTAAATTAATGAATACTTTGATTACTTAAACAGCCTAAAAGAAATTAAGTAAAAGCCTTGACAATTCAGTCTAAGAAAATAGAGAATAGTTAAGGATCCATTCCAAAATTTTGGAAGAAAGAGTGAAGATGCATTTAAATGTTAGTAGATTGAATTTGCAAAGCTGTCTGCATGGCAGAAGGCAACGGAACCCCTTTGTAACCTAGGGCTGAGCAGCTGCCTCCTGCCGACTTGTTCTCATCCATTCCCCACGAATGCAGCCAGAGTCCCACATCATCATCCACAGGATGAAATCGGAAGGAGCCTTACCTCATTTCAACTCGTGGCATCTAACACTAACACATCAACCTCTTCTTACAAAGAGTAACATTATTCTTTCCAACTTCTGATACATTTCTGACCAATCAAGATTCAGACCTGTACGTGCCCTAAATTGACATATCATTTTCCTTTTCCCCCACTGGAAATGCTTCAAATATATAACTTTCTCTTTATGCCACATGATCGTTGCAATTGAGTAGTATCCGGCCACTGACCCGAAAGAAGCAGTTAGTTTTGCAGACAGCCCTAGTTATCAGCATCCGCATGTGCTTATGCACCATGGCAATTAATCAAGGTTGCCCAGATTGGATGATAACATGACTTCAGGTCCACAATCCCTCAGCCTAAACCCTTAAAACTGGATGTGTCTTGGAATTAAGATTTTTTTCACATTTTACAAAAGTAAAATGGTGCCTGAGGCTGTATGTTATGTAACATCTCAATAAAGTCCGGAATGGCATTCCAAAATCAAGCACACTAATATTTCTGCAACAAACGAATGAGTATTCACACTAAGTATGATTTTGAAAATAGCCACAAATCAGGTCAGATTAGGCTTTGCCATCACGTGAGTTGTGAACTAACTATTGGATCTCAAAGCTTTTAGCTGAATATAGAAGTAATAGCAGAGGAATAGTAGCAGTGGAAAATAATTATGAGAACTGGTATATGCAAACAGATGCCAGGCACTAGCTATACATGATCTCCTTAATCTCCCCAACAACCTTGAGGTCAAAACTACTTTCAAGAGACTGTTTTACACAAACTGACTTAAAAATACTCTTTTTACAAGGTACATGATATATAAATGTTTCAAACCCTTCTCCCAAATCATGAATCAAACCCAATATTGTTATTAGCCCATTCTTTTATTGGCTTTCTCATTTTGAATGACATTTCTGTTCCTGATTATAGGATTTTAATCTCATTAGAGTCCTACATAACAAATCCAGAGGTAGATTTAAAAGAAAAAAATCACACAATTTCAAATTATTTCAGGAAGGCAACCCTGGGATTATTCACTAGTTCAGCAACTCAAACCAAAATTACACACTAACAATTACCCCATTAAGGAGCTTTGCTTCCTTTAGTGAAGCATGCTTATCCCATAAGTATGAAATTTATGTTTACTCTACCATTATAGGGGAAAACTTGATTTAAAAAAAAATAAAAGACTGTACAAGAGCTCAAGGTGTTAGTACGGAATTGGATGGTAATCTGCTGAGTCTAGGACTTGTATACTGAGACCTGTGAAAATCTCATTACTTACCTTAGCCCACCATCCCCATATGCAGCTCAAGTGGCCCTCAGTCTTCCTAGCTGTGTATTCTACATTTAACTTATTAATTTGGATTCGGACTCATCCAAATCATGCCAACTCAGCTTGCAAACTCCTCGCTCAGATTACATCTTGCAGAGGTTTTATAAACATATTACTCTAAGAATTACTAACATCATAGTATATGAGGCTAGAGTGATATGATAATCACCCCTCATATCTCCAGTAAACAATTCACTCTAACAACCTTCGTATAAACTGATTATACATATAATTATCATTTTTAATGTTCATCTTGTTCAAACAATGAATTAGATACTATAACAATATAATGCATTAGCATTTTATTCTTTAAGATGCTTCCCTACTGTGTACCTTAATTAAGGAACAAGGAAAGCATCCCAACTACATTTATAGTCTTAGTATAATCTAAAATTATCTTCTCACAAATATGAAAGTCTTTGCTATTGCAAATATCTTAGGTTGAGTTCCTTCAGAAGCCAAACCTAAAAGATTTGAATGCAAGTAATTTGGCATGATTCTGGAATCCATGTCTACTGTGCTTAAGGATACCACACCCTGTGCTGATTCATCTAAATACTATCTGTCTCTGAAATATCCCCAAACATATGTATTTATTCCACACACATAGTCATCGGTTTCAGTATTGTGTGTGTGTTCATTCCCCAAGAAACAGAATGCATTCTCAAGCAGTAAAACTGGCCCAGGGCACAACACTGTGCCTCTTGGCTAATGGGCCTTAGCTACTATAGAGCACCATCACCTTCAGCCAATCTACCAAAGCTAATATGTCTCCATATTGTTGGTTTCTCTTTTGTCCATGTATTTTGTGTTTTGTGAACAATTTTGACCCATACTGTCTCAAAAATCAGTATGCAAGTAAGAGTGCTGGATGTGTGACAAAATTAAAACCTAGGAGAATCAACCTGAACATTGAAAGGCAAGAAGTTTTAGCTCCCTAGGCAAGAAGTTTTATCTCCCTTGAGGCATCATCAAGTAAGTGGTCAAAGACAGTAAGAGTCTTCTATGTGGAATCATAAAAAGAACTCAAATACACAGAAAGAGAATGAAACAGTGGTTACCACCTGCTGGGTGGGGGCGTGGTCAGGGAATGGGAAATGTAGGTCAAAGAATTCAAAATAGTAGATGGGTATGATGAGCAAGTTTAGACATCTATCGTACAGCATGAGAACTAAAGTTAATAAAATTATATTGCATATCTGAGTTTTTTGTTAAATAAGTGGATTTTAGCTGCTGTCTTATCACAAAGAATTAACTATCTGAGATGACAGATATGTTCATCTCCTTCACTACCGTAACCTTTCTACTATCTATTAATATATGTATCCCACAACATGTTGCAAACCTCAAATATATACAATAAAGAGCATTTTAAAATAATAAACATATTGATAGTACAACAGGGTGACTATAGTCAATAATAACTTAATTGTACATTTTAAAATAACTAAAAGAGTGTAATTGGGCCAGATGTGGTGGCTCACGCCTGTAATCCCAGCACTTTGGGAGGCCGAGGAGGGTGGATTACAAGGTCAGGAGTTCGAGACCAGCCTGGACAATATGGTGAAACCCCGTCTCTACCAAAAATACAAAAATTAGCAGGGCATGGTGGCAGATGCCTGTAATCCCAGCTACTCAGGAGGCTGAGGCAGAAGAATCACTTGAACCCAGGAGGGAGGGTTGCAGTGAGCCGAGATCATGCCACTGCACTCCAGCCTGGGCGACAGAGCAAGACTCCTTCTCAAAAAAAAAAAAAGAAAGAAAGAAAGAAAAGTGTAATTGGAGTGTTTGTAACTCAAAGGATAAATGCTTGAGGAGATGAATACCCCATTCTCCATGATGTGCTTATTTCACACTGCATGCCTGTACCAAAGCATCTCACATACCCCACAAATATATATACCTACTATGTACCCACAAAAATTAAACATTAAAAAAGTAATAATAATAATAAATACTAAAAAAGTGGGAGAAACATATTTGTAACATTTATCTCACCTAAAGACCTAATATTCCTAACAAATTTTAACTATTAAAATTGAGGAAAGAGAGCTAGGTGTGGTGGCACACACGTGTAGTCCCAGCTACTTGGGAGGCTGAGCTGGGAGACTCACTTGAGCCCAGGAGTGTGAGTCTTCAGTGAGCTCTGCTTGTGCCTGTGAATAGCCACAGCATTACAGCCTAGGCAATCTAATGAGACCCTATCTCTAAAATAAAAATAAATAGAGGAAAGAAACTATGATACATGCACACATCAAAATAATATGCAGCTTTAAACTACAATAAACAAGAGCAGTATAAACTAAAAGCAAAAAGAATAAAGGGCAGTGAAGGTGAAGATCAGCAGTCACATGGGATTGGTGAAGGGAGCCTGCTGACATTCTGAGGACATCATAAACAGACTGCAGCCCAGGAAGACTGAGCAACAGCTGGGTGAGTAGAACCAGAAAGAACAAAGGCCAGAGGCACATCATGACTTCAGGGGATTTGAAGAGAACAGAGAGCTGTTGCCAGGACTGCCATTGTACAAACAGCATATTCCCTTCCAATGTTACTTACATAGAAAGAAGGAAGGGAGAAAGGAAGGGAGGGAGGAATGGAGGGAGGAGGAGAGAAAGGAAGGTAGGGAGGAGGGAAAAGAATAAAGGCCTGGAATTTCCCCATTCTGCTGACTCTCAGAGGGTGCAGAGCTGAGGCTTCCTCTGTTCCTGCATCCTAAAGGTCCTCTGATCACATCCCCTTGCTCCCTCATTCTTGGCTAGCTGAGCTCCCATCAGCACCCACCACCTGAGTGTTCTAGGGTACATTTCAAAGGTGCAGAAACTGGGGCCAAGAACACGCACAGAGCCATCTCAGCATAATCACTCTGCAGGGACAGAGAAACGTGAAACCTCTGCAAAACCAGAATGGCAGCAATCACGATCAAATGAGTAGACACTGTAAATCCAAGACATGGATGTACTGAGTCAGGAGATAAGAGATTTGAGGGAGGGATACTATACTGTTAAATTACAGTCATTAAAAATTGTGCTTTGTTTGTTTAGAAGAAAAATATTAAATTCATGACAAATATTTAATACATTTAAAATTATCTGAGATGTAATGTTTCCCTCCTTGCAAGTCTGCAGTACTGCTCTGCAGTTTTCATTTAACACAGCAAGTTCACACCTTGTGGCAGAGGCTGTGTTAGGTACTGAGATCATGGACATGACTGAGAAATAGTAACTTCCCTCAAGGAGCCCAGAGTCCAGTGGGACATCATCCAGGTCATTAATAACAGAAGCATTTGCTCTGAAACTAGGATTTTACTAATTGGAGTTTTATTTCATTTTTAAAATCCTATACCCAAGAATTTAAAGACTTTCTCTAGTAAGTGAATTACAGAAAGCTTGCTTTGGGAGATACTCAAGCAAATATTGATCTGACCATTAAAAGAAGCTCAGACTATCAGGATAAACAACATTATAAATAGTAAAGTCAAAACAAAGTCAACAAGGAAAAGATCCAAGTCAAAATTCTGTCTTTGCTTTTAAATAAAATGAAGTATTTTTATTCTAGCATCTATTTTTATCAAATATTAGATATATTAATTCATCTGTCAATAACCTAGCTATTACCCATCTTCTTCTGTAAAGTACTGGGGTGTTAGAAAATGTAAGCACCCTTAGAAATAGTATAATTTAGTTGGAGAGAAGAAACAGACAACAGAAATGTTAAAAGATATAGATTAACAACATTTCAACATAAGAAAATCTCAAGTCAGTGTGTGATTAATGGCCAAACGGAGCAGGGCTATTGCAATTTACGAAGGAAAAAAAATGAACATTTCAGATGAGTGTATATTTAAGCAAGATCTTGAAGGACAAGTAAAATTTGGACACAAAGGAAGCAGGAGGGCAAAAGTGCTACTGTACAGAAGTATGGTAGGAAAAGACCATAAATAAGGTAAGTGGTGAATTATTTGAGATAGCAGAGATTGAGTAATATGGACAGCTTTCAATGTCGAGCCAGGAAATTGGATTTTATCCTCGGCAATGGGAAATGTAAGGAGCCTCTGCTAGTGTTTGAGCAAAGGAATGATATAAGGTGGTATTTTAAGAGCTTTGTCTGACTTTACTATGCAAGAATTAAAAGGAAGTCGATGGATAAGAAAAACCCAATAGTCCAGACGTGAAGTGGTAAGGATCAGAAGTAGGTTGGGACAGTGGACAGTAGTATGAGAGGTTTAGGAGAAAAGATTCATAAGACTTGATAAGTTATTAGAGACCAGGGGATTCACTGGTCTCAACAACAGGTAGCCAAGGGGAAAAAAAAATCATTAATGAAATTAAAAAGTCAAGATGGAAGATGTTTCGAAGAGGGTGAAAGCTAATGGAAGTAGGTCATAAAACTGAGGTAAAAGCACTAATCATAGGACTTAGTGTAGTGAGTGGTATACACTCTTTGGGGAAAAAAATCGTAGTAAATGTAGTGTGTTTTGGGGTTTTGGGGCCATTTTTATTTTGTTTTGTTTTGTTGCTGTTGTTGTTTTTTAGATGAAATCTCACTCTCTGCCCAGGCTGGATGGAGTGCAGTGGCATGATCTTGGCTCACTGCAGCCTCTGCCTCCTGGGTTCAAGCGATTTTCCTGCCTCAGCCTCCCAAGTATCTGGGACTACAGGCATGCACCACCACACCCAGCCACTTTTTTTGTGTTTTTAGTAGAAATGGGGTTTCATCATACTGGCCAGGCTGGTCTCAAACTCCTGACCTCAAATGATCCACCTGCCTTGGCCTCCCAAAGTGCTGGGATTACAAGCATGAGCCATTGTGCCCAGCCAATATACTGTTTTTAAATAATATATTTTTCCTAACTATAAAGTAACTTAAGTTCAGTGCACACAAATTTGGTATCAAAAAAAATCGAAAGAAATAAAAGTCATTCGGAATCCTACTACCCAAAGATGGCTACTTTCACAGATGTCTATCCTTTGAGTCTTTTTTTTCCCATGTCAATAAAAATAATAGAGCCGACATGGGGGCTCATGCCTATAATCTCAACACTTTGGAAGGCTGAGGCAGATGGATCAGCCTTGGCCTATCCTCTTGAGGTCAGGAGTTTGAGACCAGCCTGGCCAACATGGCAAAACCCCTCTCTACTAAAAATACAAAAATTAGCTGATTGCGGTGGCATGCGCCTGTAATCCCAGCTACTCGGGAGGCTGAGGCATGAGAATCACTTGAACCCAGGAAGCAAAGGTTGCAGTGAGCTGAGATCGCCCCACTGCACTCCTGGGTGACAGAGTGAGACTCTGTCTCTAAATAAATAAATAAAATTTTTAAAAATGAGTGGGAAAAGGAGTAGAGGAGAGAGAAGAATGGCTAAGATTTATTGACCGCCTATTACATTCCAAGCATTAGTCTAAGGTCTTGACATATATTAACAGTTATTCTTTGCAACAATTCTATGAGCTAGATAATATTACTATCCCTTTATGCAGATGGAGAAACCAGGGCCCAGAGAGATCAAGTCTGCTGAGACTGCCTCACTTGTTGTGAAGTGGGCAAGCAGCAGACATGGCACCCTCTGGGAGTCATGGTTTCCCTGGCAGTCCTGGTGCTATTGCTTTGGAGGACATGGAAAGAAACAGAACAGGTGGCAGAGAGATGTATGCATTATCATGGATGAGAACTGAAGACAGTTGCTGGAAGGAGACTGGATTATAGAATTTTGTGCCCTGTGGTACCCCGCTTGTCAAAAGCTTCCACCAGAATGGGAAAGTTTTGCTGAATGGGGAGAAGTTCTTGAGGTTAATGTAGCAAAAGTAGATGTCGCAGGGCAGCCAGGACTGAGTAGACAGTTCATCATAACTGCTCTCCTACTATTTATCATTGTAAAGATGGTGAATTTGGACACCATCAGGGTCCAAGGACTAAGAAGGACTTCAGAAACTTTATAAGTGATGAAGAGTGGAAGACTATTGAACCAATTCCATCATGGTTTGGTTCAGGTTCTTTTCTGATGAGCAGTATGTCAGCACTCTCAGCACTCTATGTGGATTAGGATTTGCCATGCTATTTTACTGAAGACCTTAGATTACTGGTTTGGAAATTGTATACAGTTTTTGCTTTAGCAATTCTGCTTTCAGGGCCGTTTTTAGGACTCTTTATGATATTTGTGTCAGATTGCCTTTGTCCTTAAAAAGGTGCATACTGCAGCCATACTTGTTATATTAGTTCATTCTTGCACTGCTCTAAAGAAATATCTGAGACTGGGTAATTTATAAAGAGAAGAGGCTTAAGTGGCTCACCGTTCTGCAGGCTGTACAGTAAGCATGACAGCTTCTGCTCAGCTTTGGGGGAGGCGTCAGGAAACTTACCATTGTGGCAAAAGGCAAGGGGGAAGTTGGTTCTTCACATAGCCCGAGCAGGAAGAAGAGAGAGAAGGAAGAAGTGCTACACACTTTTAAACAACCAAATCTCACAATAACTCATTCACTCTCTATCATGAGAACAGCACTGAGGGGATGGTGCTAAACCATTCATGAGGGACAACCCCTGTGATCCAATTACTTCCCACCAGGCCCCACCTCCAACACTGGGGATTACAATTCGGCATGAGATTTGGGAGAGGACACAGATCCAAGCCATATCACTCAACCTCTGGCCCTTCCCAAATCTCACATCCTTCTCACATTGCAAAATATAATTATCCCTTTCCAACAGTCCCCTCAAAGTTTTAACTTATTCCAGCATTAACTCAAAAGTCCAAAATCCAAAGTCTCATCTGAGACAAGGCAAGTCCCTTTGGCCTATGAGCCTGTAAAATCAAAAACAAGTCAGTAACTTCCAAGACACAATAGGGTACAGGAATTGGGTAAATACTCCCATTCCAAAAGAGATAAATTCAGTAAAAGGGGCTTCAGACCCCTTACAAGTCCAACAAGTCCGAAATCCAACAGGGCAGTCATTAAATCATAAGCTTCAAAAGAATCTCCTTTGACGCCATGTCCCACATCCAAGGCACTCTGATGCAAGGGGTGGGCTCCCAAGGCCTTAGGCAGCTCTGCCCTGTGACTTTAGAGGTTTCAGTCCCCAAAGCTGCTCTCATGGACTGGCATTGAGTGCCTGTGACTTTTCCAGGCTGAGGGTGCAAGATGACAGTGGATCCACCATTCTGGGGTCTGGAGGATGGTGGCCCTCTTCTCACAGCTCCAGTAGGCAGTGCCCCAATGGGGACTTCATGTAGGGACTGCAACCCCACATTTCTCCTCTGCACTACCCTAGTAAACAGTCTACATGAGGGCTCCAACCCTGCAGCAGGCTTCTACCTGGACATTCAGGCTTTACCATACATCCTCTGAAATCTAGGTGGAGGCTCCCAAGCCTCAGCTCTTGTGCTCTGTGCACTAACAGGGTTAACACTGCATGGAAGCCTCCAAGGCTTACAGCTTACACCCTCTGAAGCATCGGCCCAAACTGTACCTGGGACCTTTTGAGCCATGGCTGAAGTTGGAGCAGCTGGGATGTGAAAAGTAGTGTCCTGAGATTGTGCAGGGCAGGGGGCACTGGGTCTGGCCCATGAAATCACTCTTCCCTTCTAGGCCTCTGGGCCTGTGATGGGAGGAGCTGTCACGAAGGCCTCTGAAGTGCCTTCAAGGCCTTCTTCCCATTGTCTTATCTATTAATATTTGTCTTACTTTTAACTATGCAAATTTATCCATCCTGACTGAATTCCTCCCCAGAAAATGAGGGGTTTTTTTTCTACCACATTGCCAGGCTGCAAGTTTACCAAACTTTTGTGTTCTGCTTCCTTTTTAAATATAAATTCCAGGGCTGGGTGCAGTGGCTTACATCCGTAATCTCAGCATTTTGGTAGGCTGAGGCAGGAGGATCACTTGAAACCAGGAGTTCGAGACCAGCCTGAGTAATGCAGTAAGACCCTGCCTCTACTAAAAATACAAGAAAATTAGCCAGGCATGGTGATGTGTGCCTATAAACCCATCTACTCAGGAGGATGTGGTGGGAGAATCACCTGAGCCTGGGAGGCAGAGGTCTACAGTGAGCCATGATCATGTCACTGCACTCCAACCTGGGGAACAAAGCAATATTCTGTCTCAAACATTATATATATATATTCAAGTTTCAGGTCATTTTTTTGCACACACATATAAGCATAAAATGTTAGAAGCAGCCAGGCCATATCTTGAACACTTTGCTGATTAGAAATGACTTCCACTAGATACCCTAAATCATCTCTCTCAAGTTCAAAGTTCCACAGATTCCTAGAGCAGAGGCACAATGTAGACAGACTCTTCACTAACGCATAGCAAAAGTGACCTTTACTCTAGTTTCTAATAAATTCCTTATCTCCATCTGAGACCTCATCAGCCTGGACTTTATATTGGACTTTATTGTACATACCACTATTGGCATTTTGGTCACAACCATTTAACAAGTCTCTAGGAAGTTCCAAACTTTCCATTATCTTCCTGTCCTCTTCTGAGCCTTCCACACTCTTTCAACCTCTACCTATTACCCAGCTCTAAAGTCACTTCTACATTTTCAGGTATCTGTATGGGAATGCCCCACTCCTCAGTACCAATTTTCTGTATTAGTCCTTTCTTGTACCACTCTAGAGAAATACCTGAAACTGCATAATTTATAAAGAAAAGAGGTTTAATTGGTTCATGGTTCTATAGGCTGTAAAGGAAGCATGATGGCTTCTGCTTGGCTTCTGAGAAGGCCTCAGGAAAGTTACAATACAGGCAAAGGCAAAGGGGAAGCTGGAACTTCACATGGCCGACGCGGGAGGAAGAGAGAGAGGGAAGAGGTGCTACACACTTTTAAATAACCAGATCTCATGAGAACTCACCCACTCACTATCACAAGAACACCACAGAGTGGATGGTGTTAAATCATCCATGAGTGGCCACCCCCATGATTTAATCACCTCCCACCAAGCTCCACCTCCAACACTAGGGATTACAATTTGACATGAGAGTTGGGTGGGGACACAGATCCAAGCCATAGCACCAGTCCAAAAAATTATTACCAGAATCTTCTCAATCTTTTAACAACGTGGAGGAGGAATAAAAGGTGGATGAAGAAGTTTCCAAAGAGGAAGCTGAAAGTAAAGAAGGAATAAAGAAAGGCTTTCCATAGAAAACCATAAATTGGCCATGGATAAATCCTAATTTTTATAGTTATCCTAATATTATGATTTTGACAAAAATAGAAGATTAATCATTTCTTTTGGTTTGAAGTGAAATGTTACTTGCTTGTATACATATTGCAGGGCTCAGACTAGACTGTCATTAGATTGAGAGTCTACATTCAGAACATAAAAGCACTACGTATAAAAGTTTGAAATACGATTTAAGCACAGTGTGGTGGTTTAAATAGTTTAACTTTTGAAAAAACACTGCCAAGGAGTGTGTTTGTTTAATAATAACCTGTTTCAAGTCTGAGTTTTGAAAATTTATATTTTACAAGTATTATATTATTGGAGGTATTTAAGAAGCTTACTTTAGAGAAAAAGATTTCTCATCTAGTACAGTTTTTCTTCGTTTCACTGTATGAAAAGAAGAAGATACTTCCCACAAATAAAAAGAAATATTCCACAAATGGGAACTTTGCCCATTGTCTCAAGAAGTGTGTATTTCAGTAACAACTCTGTGGTCTTTTTAGAGATATAATCAAATTTTTTTCATACTTTTAGATTATGCAACTAACAAAAACTACATTACATTAATTATAGTTTTCTACACACAATAATGCAGGATACGCTATTGATTTAAGAAGTTTTTATTGTCCGTTATATTCTCTTGATTCCTATAAAGGTTGTATTAATCCATTCTCCCACTGTTATAAGAACTTACCTGAGACTGAGTAATTTATAAAGGAAAAGGGTTTAATTAACTCACAGTTCAGCATGGCAGGGGAGGTCTCAAGAAACTTACAATCATGACAGAAGGGTAAGCAAAAATGTCCTTCTTCACATGGCAACAGCAAAGAGAGGTACTGAGAACTCACTATCATAAGAACAGCATGAGGATAACCAATGATTCAATTACCTCCCACCAGGTCCTTCCCAAAACGTGTGGGGATTATGGGAACTACAATTTAAGATGAGATTTGGGTGGGGACACAGCCAAACCATATCAAAGGTTGATTTCCTTTTTTGTATTTTTCTTATTTGCCATGGATTCCATTTTTTATTTTTCAAATTAGATAAGAATTTCCTGAAAATATTTTTCATGTTTTGGTAAATGGTATTTTTTGTTGTTGTTTCAAACTAAAGTTTACTGAAAGATCCATCAAATTGAGTTATCTGTTGATAATTTGAATTTTGGTCACCTATTTAAGGTTTTACATTATTGTGCTGAACTTCTATTTGAACTTTTTTCTTTTTCTTTTTTGGATGTAAAGGTGAACATTCCTGATTTATCTGATTTGGAAAAGCCTTGGTATTCTACATTCTGAAAATTCACAAATGCTTGCCTTTTTTTTTTTTTTTTTTTTTTTTTTTTTTTTTTTTTTTTTTTTTTGAGACAAGATCTCGCTCTGTCACTCAGGCTGGAATGCAGTAGCACAATCACAGATCACTGCAGCCTTGACCTCCCAGGAGAAGGAGGAGGAGAGGCCTGCCCAAACTAGCATACTGCCTCTTGCATGATATGCTTTATAGCTTATACCAGTTTGAACAGATAACAATGGAACACATTCATTCATTCATTCTTTAGCCAAGTCTCTAAACTTTGCTAGTCTGTATGAACAGCAGAATTCCTAGGGAAAATCTCACCAAAGGACTACCAACTAGCATCTTTTCTTTAATATATTTATTTACCAGATGGCTGCTCTCCCTTTGATTCATTGGGACTTCTCAACTTATTGAATCCAGTAGTCAGCATAGGCTACATTACGCTGCAGTAACAAGCAGGCTTAAATATCTTAGGGTTTATAATCACGAAGGTTTATTCCTCGGTCACAATTCATAATCCATTCAAGGGTCATCTGGGATATCTGCTCCATGACTTCTGATTCCAGAACCCAGGTTGATGACACCAGAATGTTGCCACCCCTGTGACAGAGGAAAAGGGTGTTCCCCTGGCAGTTAAGTGTTCTGGCCTGGATATATCCCTTGCAGAACTACATGGGACTGTTTGTCTAGAATTTGTTACATGGCCCCATCCAACCCCAAGGGGGCCAGAAAGTACATTCCTACCCTGGGCCCAGAATGAGGAGAACCCACACTTGTGAACAGACAATAATGGAACTTATACACCTTCACTCTTTCTTTAAACAATCCCCAAACTTTGTTGCTCTATAGGAACAGCAGAATTCCTTAGGAAAATCTCACCAAAGAGCTCCCAACTGGCATCTTCTCTTTAACACAATTATTTACCATGACTTTACCTTACCTATACACAGCTCACATCCTAAGTCCTCAGAACCCTCAGGTCCGTGTCACACCTTGACCAAGATTCTATTGCTAACATCCCTTCAAGGCAAAAGTTGTCAAATATAGATATTTTAAATTAGTAGAGCTGTAAAGACCTTAAGGAATATTTGGATCCCTCCTATAGATAAAGAAAAATCAATCCAAAGTAACTCGTATAGCTAGTAAAAAACTAAAATCCAAGAGTCTTTTTTTTCCTAATTATTTCCTCAACAATTCCTTGGAAAGCAAACAAGAAAAAGATAGATTTCACCTCTTGTGAGATTTACTGTTTGTATTCAAATCAACTGTGAATTTCATAAAAATGGAAATCAATGCTAAAATATTTTACAGCAAGGTACATTACCATAGATCTTAGTCTTTCTCCGTTGCTTCTTTTTTTTTTTAACCAACATTTTATGATTTAGAGTTTCACATCCTCTGACAGATTTTATTTTAATTACTTGTCTGGAAAGTATATTCATTTGAAAGCAAAAATAACCTAGATGGTGGTATTTGATGAATGTATTTATGTGAATCTCCCAGTGCTTTTCCTTTGGCTTAACTGACACAAGACTCCCAAGTCAAAAAAAATCAGTAGTCACTCACCCGGAGTGACTCCAGGATCCTCAGAGAGCAAACAGTGCAATCTCCCATTTTGTGAATCTCCACATTCACAAAACGCAAAAGCAAAGTCTCAAACCTCATCTTCCACCTCCAAACTCAGTGTTCCTTCCACCGCCTCGTGTCGCCTCAAGCTTTATTATTTGAAACAGGCTATTTCATTTCTCTGTTCCTCAGTTTTCCCAGTTAGAAAATGAGAGAGTAGGACTTGCTAGATCAAGATTTCCCAAATGCATTTCAAAGAACATCAGTCTGCGAGGTGATTGAGGGAGTAAGTTTCATGGTCATGTAAATTTGAGAAAAAAATACCTTATCCTTCTCCTGGAGATTAATAATGGGGAACAGCACAATAAAAACCTTAGGAAAATTCTTCAATAAAGAAAAACATTTAATGTCAGCCTGATGCAGTGGCTCACACCTATAATCCCAGCACTTTGGGAGGCCAAGGTGGGAGGATTGCTTGAGTCCAGGAGTTCAAGACCAGCCTGGGCAACACAGTGAGACCTCATCTCTACAAAAATAATGAACAGAATTAGCCAGGCTGGTGGTGCATGCCTGCATTCCCAGTTACTCAGGAGGAGGAGGAGATGGGAGGGTCACTTGAACCCTGGAGGTCAAGGCTGCAGTGAGCTGGGATTACACCTACAGCTTGCTCTATAGCCTGAGCAACAGACCAAGACCCTGTTTCAAAAAAAAAAAAAAAAAAACACTAACTAAAAAAAAAAGTTTTAATGTTGTTGAAACGAACATTTCCTGAATGTATCTGGTCACAGGAATATTTTTGTGTGTGACTCTTACCAACATTCTGCCGCCCACTCTGACCACTCTCCCTGCCTCAACTCCCAGTAAGACCAGCCTCTTCCTGCTGAGGCTTCAACACACCAAACACCTTCCTACCTCAGGCCTTTACCCCTGTCACTCCTCTCCCTGGAGGCCTCATCTCCTCGAAGAGATCCTCCCTGGCCACCACTCTCCTACAAAGAGACCTACTTTGTTTGCTTTTTCTTCATAGCCCTTATCCCAGACAAACATTGCATGATGTATGTTTGCCTCTTGCACCAGCATGGAGGCTCCCTGAGGCAAGAACTTCATCTTGTGCATCAGCATAACCTCCAGCACCCACAGCTCTGTCTGAGAAAAATATTTGTTGAATGAATTAATTAATGAACCAATCAATGAAGCCTGTGAGCTTCATGTTCTATAGAACATACAGTATTATTGGCTGGGCACAGTGGCTCACACCTGTAATCTCAGACCAGCCTGGGAAACATGGTGAAACCCTGTCTCTACTAAAAACACAAAAAATTGGCCGGGTGCAGTAGCTCACACTTGTAATCCTAGCACTTTGGGAGGCCAAGGTGGGTTGATCATCTAAGGTCAAGAGTTCGAGATCAGCCTGGCCAACATGGTGAAACCCCATGTCTACTAAAAATACAAAAAATTATCTGAGCATGGTGGCATACGCTTGTAACCCCAACTACTTGGGAGGCTGAGACAGGAGAATCACTTAAACCTGGGAGGCAGAGGTTGCCGTGAGCCAAGACCACGCCACTACCCTCTAGCCTGGGTGACAAACTAAGACTGTATCTCAGAAAAAAAAAAAAAAAATTAGCCGGGCATGGTGCCGGGTGCCTGTAATCCCAGCTACTTGGGAGGCTAAGGCAGGAGAATGGCTTGTGAGCTGAGATCGTGCCACTGCACTCTGTTTCAAAAAGAAAAAAAAATGAAGTCTTGTTAGCAAACCAGTGATATTAGCATAGCATCACCTGGACCCTTTTTAGAAATGCAAATTCTCAGCTTCCCTCTACCTTCTTGGAGTGGAGCCCAGCAATCTGGGTTTGAACAAGCCCTTCAGGTGATTCTGAAGCTCAGTAAAGTGTATAGCTGGGTGTGGTGCCTCACATCTGTAAACCCAACAATTTGGGAGACCAAGGTGGAAAAATTGCTTAGGTCAGCAGTTCAAGACCACCTGGGCAACATAGCAAGATTCTGTCTCTACAAAATTGAAAAATTAGGCTTAAGCTGGAGGGTCACTTGAGCCCCAGAGTTTGAGGTTGCAGTGAGCTATGATCATGCCACTACACTTCAGCCTGGGTGACAGAGCAAGACTCTGTCTCTAAAAAATAAATAAATAAAATAAAGTTTGAGTTCCACACTCCCTTCCTCACCGCTCCACTGGGGAAGGGGATAGGAAAGAAAGAAATCTCAAAGAGCATCCAAGAAGAAATGTTGAAAAATAAGAATTCTAACTACAGGAAAAGAAGGTTGGGAGAGAGTTGCCTTCCTTGTGGGAGCAAGCGAGAGACCATGCAAAAATTGTCTGACTAGATATATGTGAGTTTTTCACTGCCCTCTGAGGCTAGACATTAGAATTCTCAAGAAAGAGCATAAAATAAAATCAGTCCTGTAAGCAAGACATTTTTGCTAACATCTAAAATCTATACCTTAAAAATTACCCAAGTTGTAAGCTTTTTGTATTTTGTTTTTTGTTGTTGTTGTTGTTGTTTGTTGTTGCAGTTTTTTGAGAAGGAGTCTCACTCTGTCACCCAGGCTGTAGTGCAGTGGCGTGATCTCAGCTCACTGCAACCTCCACCTCCCGGGTTCAAGCAATTCTCCTGCCTCAGTCTCCCAAGTAGCTAGAATTATAGGCACGGGTCACCATGCCTCTGGCTAATTTTTGTATTTTTAGTAAAGGCGGGGTTTCACCATGTTACCCAGGCTGTTCTCAAACTCCTGACCTCAGGTGATCCACCCGCCTTGTAGTTTCTGAGTTTATTTATTTCTCTGATGCTCTTATTAGTATTTGTGTATGCCTTTTTCAGCATGCCAAGGAAAACAAAGGGAAGGTGGTTGGTTATCTGTTTTGGTTATTAGCACACCAAGCAGGAGGCTACCCACTCCACCTTACGCCTAGGAGGTGAACACGGAAATTGTGCTGAAATAAAAGTGAGACATTCCAAGGAGAGGTGAACACACATGTCAGAGTCCTATTCATGAGTTTCTCACCCAACCTGCAGGCTGGGCTCCTGCCAGAGAAACCTTGACACTTCTGGATTCTCCTGGATGAAAGAAGAGGGTGAGCTCTAACAACTCCCTGTGCTTTATTAAGATAAATATGTTCACAAGCCAGGTGTTAACTCCTTCCTCTTATCAGAGAATGACAGTCATCATTCAGGTTTGGGTGGTCTTATAGGCAGCAATGACTGAGCATAAAAAGTGATGGAGTGCACATCCGAGATAACTAAGAATCACTATTCTCCATTGAAGCAGAAGGTGACAGGCTGTGTTCCAAAAGATTGTTTG
Organism: Rhinopithecus roxellana; assembly: GCF_007565055.1. NCBI lineage: Eukaryota > Metazoa > Chordata > Mammalia > Primates > Cercopithecidae > Rhinopithecus > Rhinopithecus roxellana. The sequence continues at coordinate 131,162,484 of NC_044557.1, read as the reverse complement.
ACACGAGCCACACCCTGCCAGCCACTAGTCTACTGGACAACTAGCAACCAACCTTTTTAAAACACAGCTTGGAGCAAAGGAGGATTTCTAAAACGAACCAAAAAACTCTCATGGGTAAATCCCAATGGCTACTCTAATGTTCTCAAATAAATTGCTACTGGCTCCCCTGAAATCCCCCAGGAGGGAGAGAGAAGAGAGGAAGCAGCTTCGGTACCTTTTCCCCAAGACTCAAATGGGCTTCAGTAGAACCTATGATCCCAAAATAAGAGCTATTTCTAGTTTCACTCAAGAAACCACTCAATTTGAAACCACTCAATTACATTAAACATATTAAATATGTATACAAAGTATATTAAAGTTATATTAAAACTAGGCAGAGGGCAAAGATACAATGAAATATGGCGTGAGAATTCTTCATGCCAACTTTTATGGAATTCCAAACATATTTCCTGCAGGTATAAAATTACAAAAAGCACTTAGATTGCCAAACCAGGCCACAGCCGTCGACTCAACATACAGTGGTATACACCAGAATTCCAATATGCACTAGAAATACAGCCCCCTTCTCCCACTTAACAGCATCCAGAAGTTTCTCTTCATATAGTACATCTGCTGGGAAAAAGGGAACAAGTCCCACAGCAGCGTTGGGGAGGCTCAGGGTCCTAGATCACAGAAGTGTCCAAATTGTGGAGGTTGGTATAAGAAGCGAAGCATGGCAGACAAGAAGCATAATTAAGGAAGACTAAGCCATAGTCATTCCTTTGAAAGGAAACTCTTGCTTCTCAGTAGGATTTCTCCAAGACAATAGTTTCCAAGCTTAACAGATCAACAGGATCATCTGGATGCTTTTAAAAAATGCAGATTCTAGATTCTAGAGCGTGACCACAGTCCTACTAAATTAGACTCCCCAACCCCCGCCAGAGGAAGGTCCATGAATCTGCAATTTGAAGGATGTGCCTCAGATGATTATGATGTTCATACATGTGTAAACATCCACGCTAGGGTTTTTGATATCAGAATCGTGGACTAACATTACACACTACGCATCACAGTTCTCAAGCATCCTTTAAGCCTTGGCTTACACATCAATTCCTCTTAATGATCTTCCTATTTAAGCACCCCTCCCTAAATGCAATATATAGTTTCCTTGATTTCTTGCCCTGATTTGTAAATCCTTATTGTTTACTTGTTTATTGTTTGTCTTCACATGAGAGTCTAAGTTCTACCAAGGCAGTCCTGCTTCCTGCTAGGACCCGGCATCTAACACAGAGCATGTGTATATCATCTTTGGTGAATGAAAGTACACTGAAGCCATTGATCTTGTTACATCTTATCTCCATGTGTATAACATAGATGGTGTAGAAGTTATTATGCCTAAATTGATGAGGTGAACCAGAACAGTTGAGTGGCTCAAGACTGCAGAGGAGCAAGTGCAGGAGCAAGCCTAACATCCAGGCTCAGGCTTCCAGATCTACCTCCACTCCCTTCCCACTATCTCATCCACCTCCCTTTAGAGAATATCAAACCTTGGCTCCAGTTTATCAATATCAAACTCGCTGAAGAGCTGGTGCCTATGTCTCGAGGTCTTATATTTATTTGCCTGGCATACAATTGTGCAACTCAGAAGCATAAGACCCCAGAAGCTTCTGGACAAACCTTGAACACATTCTATGCATTTAACAAAGAAATTACAAACACGATGTAGAGTGGGAAAACAGAAGTTCATTAGAAAATTTTGGCTAATACTGCCTAAGCAATTTATAGATTCAATGCTATTCCTACCAAACTACCAATGACATTCTTCACAGAACCAGAAAAAACTACTTTAAAATTCGTATGGAACCAAAAAAGAGCTTGATTAGCCCAGGCAATCCTAAGCAAAAGGAACAAAACTGGAGGCATCATATTACCTGATCTCAAACGGTACTACAGGGCAATGGAAACTCAAAAGACAGAGAGAACCATTTGGCCACAGAGAACACAGAGAACCAACTGGCCACATCTGTGATCAATAAGAAATAAACATCTGGAATTAGAATATACATGTGTAAGAGTTTTTTTACATTTCATTTTATTTTTAATTGACAAATAATAATTGCATACATGTGTGGGGTACAATGCGATGTTTTGATGCATGTACACATTATGGAATGATTAACAGGATAATTGGCATACCTATTGTCTCAAATACTTATCATTTCCTTGTGGTACAACATTTAAAATCCTTTCTTTTTGTTATTTTGAGATATACAATACATTATTGTTAACTACAGTCACCAAGCTGTGTAATCAGACACCAAAACGTATTCCTCTTGTTTAACCGAAGTTTTGTACCCGTTAACCAGCGCCTCCCCTTTCCCCGTCCACTCCTGGCCCTCTCCCACACAGCCTCTGAAACCACCACTCTACTCTCTACTGCTATGAGTTTGACTTTTTTAGATTCCATATATAAGTGAGCTCATGTAGTATTTTTCTCCTAACCTGGCTTATTTCACTTAATATAATGTCTGCTAGGTTCATCCATGTTGTCACAAATGACAGAATTTCCTGGTTTTTAAGGCTGCATAGCATTTCATTGTGTATTTATACACTGTCCCACATTTTAAAATCCATTCATCCGTTGATGAACACTTAAGTTGTTTCCATGTCTTGGCTATTGTGAATAGATGTGTGAGGTGTTTTTTTTTTTTTTTTTTTTTTTTAATGAAAGCTTTTTTTTTTAACTTTTATTTTAGATTCAGGAGTACATGTGCAGGTTTGTTACACATTGTAAACTTGTATCATGGAGATTTGCTGTACAGATTATTTCATCACCCAGGTATTAGCCTAGTATCCATTGTTTGTTTTTCCTGATCCTCTCTCTCTCTCCTCCCACCCTCCACCCTCCAAAAGGCCCCAGTGTGTGTTGTTCCTCTCTATATCCATGTGTTCTCATTGTTTAGCTCCCACTTATAAGTGAGAACATGCACTATTTAGTTTTCTATTCCTGTGTTAGTTTGCTAAGGGTAATGGCCTCCAGCTCCATCCATGTTCCTGCAAAGGACATGATTTTTTTTCTTTTTTATGGCTGCATAGTATTCCATGGTATATACGCACCACATTTTCTTTATCCAGTCTATCATTGATGGACATTTAAGTTGATTCCACATCTTTGCTATTGTGAATAGTGCTACAATGAACGTACAAGTGCATTTGTCTTTATAATAGAACAATTCATATTCTTTTGAGTTTATACCCAGTAATGAGATTGCTGGGTCAAATGGTATTTTTGTCTTTAAGTCTTTGAAGAATCACCATGATGTGTGAGATTTTAATGGATAAATATGCTCCTGAAAGCTACATACCAAGTCTAAACTTTGACAATCATAACTAAAGGACCCAGGCGTGGTGGCTCATGCCTGTAATCCCAGCACTTTGGGAGGCCGAGGTGGGTGGATCACCTGAGGTCAGGAGTTTGAGACCAGCCTGACCAACATGATGAAACCCTGTCTCCACTAAAAACACAAAATTAGTCGGGCATGGTGGTGGGCACCTGTAATCCCAGTTACTCGGGAGGCTGAGGCAGGAGAATCACTTGAACCTGGGAGGAAGAGGTTGCGGTGAGCCGAGATAGCACCATTAAACTCCAGTCTGGACAAGAGCAAAACACTCTCTCTAAACAAATAAATAAATAAAGGAATTCATGATAAAGCAAAAGACTTTGTTACAATGTAAAAAGTTTACGTTTCCTCCTGAAAAAAAAAGTATGTATTTTAAGTTTTCATTTTTATATATCAGTTTTTCTTAAAGCAAGACAAGCTTAAAGGTTCAAAATTGAACCAGCATAATCTGAAATCAACTGATTAATAAAAATGCACCACAATCAACATGAATTTTTAGCCAAATAACTCAGATAGAGTGACAATTTATCTTTTAATTATCTGAAAAGATATCAACACCAAAGAGGAAAACGAATATTTCTTTTTTAACTTAAATACAATTGCCAACGAAATGTGCGAATGTTTTGTATGGCACCTAAATTTTAAAAAGAGAAAAGGACAAGCAAGTCATTCGAATACAGTCAAATTTTCCAAAAGAAAATTTGAAAAGATTTAGAATCCTTTGAGTCATTTAAAAGCAGCTTGGTCAGAACATTTAAGCACCCTGACTCCCCAAGGCTACCTACAAGATGATGATTGTAATCACCATACCATCGTTATGTTATTATGCCAACTTTATTATGATGATGATGATGCTATCTTTCATGCATGGAGATACAGCTACTGACCTAAGGAGTGTGTGTGTGTGTGTGTGTGTGTGTGTGTGTGTGTGTGTGTTTTGTGAGGAGGGGAAAAGGAAGGAGTACTTTTTTTGCTTTGGTTGTGTTTTGTTCTTTGCTAGGATGGGTGAGCATTGCTCTATTACCTGCCTCCTGGAGATCAGTAGCATCATTTGCAAGCTGACAGACAAGATGAGAGCAGGGGAATATGGAGCACAACAATGGGGACTGACTCACACATAACTCGTGGTCATGATCACAAGTCTCACTAACATTGTACTATGCCTAACCCAGTGAGGTCTCCAGCTACAGAGGCAAGATAACTCCCACTGAGAATTATAGCTGTGTACAGTAAAGCACCAGTGCATGGCTTAAACATCTGATTTCCATGCCAGGACAAAAAGTTTCCAGTGCCCCAGGCACAGGTGGGGGTTCTGAGAGCTTGAGGAGACACTGCATTTAGTGGAACTGGCCATGCTGGAAGGTAGAGCCAATGCAGATCAAAGCACAGCTTCCTGAAAATGCCGCAGTTAGGATCCAAGAAAATAGTACACTAGCATCTGTAGGGACTAGGCTGGGAGATGGAAGCGAGGTCCCCGGCAGTGGACATAAGCAGCGGGGCAAAGCAAGATGGTGGAGGAGTGAGGGTAAGAAACAGAGCCTCCAGAGGTCTTCTGAGCCACTGTAAAGCTGTTATCATAGCCTGAGGCCTAAAAGTGGACAGAAAGGAAGCTGGAGGGGTGCTGTTTCAGCTCCTGCAGTAAAGACAGAAGAAAGCCAAATTCTAACAAACACTGACCACTCAGCAAGTATGTGATATCATGGCATGAATGACGTTGACCAATTTCAGGAATCCAAACTTTATTTCAGACATCGTTTTCAACTTTTCAGGCAAAATATTTTATAAAAGTAATTAAGTAGAAAAATCAATTAATGAGGTCTTAATTTCCTTTCTTTGCCCATACAAACTCTGAATGGAGCACCAATAGACAATAAACTCACTACAGTTAGATAGAGAAGGAAGAACAAGAGACTTTAATAATAACTTACAAACTGTAATTTGACCTTGGATAAATAAGAATTAAAAGAAATCTAAAATTTCCTGCTCCGGCTGCAGCAAGGTTGATATTTCTGGAAGACACTATGAAACCACCCGTGAAAATGCTTTGTGGCCATTTCTTCTGCTGGTTTTTTTTTCAGTCTACATCCCCAAACACAATACACACAGACATTCGCAAGCACACCCATGAACACAGACTCTGTGCCTCTATGAGAGAAGTTAAGCAAAAAGGCCCATATCTGCATTTCCAGGGCATTGGCTCTCTGCTCGTTTATTCAATCCATCCCACCTTCCCACTTCTAATAAACTGCATGAGCCAACGTCTCAGCAGGCAGACTATCCATGAAAGTTCCAGACCCACTCCAGGAACCACAAAGGGCTCTGGAGTTATTCCCATATTCAACCAGATCTTGCCGGCTGGAGACACAACCAGAGATTTTAAAGTTCAGAACTGGATAGAGAAAACATAAAGATAGCCCATGAGCTTCCGTGTTTAGGGCTACTTCCCTACGCTCCTCAGCAATTAAACTTGATTACAACCAACAGCGCCTGTCTTAATTACCAGAAGCCCATAGCAAGAGCATCTCGTGAGGAAGCTATTTATAACCTGAAAGCTTTGTCTTCTTTCTCCCGTGTCACTCTTTGCTTTGTAGGGGAGCTCTCAACAGAATCTCCAGACACAAGGAAGCAGAAATTCCATGCATCCCTATGGGGGATGGGGTGGATGCCTAATGGAGAGGCTCAGCCCAGCCAGGAAGACTCTGGTGTAATGAAGCCCACATTTCTTATGCCTCTTGGTCAGGGTCAACCAAACACACAGCACCCAAGCAAGAGTAGTCAACATGGGCATACTGAGCAAGCTTATCCTGTGAGGCAGGCAGCCCGTTCAGAAAAGCCACAAGAAGAGCTGTACCCTGCCAGCTAAAATGAAAGCTAACACCACTCTCTTCCTGAACAGAATTAAATTTTAAAAGTAATGACAGACCACATTTTTGAGTGTTTAACCATGTGCCAGGCCAGGCCTTGTTTTAAGTGCATCCTGAGCACTGGCCCACATGATCCCTGCATTAACAGAGGCAGGATTGGGCACAGAGAGGTCACAGAAGCTGCCCCAGTTTGCACCACTGGCCAGGACAAAGTGGGAATTCAAACCCAGGCAGCTGGAACCCAGGGGCCACTCTCTTAACAAGATTCAACTACTTCGAGTATGCCAGCATCTGGATCTAGGCCACAGTAGGTGCAGAAGAAACCAGAGTATAGTTTTGAGAAGACCCTTTGCAGCCCTCTCATTCAATTCTATCCATTAACAAATGCGAAAACTGAAACCCAGAGATGTCAAGTGACTTGCTGGAGGTCACAAAGCTCACAGATCATCTTAAGTCATCCAGAATAAATGGTGCTAAAGAAATCCTCAAACTAGATCTTAAAGCCCTTGGGGATCAGGAGGTACTTCTTTTATTTCTTTTTCTTTTTCTTTTTTTTTTTTTTTTTTTTTTTTTTTTTGAGGCAGAGTCGTGCACTGTTGCCCAGGCTGGAGTGCAGTGGCGCGATCTCGGCTCACTGCAAGCTCTACCTCCTGGGTTCACGGCATTCTCCTGCCTCAGCCTCCCAAGTAACTGAGAGTACAGGCACGAGCCACCATGCCCGGCTAATTTTTTGTGCTTTTAATAGAGACGGGGTTTCACCGTGTTAGCCAGGATGGTCTCGATCTCCTAACCTCGTGATCCACTCGCCTCGGCCTCCCAAAGTGCTGGGATTACAGGTGTGAGCAACCACGCCCGGCCAGGAGCTACTTCTTAATGTTAGTTTCAGAAATACAGTATATACGATATAGCAACTCCCCTCTCCCACTGTTCCTAACCCTAAGCAAGCTTTAAAAAAATCACAACTTAGATTAGAAACCATCTGAGAAGACATGGGTCAAACATTATACAGAAAAGAAACTGAGGTCCTGAAAGATTACGTGATCTGGTCAAAGTCATGTCAGTAATTGTGGACTAGTTTGTGTCAAATTGCACATTAGTCATCTATGTATAATTTACCATTTCTACAAAATTGGATGACCTGCAAAGTTTATGTCCTAAATTAATAATTTCCAAAGTATAGTATGAGTCTCATATAAGTACGTAAATAAGTGCCCCACCAGAAACCATGTGAGGGCCCTGCAGACCTCTCCCTGACAACAATGGCTCTAGAACCTAAAAGGAAAGAAAGTGTGTACAGAGGAGAACTTTGCACAACCAAAAAACTGAAGCCAGCAATTGGGAGTAACACTACCCATCGCTCTTCGTGGCTTGCATTCACTACCACTGCCCTCCACCAATCCTAAGTGAAGAAATTCAAGCCAATTTCTTTTGAGAGTTTTGACAATAACAAAATAACCGAAGACATCTTAGCAGCAAAACCAAATTTTGGAACCATTTTCTGAGATTTATGTATATCTTTAAGTAAGTCTTTCTCACAGGTAATTTTTCCGATTTCTCTACGCAGATTTTTCATCTTGTTAAAAGTTGCTGCTGTTCTCCACCTAAGGCAAAGCCATTAAAATGCAGTTCAAATCAGGACACATTCCCTTTCCAGCTGAAATTAAACAACAGAGACATAAGCAAATTTCTAGACAAAATACGGGTAAATATCTTCCCCCAAAAAATGTAAAGACATTCTGCAAATGAGGATTGTTGATCCGTCATTATACATGGACCAGAAATTGATTTACAGCCAGGAAGTCTAAGATTGGGGATTTACTCTATGCAGTCTTATCCACTTAAATTTCTCATTTCTCTTTACAAAAAGAAAATTATCTTAAAACATCTATGACCTTTGTAAGAATTTAAAGTGAAAAAATTAGGAAAACACCTGACAAAACCAAGACTCATTAAAGTATTATTACTAAGAATTCCCACATGCTAAAATGCCAGGAACTATACAATTCCGTTTCAGACACTTGCAAATTATATAATTTCATTCTGCTGAGAATATTAATTACATAAATATGCTCTTTACTTTTAAGCAGGGGTAACCTGCCCCCGTCTTTCTAAGTTATATTAGGGAATGAGGATTAGCGTTTTTGCAGGGTGACAGTTTAACGAGCAGTCATAACTCCCTAGAGGGGAAGTATACTCTGAATTTACCATCAGGTAATACACAGCTGCTGGGAAAAAGGAGCAAAAGGACTGCCTGACTCCCCAGAGACAGCTGTCCTACGACAACATCTTTCAAGCCGCTGGGAGGTGGAGAACGTGCTCAAGGGATGGGCTTCTGATGGCTCAAGGACCCCTCTGGAGACCTGAGTCCCAGGTTGCAGAAAAAGACCACATCAAGTAGGACTGAAGAAAGCACAGAACCAAAGTAGTAGAACACTTAAGAGACGACAGGAATCTAAGAAACCACTAGTCTTACCTCTTTGTTAAAATCAAAAAAACTCCGCCAAAGTCCCACCAGAAGTTTAGGGACTTTTCCCTCCCCTCTTCATAACACCAGTGGTTAGATCCTCGGCTTTGGAGGAAGACCTGATTTGTGGTTTTGTCACTTTTTAGATGACCTTCAGCATATTATTTAACTTCAATTTCCTCATCTATAAAATGTGGGAAATAGGATAACTACTACATAGTTGTTCTGAGGATAAAACAAAATAATAAAGTATTTAGACCAGAAACTGTAACAAACTACAAGAAAAAAAAATAAAGGAAAAACTACGTGACATTGATCTTAGCGATAATGTTTTGAATATGACCCCAAAAGTGCAGGCAACAAAAGTAAAAGTAGACAAATGGAATTACATCAAAATAAAAAGCTCTGCACAACAAAGGAAATAACAGTGTATACAGACAGCCCACAGATCAGGAGAAAACATCTGCAAGCTATACATTCAAAATATACAAGTTCAAATACCTCAATAGTGAGAAAACAAAAAAAATTCAATTAAAAAATAGGCAAGGGACTTGAATAGACATTTCTCAAAAGAACACATACAAATGACCACCAGACATGAAAAGAATGCTTAATATTGCAAAGAATTATGGAAATACAAATTAAAATCACAATGAGATATCACCTTACACCTGTCAGAGTGGCTATTATCATCAAGTTTGATGAGGATGCGGAGAAAGGGGAAAACTTGTACACTGTTAATGGAATGTAAATTAGTACAGCCGCTATGGAAAGCTGTATGGAGATTTCTCAAAAAACTAAAAATAGAATTACCATATGATCCAGCAATCCCACTGCAGGGTATTTGCCAAAATACCCAGAGTGATTTACCAAAGATTTGAAATCACTTTGTCAAGGAGATATTTGCATTCCCATGTTCACTGCAGCACTATTCACAATAACCAAGTTATGGAATTAGCCCGTGTTCATCGATAAATGAATGGATACAGAAGACTATTCCACCTTAAAAAAAAGAAGAAAATTCTGTCATTTTTGACAACATGGATTGTGTTAGAGAACATTATGCTAAGTGAAATAAGCCAGGCACAGAAAGACAAATATCACATATTCCCACTTACGAAATCATGTTCACTTGTGAAATCTAAAACAATCAAACTCATAGAAGCAGAGAGTAGAGTGATGGTTACAGAGGCTGTGGGATGGGGAAGTGGGGAGATGATGATTAAAAGGGTCCAAAATTTCAGGGAAGAGAAATGTGTTTAATTTTTATTCCACAGTATGGTGAATATAGCTAATAGAGTGTGTTATATTTCATAATTGTTAAAAGTAAATTTCAAATGTTCTCATCATAAAAAGGCTAGATATTTGAAATGATAGATATGTTCATTAGGCTGAGTTAATTATTCTGCATTGTATTCATAAATCATAACATCACTTTGTACCCATAAATGCATGCTGTTATAAATTATCAAATTATAATTTTAAAAATTAAATAAAGTGTTTAGGACAATGCCTGGCATATTTTAAACACTCAAAAATATTTGCTGTAAAAATAGTCCTTGTTAGACCTCTACCTATGAAACCATATCACAGTTGTTGGGTTTTTTTTTTTTTGTTTGTTTGTTTTAGTTAAGCTCTCATTCATTTTTAAGAAAAATTCTAGGTCTTATAACTCCTCATTAAATCTATCCTACAGCTCCTCTTCATGTCCAATTACTTCATTGATGAGCTCTGCTTTAGAATGCTGATTAACTGCTTTCTAGTTTTTCATAATTCCTTGTCATGATGTTTTCTTTTCCTAAAATCACCACAACTGAAAGAGAGGTAAGATATCAACACACACACACACACACACACACACACAAATTACATCATTTCCTCTTCAAGGATTACAGTATTCCCAGCTCCAATAATATGGTCCAGAAAATCCCCATGGTTAAATTTGTTTAAGCTGATGGGAACTAAAGTAACTAAAGAAACCACAAAAGCCCTAATATTTTTGCACCCACTAAAAATAATCCACTGGAGCACACCATAGTATCTTCTCTAAACTACTAACAGCACAGTATAGTATAAATACTACAGAATCTACCGAGCAACACTGTAGCAATGAGTAACACACAGTTAATTTCTACTTCCTATCCCTTGCTTGCTAGAAGACTTTCTTACTTACAAAGATCTTTTTCCTAAGTCCCCTCCATCCACATATTCAATACTTTTCTGATTCTATGATCTAGAGATTTTGACTTCTAGTTCCAAGATATAAGGAACTCAAGATATTGAGTAACTTGAAAGTTTAAGATGAAAAAAAAGTTTAGAGCATCACTATTGGCAATGCTTTATTGGATAATTATTGGATCCTGTGGGTTCTTCTGGACATTGTAGGACATTTAGCAACATCTCTGGCCTAAACACGCTGAAATACCATAGACCCTCTCCAAGTTGTGACAATCAAAAATCACTCTAGACATTACCAAATGTTCCCAAAGAGCCCAGATCATTCCTGATTGAAAACCACTATTTTAGAATGACTTGAAAGTTACAAAGTTTTCCACAGGAACTGAAGTGAAGAACCTGCAACACCTGAGTATTGTAAAATTGCAAATGCTGGTTGAGGAGGGGGATTGGGCAGCTGTGGGACCCCCATCTCTTTTTCTCCAGCAAAAGGAAACTGAAAACACAGGAAACAGGGTGCAAGCACTGGCTACTGCGGGAGCATCCAACACAGCAGAACACACTGACATGAACCCATAGTCTCTACCTCCAAGTATTCCAATCTCTTTCCCTAGAAACACACAGTAGAACAACTCAAATCCACAAGTATGTTTCTTCACCTTCATTTCTCTGCCTGAAGGCTTTAATCTTAACATGCCTACTCTAAAATCCACTTTACCTTTTTCTTTTCCCAAATCCCTATTTCTTCTTTTTAAAATTATGCCCAAAAGAAGTGATTTGAAATTCCCACACACCTAAGAAAACAATTCTCATCACTGAAGGACAGACTCACATTATTTAACATGTGCTAGAATGCTTCATAGGCTGGGAGAAATGACTTTACCATTCAAGGACCTGAACTTTTTAGAATTTCCATTTGTATCATAATTATGTTTTTATTCAGATGGATTTATAGTCCATATATCCATTTCAGACTCAAGGCAATTTGACTGTGTAACCTGGACAGATCTCTTAATTTTTAAAATCATCTTAATCATGTGTAAGTGTATACAGTGGTGTTAAGTATATTCACATCATCGTGCAACAGATCTCTCAGCTCTTTTTCATCTTGCAAAAGTATTAACAAAGCTCTAAATCCATTAAAGAACAACCCCCTCCCAATTTTCCCCTCCCCTTGGCCCCTGGCAACAACTATTCTACTTTTTGTTTCTATGAATTTGACTATCTCATGTAAGTGGAACGATATAGTATTTGTCTTTTTGCCACTAGCTTATTTTCACTTAACATAATATCCTCCAGGCTAATTCATGTTGTGTGTCAGACTTTCCTTCCTTTTTGAGGCTGATAATATTATATAGATATATAGATATCACATATTGATTATCCTTCTGCTGATGAACCCTTGGCTTGCTTCCACCTCTTGGCTATTGCGAATATGCTGCTATGAACACTAGTGTGTAAATATGTCTTCAAGACTCTGTTTTCAATTCTTTTGGGTCTATACCAAAACTGGCATTGCTGGATCATATGATAACTCTATTTTTAAATTTTTGAGGAGCTACCATACTGTTTTCTCTTGCTCAAATCCTTTCACCCTTTGGAATCTGGATTTTCTTGCCTGCCAAATTATCATTTTCACAAATGAGGTTAAATGAGATGATCTCTAGGAAACATCTTGGCTTGAATAGTACCCCTGGAGAGAACCTCAGCCACCAGGCCAGCATGCCCCCTTCTCTGTATGATCAAGTCTTTGCAATGGAAAAACTTCTGATCCTTATTCTCCAAAACCATTTTCAATATAGATCTTACATTTGTCTGTCACCAAACTCCCAATTCACTGCTAACATTTCTAGATTGTCTTTAAAGAAAAAAGCAGAGCCAAATGTGTAGATTTGTTTGCTTTTCCCCCACCAAGGGACCTTAGAAGGTGAGCTCACCTAGAGTAGCATGGCTTGCAGACTCACCTCTGACATCAAGAGTTCCACCAAAAAGAAGCAACTCAACTGCACAGAGCCTTCTGAGTCAGGAGAAGACAGGCACTTCTTTTGGTGAATATCAAAATAGATACCATTCATCTCAGGTCATTTCTCTCACTGAAGTTATCAGTGATCATATCACCCAACTGTGAAATTCTAAGAAATAGCCATAGTTTATGAAATACCCAAAACTGACATCTACTTTCACAAACTCAGTAAGATATTTTTCCTAATGAAGCAGAACTGCAATTAGCCCCTGATTTTACCAACAGTGGCTCCAACCCCAAATCCAGAGAGACTTCTTGCCACTGAAAAGGGCCAAATATCTCTGGTCTTTCGATCCTTGCTGCTCAAAATGTGGCCCCTGGATTAGCAGCAATGGACTCCCCTGGGAGCATATTAGAAACACAAACTTTCAGATCCAAGCCAGATTTATAGAAACAGAATCTGCATCTTGACAAGATCCCCTGAGAGTCTTACACACATTCAGGTTTCAGAAGGACTGTTTCAGACCACATAGATAACAGAATTCATAGCAATGTGAGAGGAGAGATCAATAAAACCCTGTTTGAAAACTCTACCATAAATGCTAGTAAAAAGGCTGCTCTCTGTTATTTGTGGGCGGGCTGAATCAATCAATGTGCACCCCCTGTCTTTTTCACAGCGAGGCAGTAAAACCCTTTGCTTTGCAGTTAGACCCTGAAATGGGTTTGCTTCTCAGCATGGTAGATGAATTTGTCTTAGAGGCCAAAAATGACCACCACACAGCTGATCAAAACTCAATCATTGCTGTCGTACAGAAGACATATCTGTGGCACAAATTAACTGTCTCAAACACACACAAAACTCCTGAGCATCCTAACAAGAAGCTGATGCTATGTGGTCCTCCACTCATGGCATCACATCGTTCAGGGTGATCCTCTGTGTGTCCTGGAATCATCCCCTCAAATTCCTCAACCATCATTCAGACTCATATTAGTTTTCAGTGGAGATTATTTTTTATTTATTCATGATTTGCACAGACGCTACTTCCAAAAAGGATTTGTTGTGGTTTACAAAGGTAAACACATTGTAAACAAGACAAGCAAAATTAAAGCAGCATTTTAAAATGGGTTACGAGTCTTAGGAGACAATGTGTATTCCCACTCTCAATGTCTCCTTTCTCACCTTCTCTCTGCCTCCACTGCTCCTCCTCGGGAAGGGAGAAAGGGGTTAATGTGACTGATGAATTTGAAATAAACCAGGCATGCTCAGCGCAGCTCCTCTTTTTTGCCTCTTGGGAGTAAGTATGCACGCAGGGTGTGAAACTTTAATCCTGCTCCTTCCTGGCATAAGTCCCACCTAGACACCACCGCCACCCCCTACTCCACATGGGAGACCCCAGGCAGCCACACTGCTTGGGTCCAGCATTGCCCATGGCTAGATGGGCGAGTCTATTTATTTCTGCTCTTATTAGAAGTCCACTTGCACAAAGATGTGAGCTACATTCTGCAACCTCACTTCAATCAGTTTTAAAAGTGATATTTTGGCCTCCTTGTGCTCCCTTTGTCATATTTATCAATTAAGTCAGAAATCAAGGTGGGGAAAGAGGTGCTATTTACTGAGCCTCTTTAAAATCCCAACCAGAAGAATCAGAAAAACTAATGCTACATGGTGCTTAGGATACTTGCTAATACTGGTCAGGAAAAAACAGTTCTGGGCCAGGAGCAGTGGCTCATGCCTGTAATCCTAGCACTTTGGGAGGCCGAGGCGGGCAGATCACCTGAGGTCAGGAGTTGGAGACTAGCCTGGACAACATGGCAAAACCCAGTCTCTACTAAAAATACAAAAATTAGCCAGGCATGGTGGCAGGCACTTGTAGTCCCAAATACTCAGGGAGACTGAGGCAGGAGAATCACTTGAATCCGGGAGGTGGAGGTTGCGGTCAGCCAAGATTGTGCTACTGAACTCCAGCCTGGGTGACAGAGCAAGACTCCACCTCAAAAACGAAACGAAACCAAAAAAAACAGTTCTGAATTTTCTGCCTTCTAGGGCAACCATGTGAGCATGACTGGTGTGGTGGATATGACGGGAGCCATTCCGCACTCACTCCACCCTTCCTCTCACCTGTCTTCCTCTCCCATATAGCCTGGAAAATCTAAAATCTACCCTTTCAAAATCATGTTAACTGGAATAGGCTGGGGGACTCCGTTTGGCCAATAGGACATCCTCTAGAGGAAGCAGGTACTGCCTCCTCCACTTTTCCCTTCTTCTGTGGGAACAGGTGTGTGATACCTGAGACACAGCAGTCGTCACTAAGAACAGCCCAGGAGGAAGAGAGGAGGGACCTGGCAGCACTCAAGGCTGTACCAGCCCCTGACTGCCCACTCCAGCTGGCTTCTAACTCAAGACAAAGAAGCCCCTAACTTGTCAAATCACTGGTACACATGGTTATGTGGTTCCAGAGAACACTAACTGAAAGATACATATATGTATCTTTCATTGTATATATCACTACAAATAAATTTATATAGATATTGATCTGTAGATTGCTCTATATAACATTACGGAAATACTGCCCAAGATTGTTCCATAGGCTGGTCACAGTGGCTCACACTTGTAATGCCAGCACTTTAGGAGCTCAGGGAAGAGGATTGCTGTGGTCAGGAGTTCTAGACTAGTCTGAGCAACATAACGAGACCTTGTCTCTACAAAAAAAGTATTTAAAAAAATTAATAAAGTTTAAAAAAATATTTTTCCATACAATATTTCTCATATTCAGAGAAAAAAATCAAAAAGAGCAAAATATATATATACATATATTAAAATCATATATGTGTATATGGACATATATACACATATATAATGTTTATATTACCACAAAATCTTGAAGAAATACAACTCAACTAATTTGAAGCTCACTCTACTTTTAGAAGACTAAAGAAATGTTTAAAAAAAATTAGCTGGGCATGGTGGCACACCTCTGTAATCCCAGCTACTCGGGAAGCTGAGGCAGGAGACTCGCTTGAACCTGGGAGGCGGAGGTTGCAGTGAGCTGATATCAGCCCACTGTACTCTAGCCTGGGTGACAAAATGAGACTCCGTCTCAAAAAACAAAATAAAATTTGAAAACTGAAGAACAGGAAGAGGATGAAGAAGAGGAAGAGGAAGAAAGAGGAGGAGGAGGAGGAACAGGAGGAGGAGAAAGAGAAGGAGAAGGAGAAGGGCCAGAATAGGCCAGGGGCGGTGACTCATGCCTGTAATCCCAGCACTTTGGGAGGCTGAGGAGGGCAGATCACTTCAGGCCAGGAGTTCAAGATCAGCCTGGGCAACATAGCAAAACCCCGTATTTACAAAAATACAAAAATTAGCCATGCATGGTGGTGCACACATGTAGTCCCACCTACTCAGGGAGGCTGAGGTGGGAGGAATATCCAGGTGGGAGGCTGAGCCCAAGGAACTTGAGGCTATAGTGAGCCATAATTACACCACTGCACTCCAGCCTGGGCAATAGAGTGAGACCCTGAAAAAAAAAAAAAAAAAGAAAGAAAGAAAAGAAAAACAATATGGCCAGGTGCAGTGGCTCATGCCTATAATCCCAGCATTTTGGGACCCCAAGGTGGGTGGGTCAAATGTGGTCAGGAGCTGGAGACCAGCCTGGGCAACATGGCAAAACCTGTCTCCACTAAAAATACAAAACTTAGCGAGGCATGGTGGCGGGCGCCTGTAATCCCAGCTACTTGGGAGTCTGAGGCAGGAGAATCACTTGAACCAGGGAAGCAGAGTTTGCAGTTAGGCAAGATACTGCCACTGCACTCCAGCCCGGGGGAACAGAGCAAGACTCTATCTTAAAATAAAGTAAAATAAAATAAAATAGAAAATTAAAACTAAAAGTTATAATAATTACTTCCAAGTATGTCCCAGGATCTGTCCTTGTTCACCATACATCCTGCCACAGCCCACGTGGACAAATGTAGACCCACAGTGGTGAAATGGCACACCACAAGCCCCTCAAACTTCAAAGGAGCTTTTACTATGTTATACTAGGTGCAAATATGCATTACTTAAATGTTCACATATTAAAGAAAGATGATCATCAAATGTTGGCATGCAGAAAGTTCTCATGATAAAACTTTGAGTCCTGAGAAAATTTAATTAATCAGGTTATAACGTTACTAAAACACTGATCAAAATGTTCCTGTTCAATGTTTCCCAGGAGTGCTCTCCTACACAATGTTTTAGTTTCCCATGCAATGTTTCCTTTCTTTTTTCCAATTATAGAAAAGATATGTTTAAGGGTTTTCATACTTGGAAAGAGCAAACTCTCTCTCACTCCACTCTCTGCCCACACCTAGGATAAGTTTGAATTCTACTTTGTCAGAGCACCGTCCCTTACAGTTTGCAGAACACTGGCACACACAGAATCCCACTTGGTCTTCAAAATGTTACAGCGAGAGAAACAAATGTGCTAATCCCCACGTGGAAACAGAGGCTGGGAGAAGCCAAGGGGTTTGTCTGAAGTCCCATGATCAGTTGTTGGTAGAGAGGGACTAATATACAATTTTTTTGCCTCTTTATCTGGTGCTCTTTCTAAGGCATGGGGCCAGTTCTAGCCCCTGTCTTCTCTGTCATGTGAAGTCAGGGCTGGCAGTTAATGGGACACACCAGGGAGGTGGAAGAGCCAGCACTACCCTGCTTAACTGATGGCTGAACCATGCCAATCATTATTGATCCTGAATATCACCCAATCAGAGTTGTGGCTTTGTCTTCTAGAAATGCATCCTTTTCTTCCTTTTCCTACCTGGTTTGCCATTCCTACTCTTTTCCATGTCAAATCACAAATTTCTTGCCCCCAAAGAATCACATTTTCTCTCTCTCCTTATATGTAAGATATAATTACAAATTATGGTCTAGTTGCTAACCTTGCTTCTTCTTAATACCTACAAAGCTTTCTCTATGCTCCTAGTCAATACTAAGCCTCTCTCCTTGCAGAAGCTAAGGCATTTAGTGGTTATAAATACTGCTGTATCTCATCTATGACCACATCTCTTCTACAGTTAAAACTGCCAGAATGTTAACATAGAATTTCAAAAGATTAAGATATACAATTACATTCCATTTCAATGGTTTGTACGTTGCTGCAGATGTTTGTTTCTGCTCGTAATTACTAACCTACTACCTGATTTTTTTCTTTCCTCTGAGGTTATAATGAGAAGTTAGAAAGACGGACAGGAAGATTAAGAAAGGGGTGGGTGGTGAAAAATGTAATACAGAAGAACAGCTTTGTGAAAAATAAGAAAGATTTTAACCTGTTATTTATTGGGAAGTGTCTCACATCATAATTGGTCAACACTGCTCATGTTCTAAGGGTGCAATGGTCTCTAATTTGTACGGAGGTAGTCTATCAAACCTACTTTAAAAGGTTTAGGGAATAATCTTATTTTGATCATGTTTTGATGACTTTAAGGCAATTCTGCATTCTGCGTTCTGCGCTGTTGGAAAACTCTGCTGAATGTGGACACATCCTTTGGTTTCAGTTGGTTCTCAGGGCTTCTTGCCAAAGAGCCATGCACTGTAGAAGGAAGCTCAAGGGCCCTGGGGTCAGAAAGGCATGGGGTTGAGGCCCTTAGTAAGTCACTTAAACTCTCTGAGCCTGTTTCCTCATCTGTAACATAGGGAAAATAATCTCCATCTCGTAAGGTCATTGAGAACATTAAGTGAAATAATATATGTAAGATTTCTGATTCTCAAACTACTGTAGCTCCTACTGGGATCCATTTAATAGAAAGCAGAATTCTCCTAGGTTTCTTAAGGGATGTGTCCTAATGCAGTTTGCATTCATCAATTTTTTTCAAAAAAAAAAAAAAAGCAATTTAATCAATATCTTTAAAAAAGACAAGGGCCGGGTGCGGTGGCTCACTCCTGTAATTCCAGCACTTTGGGAGGCCGAAGTGGGTGGATCACAAAATCAGGTGATTGAGACCAACCTGGCTAACATGATGAAACCTCGTCTCTACTAAGAATACAAAAAAAATTAGCCGGGTGTGGTGGCAGCGCCTGTAGTCCCAGCTACTCGGGAGGCTGAGGCAGGAGCATGGCGCGAACCCAGGAGGTGGAGCTTGCAGTGAGCCAAGATCGCGCCACTGCACTCCGGCCTGGGCCACAGAGTAAGAGTCCATCTCAAAAAAAAAGAAGAAGAAGAAAGAAAAAGAAAAAGAAAAGAAGGAGGAAAACAAGTGAATACTCTTTCTATTCCTTTCCTTCCCTTGCACACGTCACTTTACACTCCTACCTTGCACTGGCAGTATTGCTTTACACTAAAAACAGCTCAAATGCTGAGACTGTGTCTCACTTCTGGTCTTCCCAAAACTAGCAGAGTACCTAGCACGGAATATGCGCTTCATATGCACTTGCTATTTTTCTTCTTGATGGGCAACCACTACCAGAAAAGTTAAATCTCAGGGCTGTTGTTAGTGGATGTTCTCCGTTTCGATAGGGTTCTGCCTGTGATTTTGACAAAGTAAGTCTGCAATGATGCTACTGAAAATGGGATGAAAGGGAGATCCAAGTTTTCAAAGTAAATAGAGGCAAAGAGCAGCAAGAAAATGAAAAACAACTGGGACATTTACATGGAGTCCAGGTATCACTCTACAGATTGATTATTATTTTCAAAGTGATAAATGAATCTGTACAGTGGAAAGACTCACCAATCACTCATTCAACCAAATGATTAAACTTAACATCACTAATGAACAGCAAGGTGCATGTAACATAAAACACCCAGCATTGCCTCTGACATAGTCAGACCAACAATATTTTGTCTGAATTTAATCAAGCCTCTAGATTGATCTTCTAGTGTACAAGAAATATAGGGAATGGAGGATCAAGGTAAGTCACACCATGAGGAAATGATCATCTAGAATGTGGAACATTAGGCTTGCCCCTTCAAAAAGTCTCTGCCATGGAAAAAGAAAAAGCTGAGGCACAGTTCTGGACTATAGAAGGCTAAAGTGGCTAACAGCCAAATGCAATGCGTGAATGAATCTTGATTAGTTCCTCATTTAAAAAAAAATATTATTATTAGCCCGGGAAACATGATGAAACTGTGTCTTCACAAAAAATTAGCTGGGCATGGTGGCACACGTCTATAGTCTCAGCTACTTGAGAGGCTGAAGTGGGAGGATTGCCTGAGTTTGGGAGGCAGAAGTTGCAGTGAGCTGAGATTGTGCCACTGCACTCCAGCCTGGGTGAAAGAAAGACCCTGTCTCGATCAATCAATATAAAAGACTTTCAGAGGACAATTGAGGAAATTTGAATAGGCCTGAATATTTAATGATATTAGGGAATGATTATGAACTCTCTTAGGATGTCGATGTTCCTTCAGTTATGTAAAAGAATACCCTCATTTTTAGAAGATGCCCTAGCAGTGTCTGCAATTACTTTTAGAGGGCTTAGCCTCCCATCATCCCCCAAAATATATTTCTATACATACATATACTCACGCACAGGTTGATAAAGCAAGCATGACAAAATAAGCAATCATTGGGTCTACATGGTAGGTATACTGGTGCTTATTGTACTATTGTTTCAACTTTTCTGTGTGTTTAAAATTTTGTCTTAATAAACGTTAGAAAACATGAAGGCAAGGTAATAAGCAAGCTATTCTTCTCTACCCAGAAAGGAAATTCCTTTCTCTTGCAGGTAGTAATAAAAATAAGTTATAAAACTCTTTTTCTGACCCATTGAACCAGTTAGTGGGGATTACTGAGGACTCAAACACCCCTCTATAACAGCTTCTGGGGACAGTAACTATACCGAGGACAAAGCATAGCCCTCTTATATTGGATATCATTTACGCTGTCCTTTGAAATCTTACTATTCCAAATCAAGGGTCCTATCAGCACATCGCTAATAAACTGCTAAATATAGCTAGTATTTGTTTATTTACCATTTTAATTTTTTTAGGAGATGGGGTCTCACTACGTTTCCCAGGCTGGTCTCACGCCCCTGGGTTCAAGCAGTCCTCCTGCCTCAGCCTCCTCAGTAGCTTGGACTACAGGCACACACCACCACACCCGGCTTCCATTTCAGTTTTTTTCAGTAAAGGAAAATGCTTTAGCTTGTTTAGGTTGCACTCCAGCAGAGAAAAACAAAAATCTCATCTGGTACGACAGCCATTGATCCTTCTTATGGGTTTAAACCCATCCCTTGGAAGTTCAGTTTTGAAGAACCAGCTACTACAGGGAAGGGCTGACAACCTCGAATGTCTAGGATATAAATTTTCATACCCTCCACAACTGCTGCCTGGCCTAACAGGAGCCCCCTGTACTTAACTCAAGCACCCCGTCCACTGATGCTGACTTATGCAAGTCAGCACAACAAATCCCAGAGCCACAGCTTTTCCGAAAAATAGGAATGGATTCTTCTCCCAAGTTCATACAATTGAGGGTTTTTGACAGCAATAAAAATAGCTTTGGATAAACCTTATAACCTGTGGTGTTGCTTCTTCATAAAGATAAGCCAGTCATTTGACATTATTCAAATTTTTGTTGTTGTTTTTAGACAGTGGTGCAGGTGACATAAAAAAAAAAAAAAAAAAAAAAAAAAAAAAAAAAAAAAAAAAACCAGGTATGAATCCCAGCACTTTGGGAGACCGAGGAGGGTGGATCACCTGAAGTCAAGAGTTCAAGACCAGCCTGACCAACATGGTGGAACCCCATCTCTACAAAAATACAAAATTTGGCCAGGCATGATGGGTACCTGTGATCCCAGCTACTCAGGAGGCTGAGGCAGGAGAATCGCTTGAACCCGGGAGGCAGAGGTTGCAGTGAGCCGAGATCATGCCATTGCACTCCAGCCTGGGTGACAGAGCAAGACTCCGTCTTAAAAAAAAAAAGAAAGAAAGAAAATAAAAGAAAGAAAGAAAGAAAAAGAAATACAGGTATAAAGGCAATAAAGCATGATGTATGTAGTCTGGCCACGCCACCATCCCTGCTGCTCTGGACGGAAATCAGAAGCAGCAGCAGATAGAAGCAGAAAATCATTCAAAACTTCACACACGAGGTACTGCTATTCCTTCCTCAACAAGTGTATTAGAATATAAACTTGACAAATTGGAGCTTTTCCATAGGTAGGTAGCAACAGAGAGAAGCATCGCCCCACAGTTTAAAGTTTATGTTACTTGGGAAAAGACAAACATGATGTATGAGTCTGAAAATTAGTTTCAAGAACTCTCCACTAACTGATTCTCTCCCAAACTGAAAACACACCACAGCAAGGCTAAAACATAAAATAAAGTGAACTTTAATCTATAATATACATGAAAATGTGAAAGAAAATGCTTCCTTTTGATTTTTATAAGGAAAGTAAGTTTCAGTGTGAGTGAAACATATCTGAGAGAACAGGAAAGTCTTACCTAGGTACAAAGAGGAGTTCTCTTTCTTGACATTGTCATCTAAGTAGGTTGGTCCCAGAGTATAAATAGGTGTGGAGCCCATTCCAATGAGAATCTGCGCGCAAATGAATAAAGCCACATAGACCCAGTGATTATTTCCTCCCGAGTCCTTCGGACAGGCCGGAGGCTCCAAAGTGGCGGTGGAGTTGCCACCCTGACATAGGCCGTCGTTGGGGGCCGAGGCGTTCAACTCTTGGATCTGGTAGGGGGGCGAGATGAAGTGAGGTAAGGCGAAGAGGGCTGCCCCGAAGGCGATGAGGAGTCCACCCACGGCCAGCCACAGGGGCCGCCGACCCCGGCCGCCGAAGTAGCTGACGAACACCACCACCACCAGGTTCCCAATGTCGAAGCAGCTGACCAGCAGCCCTGACTCGGAACTCTTCAGACTGTAGCGCCTTTCAATGGTGGTAATTACGCTGCTCAAGTACCCAGAGACCATCAACGCCTGGATGAAGGTCAGAAAGCACATGCACACCAGAAAGCAACGGGAATCCGTGAGGACCACGTAGAGGCACCTTCTCTCCTGGAGCGTGGCCAGGGCGGAGGACACCGAGAAAGTTTTGCTGAGGTCCACCCTGTGGTTACAGTCCCCGAGCCCCGCCGAAGTGGACGGGGCAGAGGGACTGGGGGCCAACTGGTTCGGGCCTTGCTTCAACTCCTCGTGGCCAGAAGAATCCGCACAGCCAAAGGCCCGCTTGGCGTCTCCACTAGTGGGACTGAGGCTCGGCCGGCAGGAGGCGCTGCTGAGGACCGGTAAACTCTTAGACCTGAAGGTCTCCGGCTCACCCCTCTCTTGGACAGCTCCTGCGGTGGCCGGCGCCTCCAGCTGCTCTCCCGGCCCGGGCTCCAGTCCAGTGCCTTCGTCCATGGCGCTTACAATTCAGATTCGAGAGCTGATGGCACCCAAGCACTCCGGCACGTTTCATCCACCGGCACGAGGGGCCGAAGCCGGGACCACTCAGTCTTGCCCACCTGGGACTGGGGCTGGGGGCGCAGGGCCGCGCAGCAGGGCATCCTCACCAGCTGGAAGGCGCCCAGTGCATCCTGATCACAGACGCTACTCCAAGGCTCCGCAGCCGCGTGCCACCGGGGGCAGGGGTCCGCGCGGTCCTGCGATGAGCCCTGCTCGGCGTCCCTCTCCGGGAGGTAGCTTGAGGCAGGCGTCTCGCGCGTCCAGGGCTCATCCCCTCCGCCGCCGCCGCCGCCGCCGCTCGGCCCGCGGCCAAGAGCGAGTGCACCCCGCGCCGGGCGTGGGGGACACTTAGTACTGCTGCCCGCACCGCATCCCACCTCGCTGCGCCAGGGGTACCGGGTCCTCGCTGCCTGGGCTTGCAGCACCCTCGGGAGTGAAGCTGCCAACCTGAAAGGCAGAGAGAGGGCGGTCAGCGAAGACCAGCTGCGACTTGGGGCTAGCGTCCCAGAGCCCCGGGGACCAGCGTTAGGCGACCCTGAACGGTCCCTAGAGGAACGGAGGAGTGAGCCGGGAGCGGAGCCCCGAAGGACTAGGCAGCAGCCGGTTGCAGTCTCTAGTCCGGGAACAATAAGCAGCAGGCGGTCGGCGGAGACTCTACCTCATTGTCTGCCGCGGACCTGCCCCCGCCCCGCCCCTTTTGCCTTAAACATTGCGTTTGCTTTTATATGTTAATAATTATCAACCTGGCAGCTCTGACTCAGAGGCAGTGTCTTTTATTCGAGTGAACTAATTGCAACCTTTTCGTACTCCTACTCCATTACTCAAAATAGAAAATGCCCAAAAGAACAAAGGAAACTTTTTCACAGACACACAATGTATTCCCTGTCCCAATCTTTTATAAAAGGAAAAAAGAGGGTGGGGGTAAACTACGTGTGTAGAAATGTGTGTGCACACTGGCGTGCGCTGGCACGTGTGTGCGACTAGATTTGAATCTGCTCCACCAGAGACACGCATTCAAAGCCGAAGGCAGCAGCAAAAAGGTCAACATGCTTGCCTCTTTATTCCCAACACCAAAAATAACCCCCTGCCCGAAAGAACTCTTCAATTACAAATACCAGGGGCATTCGAGGCTGTGGCCCGCACTAAGTCCCAGAGCGCAGTATCAAACGAAACCGAAAATCCGTCTGCTTTGTCGAGAGCTAGGGAAGCCACAACCAAACAAAGAGATCCCGGCACGCTGACAGAGCGCGCGCTAGGAGCCCACGGAGCCGGCTGGGCGCAAGCCGGCCGGCGGGGAGGTGTGCTATTGACTGAGCGCACCCCGCGAGCGTGGGCCTGGGGAGCGTGCGCGCGTGCGCGGTTACACACACACGCACACACACAGACACACACACCCTGGCGTGTTGGAACCGCTCTTGCGATCCCGCACCCAGCTTGAATTCAGCGAGAATTGAAAACAGGTGTGCCCCCGGGGTAAGCTTCCGCCCCTAATCTTGGGGACCCCCACTCCACTCCTCCAGCCTGGGGCGAGGACAGGGGTCAGAATATGCACCAGGTGGAAGAGAGCCGAGCTTCACTACACTGGGTTTCATTTTGCGGTTCGCCTTTGTGATGCTGCTGAGAAAAGAAAGCAGGAAGGGCAAGGGAGAAAGGCAGAGAGGCTGGGCGGCCAAGGGTGGCCTCTCCGGCATCTCCCTCAGCTGTGCTGGGCCAAACCCTCTCCCAGATTCCCGGCCTGCCAGCCACTCACAATCCCGGGCTTCCCCGCCGCTGCCTTGCCCAGGCGCCTTGCCGGGGAACCCCACCAGCCGCTGCGTGAGGAGCCGGGGAATCCCAGCAAACTCTCGCCGCGTGCTGGGGGCGTCCGAACCCCCTGCCTGGGCGAGCGCCCTCACAGCAGCGCAGACTCGGATGGACACACGGATCCCAGCAGGGAGCTCTTGAGCAGGCGTGGAATCCCAGGGACACCCCCTGCGCGCACATCACACACACGCACACCCTACACACACACACACACACACACATACACACACACACACAGCTCGTAGGAGGACAAGACCGCAGGCGACAGCCCGCCGCGCTGCCCGGGCGCTCAAGCCGCGGCTACTCACTAGCGAGTCTGTCAGTCTGTCTGCCTGGCTGAGTGGAGCGGCGGGAGAGGGGCACTGAGCTACGGGAATAGTTGGGAGCCGCGTGGGGAGGCAGCCTCGGTCCAGCCGAAGAGAAATCAGTGAATGAGGCTGTGACTCAGACTGAACTCTTCCCCCCACCCCTCGCCTGTCACCCAAGCCTCTCCTCCACTCTAAACAGACACACGCGCACAGAGACGCGCCCGGAGAGGAGCAGCCGAGGGCGCAGGCGCGAGGGCAGCCACCCAGCCCAGCCCTCCCACAGCCAGCCACCCCGCTGCCCTTCACCTGCGCGGCCGCGGGGGCCGAGGAGCGCTGAAGCCCCGAGGGGGCCGGTCTCTAGAAAAGTCAGCGGCTGAGGCTGACAGCCCACTCTGAATAAATAAATCATTTCTGATTGTTTATTCCGTGCCTTGGGCACCCACCATGTCTCATTCACCATAGTAGGTTCTGGGACCAAAGATAAACAACACAAGATATTTGGTAGGAAGAAACCTCTGACTTGTGGGGAAAATACTCATGTAAATGGCTTAAAACAACGTGGTACATTCTATGCAGCCTGCTACTGGAGAAGCCAGTATCCATTAGCCTTCATTTCCAGGCAGCAGGAAGAAGAGAGGCACCGGGGTATGGTGCTGCCGGTCAATAGGTAGATGAGCTGCCTGGAAGATTGCAGGGACGGGGCAGAAGACCAGACTGCAAGAGTGGCTGAGGAGCAAAGGACACCACGGGTTTCCTAAGTTGTGGACTGTCAATACTGTGGAGGCAGTGATGTTCCAACTTCCTCACCAGACAGCTGGCATTGGCAGTGACAGGTAGACAGATGTGGGGCCACACCACAGGCACAGAAGTGGGTTGGGAGGCAGTCTGAAAGCAAAATGTGATGAGGCATTGGCAGGGGGCATGGAGAGGAGAGAACTGGGCAGCTGATGCAGTCTGCAAGACGAGAAAACGGGCCAAGGTGGGATGACTCCCAAGTTTCTAGCACCAAGTTGGGTGACTAGGTGCCTGAGAGCCAATAAAAGCACAGGGGGAGAAACATGCTTGAGGGGAAAGATG
Source organism: Rhinopithecus roxellana (assembly GCF_007565055.1). NCBI lineage: Eukaryota > Metazoa > Chordata > Mammalia > Primates > Cercopithecidae > Rhinopithecus > Rhinopithecus roxellana. The sequence continues at coordinate 131,136,091 of NC_044557.1, read as the reverse complement.
GTTCTCATCTACATGTGTTGAGTTTGAAATGTTTGGGTGACATCCCGGTGTACATGTCCCATAAGCCATTGGACACACAGGAGGTTTGGACTAGGGATATTGACCAGTAGTCGTCAGCCCAAAGGTGGCACAAGAAAGGGTGGAATGAATAGGGAAGATCATCCAAATTGTGAAGAGATCTAGGAGAAGAGGGAACAGCCAAAGGAGGGAGACTGGAAGCAAGGTCAGAGAGGTATGGGACGCATCAGAAAAGCCAAAAGAGCAGACAACTGTAAAAAGGGAAGTGTCAGATGTGCACAGACTGTAGGGAAGACAAACAGGATGATAACTGGAAAAAAAAAAAAAAAAGAGTATCTGCGGGCACTGGTGACCACTGACAGAGTAGGATAATGCTCTAATGGAGGAAAGGAGGTTGCTCACAAGTACCAGTGACAATGCTGGCCACTGCTGACAAGTCAAGGCCCCTCCACTGGCCCTTGGCCTTACCCAATGAGAGCATTGTCTCCATTTTACAGATGTGACAAGTGTGGAGAGGTTAAGTAACTTTGTGTAGGCACACAGCTAGTCTGTAGACCATATGAACCAATGTGCTCCAAAAGACTATGTTCTTACTTAACCTCTTAAACCTGACTCTCTACTCTCTCTCCTGTCATTGAATAGCATCCTGACTCATCAATGCACCTTGATTCTGTTGATTATCTCCCTTTAGTCCAACAACCATATTATCTACAGCAATCCTTAGAGAACAATTAAGGCCTGCTGACAGTAAAGAACACTCAGTGTGTATTTGAAGTTCACGCTGAGACAGCATCGATCTTCTGGCAGCTGCAAGACTGACGTATCAACCGAGGCATTTCTTCATTCCCTGCCCTTGTCTCCTTCTCTTGAGATCGCCATCAGGCCCAGTCACTTTTCTACAAACAGACAATAGGACTCCTGCTGCCACCCTGCCCAGATTTTAGTCTTCTGCTGATAAAGTGGGCAAAGATATGTGGCACTTCCTGAACCTAAATACTCTTCTGCGCTCATTCTAAATCCAAACAGAATCAACCTACCTCCTATTACCTCCTTGCAAGCTCTGTGCCCCATTGTCTCATTTCAGGCTCAGCTTCAGACATCAGTAAATTCAATGTGATGCATCAGGTGCCATCGCAGGACATCCCTACTTGAAAATCAAGCAATCATGTCCCTGAAACACACTGTCTTTATTCATGGTCAATTACCATAGTTAAAGTAGATGCAACTGGGAGGCTGAGACGGGCGGATCACGAGGTCAGGAGATTGAGACCATCCTGGCTAACCCTGTGAAACCCTGTATCTACTAAAAAATATAAAAAACTAGCCGGGCAAGGTGGCGGGCACCTGTAGTCCCAGCTACTCAGGAGGCTGAGGCAGGAGAATGGCGTGAACCCGGGAGGCGGAGCTTGCAGTGAGCTGAGATCGAGCCACTTCACTCCAGCCTGGGCGACACAGCGAGACTCCGTCTCAAAAAAAAAAAAAAAAAAAAAAAAAAAAATGTAGATGCAACTCTAAGATCCTATGGATTTTTTTATTGCCACTAATAGAAAGGTCATGATTTACAGACAAAATTTTAAAAGTTCCGATTTTACTCACATAAGAAACAAGAAGAAAACATTCAGCAAGAAGCATTTCTTTTGCTTTATCGTTCCCAGCTAAATATGACTTTAAAAAAGACAAATTTTAAAAGGTCCGATTTTACTCACATATGAAACAAGAAAACATTCAACAAGAAGCATTTCTTTTGCTTTATCTTTCCCAATTAAATATGACTTTGAAAAAGACCAGCACTCCTCATTAGCCCTAATTGTCTGATTAATACAAAGAAACGGACTCATATCATGGGGTTCCACTACCCCTAAGATAGTGTTTACTACCCTTATTTCACTCAATGTTTATAGTTAGTTTGACCAGAATGCCTGCCTTGTTTGACATTTTGGGAGAGGAAGCATTGAAGACTGTAAATCCTCTTCAAACTTGCAGACTTAATGTTTGCTTCTTCCAAGTCCATCAAGTTTATACATAAATGACTTCTTTTCTGATCTTATAACAAGTATGTAGCCTTTGGAATTTCCGGGGCAGTCTACAGGTTTAAAATCTGGCCGTCCTGGAGAATGGGCAGAAGAAACCTGAAGAGAACCTTTTCCCACCGCCCTTCCCTTCCTTCTTAAAGAAGGTTCACTTCAGAGGTCTCCCAGATACAACAAGAACCGAGTTTTTGGTTCAGAATATTTTGTAGATGCAAAATAATACATAGTTGCCAGTACCATAATTGAATTAGGTGTTGGTTGTTTAACAGGAAACACATTGGATCTTTAAGGTAGCCCCTTAATAGGACTCGGCATGTATACCCTTCCTTGGAAGTGAATTTCAGGTTGGGTAAAACCTGAGGAGGAACAGATCTGGCCCTGGGGTACAATGAATGCAGGCAATCACTCCAACCCTGGTGGCTTGAGGGCCCGGCAAGTGCTAAAAGAGTATAGTGACCAAGTGTGTCCAAAGAGACTTAGCACTGCAAGTCCCACACCCCAGGAAACCACAGTTCCATGAACACCTGGAGGCTTGGCTCCCTGTAAAGAAACTGCCACCTCCCTTAATATAATTAAGCCAGATTAGCTGGGTACTGCAGCTCACACCTGTAACCCCAGCACTTTAAGGCTGAGATGGGAGGATCCCTTGAGAACACATTTCTACTAAAAAATGTTTAAGTAGCCAGGCATGGTGGCATGTGGCTGTGGTCTCAGCAACTCAGGAGGCTTAGGCAAAAGGATCACTTAAGCCCAGGAGGTAGAGGCTGCAGTAGACTGTGATTGCACCACTGCACTCCAGCCTGGGCAACAGAGCAAGACTCTGTCTCAAAAAATAAACAAACAAAAACCAACAACAACAAAAAATAATTAAGCCAGGCTGGGCGCAGTGGCTCATGCCTGTAATCCCAACACTTTGGGAGGCTGAGGCAAGCAGATCACCTGAGGTCAGGAGTTTGAGACCAGCCTGACCAACATGGAGAAACCCCGTCTCTACTAAAAATACAAAATTAGCTGGGCATGGTAGCACATGCCTATAATCCTACTCGGGAGGCTGAGGCAGGAGAATCCCTTGAACCAGGGAGGCGGAGGTAGTGGTGAGCCGAGATTGCACCATTGCACTCCAGCCTGGGTAACAAGAATGAAACTCCATCTCAATAATAATAATAATAATAATAATAATAATAATAATTAAGCCAGATACTCCAAGGCTAGTAATGGAGGAAACTTCCCTGTGAAGAGGAGACAGTTGTCTCAAAAAAAATCATGTTCCCTTGAAAGATGTTTCATAACTACCACCACTGCCACCTTGGCCTGGAAAAGAAAGAGGTCGGATGGGAAGGGGAAGGAAGCAGGTTAGGAGAGAGGCAGTCCTCCGTGGGCTGTGAGCATCTCTACATGTTTTTCTTGGGTGCACCCAGAACGCAAAGCCCTAACCACTTCTGAATATGGAAAAACTCAAACTGCGTTGTCCTCTGCTCTCATACCACAACAATCAACACAGAAGTCTTCTGTGACCAGATGTTGGCGGGGAGTCTGCACCAACAAACAAGCAATCAGTTCTGCAGCAGAAACCAGCTGGACGTCCTCCAATTCAAGTCCATTCTGACACTATCTACCTCAAGACAGCATCAGATCCCACAAGTTGAGGGCTGAGTCCCACAAAACTCCTTCCTCTCTCCCCTAGACACCAGTGTAGGCCTGGGCCTCCGAAACGTCTGACCAACTAGCTTCAACTTGGTATTCCCACAACCCCTTTTTGGGTTTAATTTGCTGGACAGGCTCACAGAATTCAGAGAAACACTTACATTTACCAGTTTAATACAAAGGGTATCAGAAAGAACACAGATGAAGAGGCGCACAGGGGGAGCTATGTGGGGAGGCGCACAGAACTTCCATATTTGCTGTAGGTGCACTACCCCTCAGAAACCTCCACATGTTCAGCTGTCCCAGAAGCTCTCTGAATCCTGTCCTCCTGGGCCTTTTTTGGAGACTTCCTTGGATAGACATGACTGAAGACAACCACATCAGACGGTGACTGGACAAAAAGCAGATGATCTAATACTGATAGACTGAGTGGGGAAACCCAGGAAGGCCTGTCTGTCCATATTCTCCTTGGCGTCTCTGTGCTGCATTTGTTCCTTCAGGGTATGTGGCAGGACTATCTCTGAGATGAGGGTCTTATGACCTCCAATCAGAAAGACTGCCTTGGGGCCGGGAGCAGTGGCTCATGCCTGTAATCCCAGCACTTTGGGAGGCCAAGGCGGGCAGATCACCTGAGATCAAGAGTTTGAGACCAGCCTGACCAACATGGAGAAACACCGTCTCTACTAAAAATACAAAATTAGCCGAGTGTGGCGGCACATGCCTGTAATCCCAGGTACTTGGGAGGCTAAGGCAGGAGAATCACTTCAGCCTGGGAAGCGGAGGTTGCAGTGAGCCGAGATCATGCCACTGCACTCCAGCCTGGGCAACAAGAGCGAAACTCTGTCGAAAGAAAGAAAGGAAAGAGAGAGAGAGAAAGAGAGAGAAAGAAAGGAAGGAAGGAAAGAAGGAATAAGGAAGGAAGGAAGGAAGGAAGGAAGGAAGGAAGGAAGGAAGGAAGGAAGGAAGGAAGGAAGGAAGGAAGGAAGGAAGGACTTCCCTGGGCAGGTGAAGAGAGAACAGGGGAAGGTCAGAAAGAGATTGTGTTTCCTGAGGCCTGCTTCCAAGGCCTACAGTGCCCCAGCATCAGAACAGATGACTGTTATGTCAGGACCCATGGATGAAAACATACATGTGTATATGTATGTGTGTGCATGTGTATGTAGTAATGTCACACCACTCTTTACCCAGGCCATTTCTTAGAGTTGTGTTTGCAGCCAGCAACCTGGAGGGATGAGGTAATATTTTCCCCTGGGCAAAGAGCCGGCTTGCTGTTTCTGCTTATTGAAAAGCAATGTATCCTCTAAGCTCAGTGCTCCTCTCCCATGATGCAGCCCATCATGTGCACAGGCATCTGTAATGAACTCTTTGCATCACCCTGTGGGACTTGTGGAGCATGGGGAACCAGCACAAGCATCATTCTCACCCTCTGGCTACTGCCTTTGCCATAAGTAATAATATCCTTTGTCTCTGACCCTGGAGTCTTTTGTCCCCGGTATCCATGAAACCCTAGCAGGATAACTTGTCATCTTGGAAAAAGGGTAAAATCCTAGACACTACACAGTTCTTGACCGGCACTGCCTAATTTGATGCTTCCACTCAGGTATTAATTTCATTTATACTCTATGGTACAGCTGACCTAAGGTCTGAGCTGTTAAACAGGTCTTTCTTCAAGGCTAAAGGCTAATCAAGGAAAATATATTCATGTGATAAAACAAAACTAACTGTGTTAGATGTGGTTGATTGGCAGTCAGTGAGCACTCTCTACTTTTCTGTTCTTTCTTAAATGGCAGAGTCTGGAAAAGCTGTAAAAGTACCTTTTCCAGATTCCCTGCGTATCAGATTCTGGATAAGAATTGATGTACTCTGGCACGTTTGGAAAGGTAGGGTGAGGCACAGGCAATATCCTTTGTGGCTGTCTATGCCAGCAAGCAGGTCACAGAGACATGGCATTTTTCTGCTTTGGTCCAAATTTTTGTCCAAATTCCAGCTTCTAGATGTTGAGAGGCACTTGCAGTATTGACTGCTTTCTGATTTCTGGATTCAGTCACTACAAGATGCCCTGAAGTCAAGAGACCAGTGAATGCCTTTGACTCCTCACCCTACAGATTGTAGCGGAAGTGCCAGCTTTCCTGGCAGGACAGATCTGCAGTGTTACAGCATCACTCCTGGTGACCCAACCTCGAGACCATGTGTCCAGGTCTTCTGGATATTCTGTAAGCCCCTAACCTCCTATAGTGAATCCCTTTCTGCCTAAAAATGCAGAGTGGTTGCTCTATCCTGCCCCTGGACAAGGATCTAAATACTAGGTCATCAGTTAGAAAATTACAGCTTATCAGTCACAGTCTGGGATCTTGCTGTCAGCTTGCCTCTCTGTAGCAGAAGTCCCTTTTAGGATCTACTTCAAGGACAACCCTGAATTGTAAACTTCTCAAAATCTAGATCCAGAGAGCAAAGCCCAGAGAAAGCTGGAATTTCTCTCTCTATCCTACTTTCTGGGTTTCCATTACCTATCTGAGGACATGCTTCTTTCCTAGATCCCTAGAAAGATCCATGTTTCGGCAGGGCGTGGTGGCTCAAGCCTGTAATCCCAGCACTTTGGGAGGCCTAGACGGGTGGATCACGAGGTCAGGAGATCCAGACCATCCTGGCTAACACGGTGAAACCCCGTCTCTACTAAAAAATACAAAAAACTAGCCGGGCGAGGTGGCGGGCGCCTGTAGTCCCAGCTACTCTGGAGGACTGAGGCAGGAGAATGGCGTAAACCCGGGAGGCGGAGCTTGCAGTGAGCCGAGATCCGGCCACTGCACTCCAGCCTGGGCGATAGAGCGAGACTCCGTCTCAAAAAAAAAAAAAAAGAAAGAAAGATCCATGTTTCAGAGAACCCGAAGGTGGTGATCTTATCCCAGAGCACAGAAGAATAATTAACACAAGGCGATACAAAACAGCACAATCACCGCAGAGACACACTGTTGAAACCCCTCTACGAAGCAGGTGGGGTGGTATCGGGTTGGCATTTTCTTACACATGGAAAAGAACAGATACTCTAACAGTTCTAAATGTACCGTTTCAGACCTGCTGTTATCCTTCCTGGCTTCCCCATCCCTCTTCAGAAGGCCTGCTTCATTTGTAGGACAGACAGAATAGAATGATGACAAAGAAAGATCCCAGCTAAGCACCGTGACTGGAGCCTGTAATCCAAACTACTCTGGAGGCTGAGGCAGGAAGAGTGCTTGAAGCTAGGAGTTCAAGACCGACCTGGGCAACATAGCAAGACTCCTATCTCTTAAAAAATACATTAATTTTTTTTAAAAATTGTACAGGACTTCATAGCAAACCAACATGATTAAATCTCTGTGGTGAGTGTGTGGGTGTCACTATACCATCTTTGATTACAAGAAAGACACCCTCAATTTTAAGATGCACCATTATTTCATGGACCACTAAGAAGAAAAAAATGCTGCCAATTAAATGGCACACACCTTAATGATTAAACAGAGAAAAAGAGGACTTTGTTGCCAAACCACATAAATTTAGTTCTGGCTCTGTCACTTATGGCAGTATGGATTTGGGCAATTCACTAAGGCTCTTTTTACTCAGTTTCCAAGTTGGGGTTAAACACAATACCTATTTCAAAGCATCAAATGAGATAACACGTGCAACACGTGCTTAGAACATACACACAGACCAGTGCCTGGACCAAGGTAGGTGCTTAAATATTAGCCATCGTTATAGTTATGCCATGCTATCTTTTGCATTCATCCTAAAAATATTTTTTCTCTCTGCTTGTTAGAGTGCAGGGGACCCTGTATCTTTTGTTTCATAGTGGTCACACACTTCTCTAGGATTAGCTCCAGCCTAGAAAATTATTGCCAGGCCAATTAAACATCCTATCTTTGGGGGTTCAGTATTGGGTTGTTTTTGTTTTTTCACCTTTTAATCACCAGAATCCCCTTCTTATCAATAATTCCACCACCACTCAAGAATTCACAAAAGTAAAACAAAAATGATCTCTCTCATTTACCATATTAGCACTACAAATTTCACAAACATGATTTCATCTTCACTATCAGGGAAGCATTATCAAACCCTTTAATAGAGTAGGGAGCTGAGAATCAGAGATGATCACCAACTTGCCCAAAATCACACAGCATAGAAAGTAAGGAGAGAGAGCCAAATCCAGACTAGCTACGCTCCAGAATCTACACTCCTAGCTATCTTGCTCAATTTTCTCCAAAAAATGCTATGATCCTTTTAGGAGCTCATCTATTGATTAAGATAAAACATTTCTCTGTAGTGCAATATTTAAGTACAATGAAGCAATCCAAATGCAAATAATACATGCTGTAGTTTTGAATAAAAATACAAAATAAGCTACCCCATACAGCCAAGATCTCTAATGACTAGGATTTGGTCTATTACAGGACTGCCGAACCTGAGAGTAACCAGTCCTGGTTTCATTGCCAACTCATGAATTTTTCACCAGCCTTCTCTGTGCGCCTTTCCTTTACTACACAGTGAGCCACACTCCTGGAACAAGCTTCCCTTGAAGTTCACCCTCTGAGCACCACAGCCCCGCTCCAGCCTGCATTCCACTGTTAAGGTTGAGAAATATCTGATCGTTAGTGATGAGAGAGAAAAACTAGCCTCATTCTCTGGTGGCCTGTCTTGCAAAAGAGAGATGAAATCAAGCCTGGCTTCCTGAGATTCCAAATCACAAACATTACATACTAGATTTTTTTTTTTTTTTTTTTTTTTTTTTTTTTGAAATAAAGTCATGGGGCCAGATGTGGTAGCTCACACCTGTAATACCAGCACTTTGGGAGGCTGAGGCACAATGATCACCTGAGGCCAGGAGTTCAAGACCAGCCTGGAAAACAAAGGGAAACCCACTTCTACAAAAAATTTAAAAATTAGCCACATGTGGTGGCATGAACCTGTAGTTCCAGCTACTTGGGAGGCTGGGCAGGAGGATCGCTTGAGCCCAGGAGCTGGAGGCTACAGTGAGCCATGATTGCACTACTGCAGTCCAGCCTGGGTGACAGAGGTAGACCCTGTCTAAATAAATATCACAGAAAAGTGGGCAACTCACTCAGAGTGTCCCATATTTTCTTTTTCTTTCTTTCTTTTTTTCAAAGTTAAGAGACAGGGTCAGCAAGGCACAGTGACTCACTCCTGTGATCCCAACATTTTGGGAAGCCGAGGCAGGTGGATCACCTGAGGTCAGGAGTTCAAGAACAGCCCGGCCAACATGGTGAGACCCTGTCTCTACTAAAAACACAAAAATTAGCCAGGCACAGTGGCACACACCTGTAATCCCAGCTACTCAGCAGGTGGAGGCAGGAGAATTGCTCGAACCCCGGAGGAGGAGATTGCAGTGAGCCAAGATTGTGCCACTGCATTCCACCCTGGGCAACAAAGCAAGATTCTGTCTCAAAAAAAAAAAAAAAAAGAAAGAAAGAAAGAGAGGGTCTTGCTATATTGCCCAGGGTGGAATGCAGTGTCTACTGACAGGCGCAGTCCCACTACTGATTCTGCTCCACATCTGACCTAAGCCAGTTCACCCCTCCTTAAACAACCTGGTGGTCCCCCGCTCCAAGAGGTCACCATATTGATGCCAAACTTAGTTCAGACACCCAATTGCTACAGCACACTACAGCTGAAAACTCCTGGGCTCAAGCAATTGTTCTGCCTCAGCCTCTCGAGTAGCTGAGACCGCAGGTGTGCACCACTGAGCCTGACTTCCCTTAACATATCTTTCAAACAGCCTTTTCTTTATATTGAGATACCTGAAAAGGGCTCTTCACAAAATCCATTCTAATTCCCTTCTCTCCTCTCTGCCCTCCTTTATTATTGATGACATTTTTGACAATTATTTGATTATAGAAAAACTCCAAAAAGTCAGTATGAAGTGCTGATTTTTGTTTTGTTCTGAGATGGAGTCTCACTCTGTCACTCAGGCTGGAGTGCAATGGTGCAATCTTGGCTCACTGCAACCTTCACCTCCCAGGTTCAAGCAATTCTCCCTGCCTCAGCCTCCCGAGTAGCTGGGAATACAGGCATCCACCACCACATCCAGCTAATTTTTGTATTTTTAGTAGAGATGGGGTTTCACCATGTTGGCCAGAGTGGTCTTAAACTCCTGACCTCAGGTGATCCACCCACCTCAGCCTCCCAAAGTGTTGGGATAACAGGCGTGAGCCACTGCGCCCATCCAAAGTGCTGTATGATTTTACTCATCACTGCTATTGACTTCGGCATATGCATACACAAGTGCCTGTATTTTTGACCTGACATCTATGCTCCATTCTCTTTGGATTTCAGGTATAACATGACAATTGTTCTAGTTCTTTTGCTGTAGCTGATGAATACAAAATAACCCCATAGTAGAATGTACCATCTGGAAGATCAAGAAAGTGATTTTATAGGATTTTGCATTCCATTTGAGGGCTGCAGAACCTGTCATCAGATAATGGGATTTGAATGATAAATGAACTGTCTCATGTCAATCCCTTTGTGAAAATTAGAGCTTTTAAAGTCTAGGCTTAGCTTGCTTAAACTGAGAAATGGCCAGGGAAATAGTCATGTCAGTAGAAATATAACATCTAAAAGTCAAGATCTTCTTCCCTTCCTTTAGTTGTCATTATTTGTGAAATTTCACACCAGAAGACGATTGTGATTTTTTTGAACCGGAAAGAAATATTGTGAAAATTAGCTCATGTTAGACCTGTGATGAATCTTCAACTCTAGAAAAGAAAAAGAAATGTGCTCTAAGAAGAAATAAGAAGCTGGGTACAGTACATCAAGCCTGTATTCCCAACACTTTGGGAGGCCAAGGCAGGTGGATCACTTGAAGTCTGGAGTTCGAGACCTGCCTGGCCAACATGGCAAAACCAAGAATACCAATATTAGCTGGGCGTGGTGATACATGGCTGTAATCCCAACTACTCAGGAAGCTGAGGCAGGAGAATCGCTTGAACCCAGGAGGCAGAGGTTGCAGTGAGCCAAGATTGTGCCACTGCACTCCAGACTGGGAGACAGAGCAAGACTCTGCCTTAAAAATAAATAAATAAATAAAAAGAAGAGATTTATAGGCAAACAAAAACATGCATTTTCTTTCTGTACTATGTACATTCTTCCCCAATCTTCCCTAAAGAAAATATCCCCTAGGAAGAAAGGTCTGAAACCTTGGAAACTACTTTTACTAGTCTTAGAAACATATATAACAAATATGCAAAAACATGAACAAGCAAAGTAATCCAAGCTGTTGAAAACATAATAAGATTAGCTTACTCGTATGCCTCCAAGACAGAATGCTATCAGCCTTCTGCAATTATAAGACCAAGACTCTGACTTCTGCCAGGTGCAAAATCCATGGAGAGAGCCTATAATCCCAGCACTTTGGGAGGCCGAGACGGGCGGATCACGAGGTCAGGAGATCGAGACCATCCTGGCTAACACGGTGAAACCCCGTCTCTACTAAAAAATACAAAAAAGTAGCCGGGCGCGGTGGCGGGCGCCTGTAGTCCCAGCTACTCGGGAGGCTGAGGCAGGAGAATGGCGTGAACCCGGGAGGCGGAGCTTGCAGTGAGCTGAGATCTGGCCACTGCACTCCAGGCTGGGCGACAGAGCGAGACTCCGTCTCAAAAAAAAAAAAAAATCCATGGAGAGAAACACTCTATAGATGAAAAAGACTTGAGTTAGACCCTGAAGACTAAGTAGAATTTTCACATCTGTGAATGGAACCCACGGCCTCTGAGACAGAGCAACCCCTGCTAAAGGAGACCAAAACAGAAGGACTCGGGCAGGATGTCTCAGGGATGCTCAAATTGCTGGGAAAGTTGGGGCATATGAAGGGGGAAAACAGGAAGGAAGATAGAAAAGATCGTCTCCCTTGGCTGAGAAGTTTGAACTCTAGTATGTAGGCAACAGAAACTCATCAAAGATTTCTAAGCAGAACAGTGACAGGATCAAGCGGGACTTTATGAAAACTGATTTTTCAGGAAAAGCTGGGAGGGATTGAAATAGGATGGAAACTGCAGGTAGAGAGACCACTCTCAAAGCTGTTAGAACAACGCAGGCAAAAGACTGAACCATAACCCTGGGCTCAGCTATACAAGTCAAGACTGGGTATTGAATCACTGTTGTTTTCTGATGTCAAATCAATGATTTTAGATTGGAGGGAATTTAGGAATTGTTTTGCCCAAAATTCACAAACCTGTGGCAAAATCAGACTGGTGGTAAAGTGCATGCGCGCGCGCGTGTGTGTGTGTGTGTGTTTGTGTGTGTGTGTGTGTATAAACATGTATATAAATATATATATAATTTTTTTAGCTTTCTGAATTAGTTACCAAAGTTTTAAAAATGGGAGATTTCAGATGAAAACCCCAGATTTCTGGATCTTTGAAATTTGGCATTGTCATATTGGGCTCAAAGCCCTTACCTGACCCTCACCCTGCATCATCCTCTTAACCTTCATTTAGTCCCTCCCATTCCTGTCCTGCCATTCATACCCCAATCTTAAAGATGAAGACACTGAAACCTGAGGAAGGTAAGGAGTTTTCCCAAAGTTTCACTAACAGTTGGTGGCAAAGTCTGCAAGGATGATGTGACATAATGCCTGTCCCATTCCCTACAGCAACTTGACATATGTGATCACTGTTCCTCACAAACCCTTAAGAGTAGACATCATTATCTCCATTTTGTAGAAGAGGAAACGGGTTGAAAGATTAGGTAACTTCCCCAAAGCCACATAACTGGTCAGCGGTGGAGACAATGTTCAAACCTAGATCTTTCCAGGTCTTTCTTATTACACAATTAGTGTAAGATTCTGAAACCAGACAAACCTGCTTAAAATCTAGGCTGGCCATTGACTGGCTGTGTGATGGCAGGGATGTTACTCAACCTGTCTGAGCGTCACCTTTTTGGTTTTCAGACTGAAATGAGCATGTGTCTAACAGCAATTAACACATGTTAATTATTTTATAGTCACAGTTTGCTTTTTGAGAAAAAACACTGTTAGTGGATTTGATCAGATACTTTATTTGTGTTGTTGGCTCTGAAAATCTTTTTAATCCCCCCAAAATAAAATCCAACTCCAAAGATAGTGTTAACCACTGATGGTATTCTAAAAAGTGTGACATAAGATCTAAACCTTTTTCCAAAAGATTCCCAAGAAAATCAGGGGTAACAGTAGCAGTATTGAAGTAGAAATCTCACACAAGAGACAGGGATGGAGGCATATGCGCCCCACGGCTCACTCCTCCTTCTACTTTCCTTGCCAATGTTCCTGTTTGGCAAAACCAGCAACATCTGGGCCCCACACTACAAAAGGACCCAGAAAATATAGTTTATAGCTTCCTAGCCCCTTTGATACAGAAAAGCATGCAAGAAAGGTGCACCAGTCATCTGCATCTGTCACAAAATTGCCCTAAGAAACAGCTTGTCAGTCATAGAAGAAAACCTGTATCTCATTATTTTATGGTCACATTTTGCTTTTTGAGAAAAAGCAGTGTTAGTAGATTTGATCAGATACTTTACTTGTGTTGTTGGCTCTGAAAATCTTTTTAATCCCCAAAAAATAAAATCCAACCCCAAAGATAGTGTCAACCACTGATGGTATTCTAAAGATAGTGTCATAAGCTCTGAACCTTCTTCCAAAAGATTCCCAAAAAAGTGGGCTTAACAGTAGCAATATTGGAAGTAACATTTAGCATCCTACTTTGAAAGGGACAGTGCTCATTAGGATAAAGACATTCTAAAATGTTTGCTTTTTAATCAGCCCTAAAAGTCACAGACATACCTCACTGGAGTTACCCTCCAGCTTCCTCCAAGGAAGATAGCCAAACACTTGATGGTGAGCAAAGCCATTACCACCTTGACTTCCTGCCAGAATTCTTACCACTATCAAACTTTCAAAAAAGGTTTTTGATTAGTGGATCTTGCAAACAAAAGCACTGCAATGATTCAATACTTACATGGAAATCCTCCCAAAAAACAAGTATGCTTCAAAAAATCATATTGCCTTAACAATGACCATGTTCCCCTTTGGTTGAATTGGCCTCCTTTGTAAGATTCTAATTACGCAAAATTAAGGGCTTTTGGGGGGTTTTTTGCTTGTTTGCTTGTTTTTGTTTTTTGTTTTGTTTAGTTGGGTTTGGTTTGGTTTTATCGTGACAGGACTGGCATGATAAATTTTATTCAAGACTTTGACAAAATGGTCCCTAAAGTAATATACATGTAGACACTTTAAAAAGTCCAGATGTAAAATTTCAAGAAAACTTTGAATTCAGTCCAAAGTCAATATTAAGTCAAAAGTTGAACCAGTTCTACAAATCACAAATACTATTTTCCTTCTTAAGTTCATGTATTTTCTGAGATAGATTACCAACTTGGTTTTCTTCAATATTGGTATTTGGAATAATTTTAACATGATTTGACATTTTTAAGTTCTAAATCTATACTTATCCTGAATATCTTCTTACAATTAAAAATACAAATCCAGAAGTGATAACTCTTCCTTACAGAAGAATTCCAGTTAATAAATGTAGAAGGATTGAGAGAAATAGAAAATTACCATTAGAACACCACAGTAGGCCGGGCACGGTGGCTCAAGCCTGTAATCCCAGCACTTTGGGAGGCCGAGACGGGCGGATCACGAGGTCAGGAGATCGAGACCATCCTGGCGAACACGGTGAAACCCCGTCTCTACTAAAAATACAAAAACTAGCCGGGCGAGGTGGCGGGCGCCTGTAGTCCCAGCTACTCAGGAGGCTGAGGCAGGAGAATGGCGTAAACCCGGGAGGCAGAGCTTGCAGTGAGCTGAGATCTGGCCACTGCACTCCAGTCCGGGCGACAGAGCGAGACTCCGCCTCAAAAAAAAAAAAAAAAAAAAAGAACACCACAGTAGTAAATGCCACAAGCAAGATCTGCCAATGAATAGTAAAATGAGCAAAAGTTTAAGCAGAAACGGGACATTTGCATAGTCTCAGGGTATCTCCATCACATATTCAATAATTACAAGGAAAACACAATACGTTTACAGTAGCAAATCCTAGCAGACACCACCTTAGCATAGTGATCAAGGTTAACAACACTGGAAATACATTACAACATCAGGTATCCCCTGTTGTGATACACTGTCACAGACTGGAAGACACAGCATAGACATGACAGCTAAATGCAAGGCTGGGTCTTGGAACAGTAGAAGGACATTAGTGAAAAAACTAAAATCTCTGCTTTTTAAACTTTATACTTAGTATTATATCAAGGTTAATTTCTTAATTTTAACAAATGTTCTATTGTTATATAAGATGTTAATACAAGGGCAAGGTGGGTGCAGAGTATACAAGAACTCTACTTTTTTACAACTCTTCTGTAAGTCTAAAATTATCTCAAAAACTAAAAAAAAAAAAGGTTAAAAAACACACACATATGTATATATGTGCATAATATGTGTACATATATGTAATCAAGACTTCATGGAAATTGGCATCTTGGGCACTCAGTCAGTAAAAGAGTAGTGCTCTCTTCTGAATTATTCATTGTCTTACTCATAACTTAGCTGTAAGGTCCTCCCCCCTTCTAGACTTTTAATCTCAAGTATAAATTTCTAATTTTCATGGAAAAGCCTTTTTAAAAAACATTCCTATATTAGGCCAAAAATGAAATCCTAGAATAAAACTATCACCATATTATCTTATAAAATTACTCATCCCAACCATAAGACCCAGCCAGTATTTTTACTACATTTCCTTTCCTCATATAATACATTTGTGTTGGTTTGGTTTATGAGTGGAGACAGCTAATATATTTAGTATTTACTCATAGGCCTGACAGTCTAAGGGAAAAAAATTATCACTTGGGTATCTTGTGAAGAAACAGCTGTTTTTCCAAGAATCAATATTGTGTACTCAACTCAGACATAAAAAGTTATTTACCTAAGTCTCTTCTATCTAACAGCATAGAGCTACCCAAGCAAAGTCAACAAAGACCCTTTCAATATCCCTTTTCTTAAATTAGGGTCTAAAATGACTGTTAATAATGGTAATAAGTGTCTTTTTATTAAATAGGCAATTTTATCTTATGTAATTTAGGGAAGTAAAGATAAACATAAAATCTACCTTTAAATGAAGAAAATAATAATTTCCCACTCTAACTACGGCTGATTCATTCCCTGACTATGAATCCCCTTTTACCCTCACGGTTTTTAACTATAAACTGAGATGAAATCTGCTCATAGGTGAAACTAATATTTCAGATGGAGAATGATATCACCAAGTAATCATAATTATTACTTTTTGTAGTCATCATTTCTACTCGCTGTGGCATTTACTGTTTCATCTGTATCTCTCTATCACAATGCCCTCTATAGAAGCAGCAATAGTGAAAACATAATTACACTTCGGGAAAAAAAAAAACAAATAATTTTCAAGTGGATCTTTACCCAAATACAATAAAAAAGCAAAAAAGAAAAATGTCTGTAAACATTTTCATTTTATCTCAATGCCATTTCCAAATTCACCTTCCACTACTACCATGAACAGCAGAAGTGGAAAAAACAAAAAACAAAAAAAAAAAACCTCTAACCTAATGATCTATACAAAAAGGGAGACAATTTACTCACTACACATTGCAGTATATTCAAGTGGTGAAAAGATATAAATTCTTTCAGAACTGCCATACTATCTGGCTGTCAATATAGTCTCTTGAATAATTATATTAAACATATTACTACAAAATGTACCAAGAAGTAGAGAATAATACTATATTTGTGAATTGCAAATAACAAAACAAAACAGAAGTCCAAGAAGGCTAACGTCTAAGCTATAATTACACATGAAGTGTATGTTGAAAGCAGTCACAATGCATAAAACTATGACAAGATATCCAGATGTTTAAAAAAACACATGCTGTTTGTCCCAGATTATATCCACTTTCATCTGGTAGGTTTCTGATAAGCCTGTTAAGTAAAGTGTGTTTCCCTCCTGCTGATAAGAAGCAGCTTGCAGATATCCATAAATTTTTTAAGAAGGAGTGAGTCTACTTGGCAATATTGGTAACTCCATAGTTTCCTATTACATTCATTCATCTGAAAACTGAAAACAACTCATGACTAAAATATTCTTCCATTCCCTTGCCAGTTTTTCAAGTTTAAAATCAAAGGAAAGTTGGAATGTATTGCTTCTTGTCATCAACAGGCATTTCAAAAAGAGGGTAATTAACCAAATCAAGTGTTCTTTGGTCAAGTTGGTAACAGGATTCCACTCTGTTCTAAATTCTTTCATAATTTTTTTTTCCTAATTTTTCAGTATGGCCTGAATCTTACAAACAGCCTCTTTTCTGGCCTGCCATACAGAGTCCTCGTCCCCAGTTTCAACTGAATTCAGTTCCAAAAGTTTCTTGATTAGCATTTCTTCCAGAAGCCAGTATGCTTAGTCTATCTTTTTTCCTACAAATTCTTCTACTTCTTGTTCAAGATACTGGACCTTCTCCAGCACATGCATGGTTTTGTAATACTCGGAGGAGTACTTTCATCTGAAGGTACACATTCTTCAGGAAGACTGCCACTTTAATCTTGACTGTTGGGATGGTCACTGGTGGCATTACCATACAGCTGAGGCTCAGCGCTATACTGGACTTGGGAATCCAAAAGATCTGAATCATTCTTGTTCACTGTCCCCGAGGATTCATACTGATAGACACTGCAAGGGAAATTGTGCCGGTTCATGCTTTGATCTGATTGGCTGCAGGGGTAGGAAGAATCCTTGGGCTGCTGGAGTGGGGGTGTAGGGGATGACTGAGGAGAGCCACTGCTACACCATGGTGAAGTACCTCCCGTCATGTAGAGATTGCCAAGTGGTGCTGTGGGCGCTGACGAAGGCCAAGGATAACGGCCACCCATTCCATAAGCACCAGGAGAAGGCCATGCATCTTCTTGTGGTGGTACAATTTGTCCTGATTGTGGAACACTACGATTACCATCTCCCTAACAATAATGGGGCAGGGTCATTCCAGGGTTCTGTGAAGCCGGATACCCTGCAACCTGCCGCCTAAGAGGGGGTACTTCAGTCTGACAGTCCTGCTGAGAATAGACTCAACGAGAGACTGGAGTTGGGCTATTGCCAGGTGAACGGTAAGTATTTGTAACTTCTGTGGAGTAACAGGTCTGAGTATAACCAGGTGCATTAAGCCCCTAAGTATGAGGCAGTATTTGCCCCAGAGCCCGGGGGGTGAGTTAGACCATATGGTCCGTTTGTGTAAGAATTCAAACTGGTGGCTTCCTCCGGCTCGACCAGGCTCTGGCCAGGCGCCTCCAGAGGGATAGTACCCATCGCCTCCTCCACCTTCTCCCAGCCAGGTGGTCTCCGCCGGGCCGCCCCCCACGCACCCGCCAAGAAATGGGAGGCTGGAGAGGTTCAAAATGAAGAGGGTATAAGGGTGGAGGTGGATGCTCTGGCACGTCTCCAACCCCAGGCCTGTAGTAGCGGCCGTAGGACTGACCCTCACTGGGGCCGTAGCCCAAGCGCCTCAGGGCCTACATGGGCTCCGCTGCCCTGAAGTACTTCCCGCCCCCCACGGCCGACCCATCGGGCAGACCAAATTAAGTTTTAATTTATACAAGCCACTGCATATACTTAGACAGTGTTTAGAACTTGGGTGATTTTGCTCTGCCAATACAAAATTTTGGATAAGATCCAAAACCTTATTCAAAATTCAGACTTAGTTCTCATTTCAGGTTATGGATTTCTCTTTCCAGATGCATAGAGAAGTAATTTTAAGGCCAAACATGGTGGTTCACACCTGTAATCCCAGCACTTTGGGAGGTCAGGGCAGGCGGATCACCTGAGGTTGGGAGTTTGAGACTAGCCTGGCCAACATGGTGAAATCCTAAAGATATGAAAATTAGCTCGGTGTGATGGTGCATGCCTGTAATCCCAACTACTCGGGAGGCCGAGGCAGGAGAATTGCTTGAACTCGGGAGGCAGAGGTTGCAGTGAGCCGAGATCACGCCACTGCACTCCAGCCTGGGCTACGGAGCAAAACTCCATCTATTAAAAAAAAAAAAGAATAAGAAGATTTCAAGTCTACTGTATTGGTCAGGGTTCTCCAGAGAAATAGAACTAAAGGAGATCTAGATAAACAGATACAGGTACAGATAAAGAGATAGAGATAGAGATATATAATTTGTATAAGGAGATATACTGTGAGGAATTGGCTCACATGATTAAGGAGGCCTAGAGGTGCTGAGATCTATAGCTGCCAAACTCAAGACTGAGGAGAACTGATGGTGTAGTTCTGGTCAGAGACCATATCCCTGAAAACCAGGGGAGCTGACGTTGTAAGTCCAAGTCTGAAAGTTGGCAAGCTCAAGACCCAAGAAGAGCTGAATTTTCAGTTCAAGTAGGAGGCAGGAAAAGACTAATGTCCCAGCTCAAGCAGTCAGGTCAGAGGCATTTCCATTTGCTCAGCCTTTTTGTTCTATTTGGGCCTTCAGTTGGTTGGAAGAGGCCCATTCACATGAGGGAGGGCAACCTGCTTTACCTGGTTTACAAATTCAAAGGTTCATCTCATCTGGACACGTCCTACAGACACATTCAGAATACTGTTTGTCCAAATTTCTAGCTGCCCCATGGACCAGTCAAGTTGACATACAGAATTAACCATTATATGTACTAAGCTAGAAAATCCTTCTAAATGTTACAGTTCACATATGACAAAATCTTAGCAGAGATTTTCCCAAATTTGACAACAATCCTAAAAATGTATGTGATATTACGAATAATGAAGTGTGAAACTGAAGCAAACTCTTTTTTAAGATTTTTAAAAATATAGAGACAAGGTCTCCCCATGTTGCTCAGGCTGACCTCAAAATCCTGTCCACAAGAGATCCTCCTGCCTCAGCCTCCTGAGTCGCGGGGACTACAGACATAAGCCACTGCACCCAGAAGAAATAAACTTAGATAAAAAAGAATGAAAAGGAACAAACAAAGCCTCCAAGAAATATGAGACTATGTGAAAAGATCAAATCTACGTTTGATTGCTGTGCCTGAAAGTGACGAGGAGAATGGAACCAAGTTAGAAAACACTCTTCAGGATATTATCCAGGAGAACTTCCCCAACCTAGCAAGGCAGGCCAACATTCAAATTCAGGAAACACAAAGAACACTACAAAGATACTCCTTGAGAAAAGCAACCCCAAGACACATAATCGTCAGATTCACCAAGGCTAAAATGAAGGAAAAAATGTTAAGGGCAGCCTGAGAGAAAAGTCGGGTTACCCACAAAGGGAAGCCCATCAGACTAACAGCAGATCTCTCAGAAGAAACCCTACAAGCCAGAAGTGAGTGGGGGCCAATATTCAACATTCTTAAAGAAAAGAATTTTCAACTCAGAATTTTATATCTAGCCAAACAAAGCTTCATAAGTGAAGGAGAAATAAAATCCTTTACAGACAAGCAAATGCTGAGACATTTTGTCACCACCAGACCTGCCTTACAAGAGCTCCTGAAGGAAGCACTAAACATGAAAAGGAACAACTGGTACAGCTGCTGCAAAAACATGCCAAATTGTAAAGACCATCAATGCTATGAAGAAACTGCATCAAATAAAGGGTGAAATAACCAGCTATATGATCATAATGACAGGATCAAATTCACACATAACAATATTAACCTTAAATGTAAATGGGCTAAATGCCCCAATTAAAAGACACAGACTGGCAAATTGGATAGAGTCAAGACCCATTGGTGTGCTGTATTCAGGAGACCCATCTCACATGCAAAGACACACATAGGCTCAAAATAAGGGATTGGAGAAAGATCCATCAAGCACATTTGGAAAGCAAAAAAAAAGCAGGGGTTGCAATCCTAGTCTCTGATAAAACAGACTTTAAACCAACGAAGGTCAAAAGAGACAAAGAAGGCCATTACATAGTGGTAAAGGGATCAATGTAACAAGAAGAGCTGACTATCCTAAATATATATACACCCAATACAGGAGCACCCAGATTCATAAAGCAAGTTCTTAGAGACCTACAAAGAGACTTAGACTCCCACAGAATAATAATGGGAGACTTTAACACCCCCCTGTCAATATTGGATCAACGAGACAGAAAATTAACAAGGATATCAGGACTTTAACTCAGCTCTGGACCAAGCAGACCTAATAGACATCTATAGAACTCTCCACCCCAAATCAACAAATATACATTCTTCTCAGCACCACATCACACTTATTCTAAAATTGACCACATGAATGGAAGTAAAACACTCCTTAGTGGCCAGAGGCGGTGGCTCATGCCTGTAATCCCAGCACTTTGGGAGGCTGAGGTGGGTGGATCACCTGAAGTCAGCAGTTCGAGACCAGGCTGACCAACATGGAGAAACCCCATCTCTACTAAAAATACAAATAAAATCAGTTGGGCATGGTGGCGCATCCCTATAATCCCAGCTACTCAGGAGGCTGCGGCAGGAGAAGCGCTTTAACTCAGGAGGCTGAGGCTGCAGTGAACCAAGATCATGCCACCGCATGCCAGCCTAGGTGACAGAGTGAGACGCCACCTAAAAAAAAAAAAAAAAAAAAAAAAAAAACTCCTCAGCAAATGTAAAAGAACAGAAATCACAACAAACTGTCTCTCAGACCACAGTGCAATCAAATTAGAACACATGGATTAAGAAACTCACTCAAAACTGTATAACAACATGGAAACTGAACAACCTGCTCCTGAATGACTACTGGGTACATAATGAAATGAAGGCAGAAATAAAGATGTTCTTTGAAACCAATGAGAACAAAGACACAACATACCAGAATCTCTGGGACACATTTAAAGCAGTGTGTAGAGGGAAATTTATAGCACTAAATGCCCACAAGAGAAAGCAGGAAATATCTAAAATCGACACCCTAACGTCACAATTAAAAGAACTAGAGAAGTAAGAGCAAACACATTCAAAAGCTAGCAGAAGACAAGAAATAACTAAGACCAGAGCAGAACTAAAGGAGATAGAAACACAAAAAAACCTTCAAAAAATCAATGAATCCAGGAGCTGGATTTTTGAAAACATAAACAAAATAGATAGACCCCTAGCCAGACTAATAAAGTAGAAAAGAGAGAAGAATCAAACAGATGAAATAAAAAATGATAAAGGGGATATCACCACCGACCCCACAGAAATACCAACTACCATCAGAGAATACTGTAAACACCTCTATGCAAATAAACTAGAAACTCTAGAAGAAATGGACAAATTCCTAGACACATACACCCTCCCAAGACTAAATCAGGAAGTTGAATCTCTGAATAGGCCAATAACAGTTTCTGAAATCGAGGCAATAATTAATAGCTTACCAACCAAAAAAAAGCCCAGGACAAAATAGATTCACAGCCAAATTCTACCAGAGGTACAAGGAGGAGCTGGTACCATTCCTTCTGAAACTATTCCAATCAATAGAAAAAGAGGGAATCCTCCCTAACTCATTTTATGAGGCCAGCATCATACTGATACCAAAGCCTGGCAGAGACACAACAAAAAAAAAGAGAATCTTAGGCCAATATCCCTGATGAACATCAATGTGAAAATCCTCAATAAAATACTGGCAAACGCAATCCAGCAGCCCATCAAAAAGCTTATCCATCATGATCAAGATGGTTTCATCCCTGGGATGTAAGGCTGGTTCAACATACGCAAATCAATAAACATTGTCATCCGTCACATAAACAGAACCAATGACAAAAACCACATGATTATCTCAACAGATGCAGAAAAAGCCTTCGACAAAATTCAACAACCTTTGATGCTAAAAACTCTCAATAAACTAGGTATCAATGGAACATATCTCAAAATAATAAGAGCTATTTATGACAAACCCACAGCCAATATCATACTGAATGGGCAAAAACTGGAAGCATTCTCTTTGAAAACCCGCACAAGATAAGGATGCCTTCTCTCACCACTCCTACTCAACATAGTGTTGGAAGTTGTGGTCAGGGCAATCAGGCAAGAGAAAGAAATAAATGGTATTCAGTCAGGAAAAGGGAAGTCAAATTCTCCCTGTTTGCTGATGACATGATTGTACATTTAGAAAACCCCATTGTCTCAGCCCAAAATCTCCTTAAGCTGATAAGCAACTTCAGCAAAGTCTCACGATACAAAATCAATGTGCAAAAATCACAAGCATTCCTATACACCAAGAACAGACAAACAGAGATCCAAATCATGAGTGAACTCCCATTCACAACTACTACAAAGATAATAAAATACCTAGGAATCCAGCTAACAATGGATGTGAAGGACCTCTTCAAGGAGAACTACAAACCACTGCTCAATGAAATAAAAGAGGACACAAACAAACGGAAGAACTTTCCATGCTCATGGACAGGAAGAACCAATATCCTGAAAATGGCCATACTGCCCAAGGTAATTTATAGATTCAATGCTATCCCCATCAAGCTACCAAAGACTTTTTTTGCAGAATTGGAAAAAAACTACTTTAAAGTTAGTATGGAACCAAAAAAAGCCCATATAGCCAAGACAATCCTAAGCAATAAGAACATAGCTGGATCGTCACGCTACCTGACTTCAAACTATGCTACAAGGCTACAGCAAGCAAAACAGCATGGTACTGGTATCAAAACAGATATATAGGCCAATGGAACAGAACAGAGGCCTCAGAAATAACACCACACATCTACAACCATCTGATCTTTGACAAACCTGATAAAAACAAGAAATGGGGAAAGGATTCCCTATTTAATAAATGGTGCTGGGAAAACTGGCTAGCCGTAAGTAGA
Source organism: Rhinopithecus roxellana (assembly GCF_007565055.1). Lineage (NCBI taxonomy): Eukaryota > Metazoa > Chordata > Mammalia > Primates > Cercopithecidae > Rhinopithecus > Rhinopithecus roxellana. The sequence continues at coordinate 131,112,610 of NC_044557.1, read as the reverse complement.
AAGCTGAAACTGGATCCCTTCCTTACACCTTATACAAAAATTAACTCAAGATGGATTAAAGACTTAAATGTTAGACCTAAAACCATAAAAATCCTAGAAGAAAACCTAGGCAATACCATTCAGGACATAGGCTTGGGCAAAGACTTCATGACTAAAACACCAAAAGCAATGGCAACAAAAGCCAAAATAGACAAATGGCATCTAATGAAACTAAAGAGCTTCTGCACAGCAAAAGAAACTATCATCAAAGTGAACAGACAACCTACAAAATGGGAGAAAATTTTTGCAATTTATCCATCTGACAAAGGGATAATATCCAGAATCTACAGAGAACTTAAACAAATTTACAAGAAAAAAACAAACAACTCCATCAAAAAGTAGGCAAAGGATATGAACAGACACTTCTCAAAAGAAGGCATTTATGCAGCCAACAGATATATGAAAAAATGCTCATCATCACTGGTCGTCAGAGAAATGCAAATCAAAACCACAATGAGATACTATCTCACACCAGTTAGAATGGCGATCATTAAAAAGTCAGGAAACAACAGATGTGGAGAGGATGTGGAGAAATAGGAACGCTTTTACACTGTTGGTGGGAGTGTAAATTAGTTCATCCATTGTGGAAGACAGTGTGGCGATTCCTCAAGGATCTAAAACCAGAAATACCATTTGACCCAGTAATCCCATTACTGGGTATATACCCAAAGGATTATAAATCATTCTACTATAAAGACACATGCACATGTATGTTTATTGCGGCACTATTCACTATAGCAAAGACTTGGAACCAACCCAAATGTCCATCAATAATAGACTGGGTAAAGAAAATGTGGCACATATACACCATGGAATACTATGCAGCTATAAAAAAGGATGAGTTCATGTCCTGTGCAGAGATTTGGATGATGCTGAAACCATCATTCTCAGCAAAATATCACAAGAACAGAAAACCAAACACTACATGTTCTCACTCATAAGTGGAAGCTGAACAACGAGAACACATGGACACAGGGAGGGGAACATCACACACCGGGGCCTGCTGGAGGGTAGGGAATAGGAGAAAGATAGCATTAGGAGAAATACCTAATGTAAATGATGAGTTGATGGGTGCAGTAAATCAACATGGCACATGTATACCTATGTAACAAATCTCTACATTGTGCATATGTACCCTAGAACTTAAAGTATAATAATAAAAAAAAGAGAGAGAGAGACAGAGTCTCACTATGTTGCTCAGGCCGGCCTCAAAATCCTGGCCTCAAGACATCCTCCTGCCTCAGCCTCCTGAGTAGCAGGGACTACAGACATAAGCCACTGTGACCAGATGAAATAAACTTTTCTAAGCTGGCAATCATTTTAAAAATTAGTCAACCACAAAAGGAAAGACTAACTTTTCCTTTTATTGTCTCTATAGAAAATATTGCAAAAATTTCAAAGTCAAGAGTATTAGCCAAAGATGAAAAATAAACAAATAAGAAAATACTGCAAAATTGCTGTTAAATGAAGAAATAACCGAAGAGTAAGTAGTCAAGAAATATAAAAGAAAAATGTATACAAGACAATTAATGATAGTTAATTAATAAAAATATTATCTTATATTTCTGGATTTTTTATGTCTGATAAATTCATTGACTTTTTAAAAATTTATTTATTGGGATTTCTTTTTCATTCTAAATAAATCTTTTTTATACTGAATTTTGTTTTTGTAATTTTTTGGGGTTTTTTTTTTTTTTTGAGATGGAGTCTCGCTCTGTCCAGTGGCACTGGAGTCCAGTGGTGCGATCTCAGCTCAGTGCAACCTCTGCCTCCTAGGTTCAAGTGATTCTCCTGCCTAGCCTCCCGAGTACCTGGGATTACAGGTACCCGCCACCACGCCTGGCTAATATTTGTATTTTTAGTAGAGAGGGGGTTTCACCATGTTGGCCAGGCTGGTCTCAAACTCCTGACCTCAGGTGATCTGCCCGCCTGGGCCTCCAAAAGTGCTGAGATTACAGGCGTGAGCCACTGCACCTGTCCTAAATTTTGTATTCTTTTTAGTAAAGATGGTCCCTGACATTGCTTAAGGCCCATGAAGTTAGTCTCTCAACAGGCCTACATCATTTCATAGAATAAGATTTTCAAGCTGAAGGCCCTTGGATCTCGGGAAATGGGGACTGCCATGGTATTTTCTAAACATTCCCCAGTTAACTCTACCGTACATCCAAGGTAGAAAATTGCTGTTCCAACCTAATCTCTTCATTTACAGATGATGAACCTAAAGACCAGGGAGAGGCTGGAGCTTGTCACAAGTCTCAGTGAGTGTGAGATAGAGCTGACCTGAGACCAGGAATCTCCTACATTCAGACCAGAACTCCACAACAGTCCCTTCCTTGTTCAGTTTTAGGAATGATTACAAACTGTACTTCAGTAGATTACTAGTAGTGCACACTCTCACACTCTCAAAGGTTTGCTGGCCAGAGAGAGGAAGAGGGATATTCTCAAATCCTGAAGTAGAAAATGTATTGTTTACACTCAATTTTCATTCTTCTGTGGCAACACAATTAAGCCCATGGAGTGGTTTAGAGACAAAGGATAGAACGTGAAAGTTTGTGATTAGACTTAAAACTACTATGTTGCCTTAAATGTTAAGGTCATTCCAGACTAAAAGCTCCTAAATATAGGTGTTCTATTTTACGCAAAATAGTCTATTCTGTTTCCATAGCTTCATGTAAAGTTCGTTCTACACATTTTGTTTTTTTAAGGCCCTATTTAGGCCCCATTATTCAGATGAACAAAAGTCACTAGCTCATCCTAGGACTAATTTCCATTTAAATGCCAAAGGAGAAATCATAACAGCCTCTCCCTCCCTGAATTTCCAAGACTGGGAATCACCAAACCCCAGTGATTTTCAATATCCTATCCAGCATAAAAACTGTTTTGTTCTATAAAATAAGGCAAGCCTATCATTTCCTTGGTGTTGTTATTATGACTTAATTTTTCACGGGAATCTACAGTGGATGTTGCACAGTTAGTTTTTTTTTTAACAGTTGGTATTCTGTAAATGGTTTTAACTGGTTCCTTTATTGTACATAGCAAATTTTTTTAAAAAATTTTAATATGTATTGCTTTTTTTTTTTTTTTTTTTTTTTGGAGACAGAGTCTTGCTCTGTTGCCCAGGCTGGAGTGCAGTGGTGCAGTCTTGGCTCACTGCAACCTCTACCTCCCAGGTTCAAGCAATTATTCTGTCTCAGCCTCCAGAGTAACTGGGATTACAAGCTCGTGCCATCACGCCTGGCTAATTTTTTATTTTTAGTAGAGACGGGGTTTCACCATGTTATCCAGGCTGGTCTGGAACTCCTGACCTCAAGTGATCCACCTGCCTCAGCCTCCCAACGTGCTGGGATTACAAGCGTGAGCCACCACACCTGGCTCGCATTTTAATAATTAATCTCATGCTGTCTCATTTCATAATCTGGAAATCTTAGGTATGTATGCCTTTTTCCATAATGAGATTATCAATCTTCAGCTTTGCATCTACCAAAGTATTATGCACCTAATAAACTGTCTATAAATATTTGTCAGTTGAATAAATAAAAACTTTTTTATTTTTGAGACAGAGTCTCACTCTGTCACCCAGGCTGGGTTGCAGTAGTGTTATCTTGGCTCACTGCAATCTCCGCCTCCCGAGTTCAAGCAATTCTCCTGCCTCAGCCTCCTGAGTAGCTGGGATTACAGGCACCCGCCACCACATCCAGCTAATTTTTGTATTTTCAGTAGAGATGGGATTTTGCCACATTGGCCAGGCTGGTCTCAAACTCCTGACAGGTGATCCACCTGCCTCAGCCTCCCAAAGTGCTGAGATTACAGGAAAAGCTTAATTTTTACCAAGGGAAATCTACTTTTAAAATTCTCTCTGCAAACAATTGTTTAAGATATTTATTCTCACAAAGTGAGGCATAGTCTAAATTAATGGAGATGTCGCCACTAATCTGGTCATGTGAGAGTTATGGTTGATTTTTACTTTACTTGACTACCCCCATCCTTACACTCACAGTGCTCTGCATCCTCAGTATCTCTCTTACCCACTGCTATTTTCCTTTCCTACTACTGCTGCCATATCTAGGCTCTCATAGTCTCTCTCCTGTACCACTAGAATAACTTCTAAGCCCTCCATTCTCCTTGAGCTCCTCGCCAATCGTTTTACATGCTGCTAGATACGTTTTTCTCAAATGAAAACATCTTCTCATCACAATGTCCCCTCCATCTTCCTCCTGCCCTCCTCCCATGACTCCTATTTTCCCACGGGGGAGAATATAAAGTTGTCCACCATGTGATCTCCTCTTTCTGCTTCAACAGCAGCTCTCAAAGTTTCAAACACCTACATCTCCTGTGCCACAGCCATATTAAACTATTGGCAATTCTTTAAACTCTCTTACATGCATTGCTCTGCCTAGACTATCCTTCTCCCCACTGTCTGCTTAACTAACCCACTAGCATCCTTTAAGACACAGCACAGTGGTCCTCTCTGAAGCTTTACCTAGCCACAGCCCTCTCTGCAACCACCAGGAGTTGACCACACACCCTCCTTATTCCCCGACCAGGCACTCCGCATCCTCAGCAGAGCATGATTTTCTCATCTGTTTGTGGTCCACGTCCTCCTCCTCAAGGGAAAGCTCCTGAGGACAAAGATTGCATCCAATTTATCTCCGTGTCCATAGTGCCTAAGTCAGGACTTGGCAGGGGGTGGCAAGATAAGGGATGGCCTTGGCCCTCCAAAGAGCAAGGCCCCAAGGAAATGAGATTCAATGATTGGAAATACTTCAGCTGGAGAAAGGAGAGACTAGGCACATGGAATATAGCCCAGGAAGACCTGAAAGGGGAACTGCAGTCTTTGGCCCTGACAACCAGAGGACAGCTTAGAGATCATAGGTGAGCTCTGCCTAAATCAGGGAGGTACACAAAGTGGGAGACACATGCAGGCAAGCCAATTCGACTGTCACAAGTAGCTCCTGCATCTATGGCAACTGATCCCATTGTCCAAACTCCCACAGAGTATCTAGGAGATCAAGGAGCCCCGGGATTTTCAACCACTAGAAGCTGTTGATCAAGGAGACATTGACAAATTAGATGTTGTAGCAGCCAGAAGAATGAAATGGAAATTAGTTGATTAACAAGTCGTAAAGAATCAGTGCAAGCCGGGCGCGGTGGCTCACACCTGTAATCCAGCACTTTGGGAAGCTGAGGTGGGTGGATCATTTGAGGTCAGGAGTTCGAGACCAGCCTGGTCAACATGGTGAAACCCTGTCTCTACTAAAAATACCAAAAAAATTACCCGGGCATGCCAGCTACTTGGGAGACTGAGGCAGGAGGCAGAGGTAGCAGTGAGCCGAGATTGCACCATTGCACTCCAGCCAAGGCAACAAGAGCAAGAAGAAAAAAGGAAGGAAAGAAGGGAGGGAGGGAGGGAGGGAGGGAGGGAGGGAAGGAAGGAAGGAAGGAAAGGGAGGAAGGAAGGAAAGGGGAGGAAGCTTTTGGAAGAAACTCTCACCATATTTTTCAAATGGGTGTGGAGATCAATGACAACATGGGGAAATACCCTTTGAATCTCCCAGTTAGGAGTGAGGGCAGGGGGAATGAAAGAGATTAAACTCAACTTCATTCATTGTGACCCATCCTTGTGAGCAGAGCTCATAAGACATTGAAGGGAGGAGAAGGCTAAAATTTGTGGCTCAAATAGACCCCAGGGGATTCTCAGTTAACATTCATTAGCCTGGAAAAGTGAGAGCTGGTTACACTGCACAGTAAGCAGTGAAGTCATGCACTGTCTCAAAACCATTTTCAGTGGCAGGTGGACTTCCCAGGCAGCTGTGAAGATCTGTTTTTGAATCATGTGAGCAGAAAATATCACGACCCCACAGTAACGATAGAGCAACAAAGGAAAACGATCTCTTTCGGGTGTTTTGAAAGGGCTTAGGGTGCCCTTTGGCTCTGTCTAGTTCCAGAAACTATACACTCATGATAACTACTAAGTAGTCTCAAACAAAAGAGCCCTATTTTCCGTTCTTCATCCACTCTGACATCAATTTGCAGAGGCAAAAATAGGAAGCTGTTATAATACAGGGAAGAGAATGCCCCGGGCAAGAACATCAGTGGAAAAACATATTACGTTTAGGTTATAAAAATCACAGTGAATAGTTTATACAGCATAGACAGAAATAAAAACCACCATTTAGCAAACTGGCAAGTGAGCCCAACCATTTTTAAAACAAAGCTGTTCAGTGGTACTAATGAATGAACCTTCGTTAAGATAGAAATAGCCCACATCATCTGCTCTTCCTTTTAATTAAAAGCACTGTAAGCAGGTTAGAAGAAAAGTCTCCCCTAATTTTTCAGGATAATGATTATCGTTACTGGATTACCATAGTAATCTCCCAATTAACATCCTTAGACCTTGAAAAGCAAAATTTTGAAAAGATTTTGCAAATGCTTAGGTCCATATGTAAAGCAGTTCCTGAACATGTCGAAGTACAGATAAATGGTGCCAGATGCAAAGCCAGACCCAGGCTGTTTTGCGGTTCATTATCTTTATTACCTACCGAGACAATTCAAGAAGATTTTGAGTGAAGGTTAACATTTAAAGTCTTCGCAAACACTTTAGACAAGCTTTTCAGAGTTTTTTAAAGTTTGACAAATTCTGTTAATTAAGCGATCAGAGAAATAACTGTCTGGAGTCCAACAAAATAATGTACTCAAGCATTTGTGAACAATGGCATACTGTAGATAAATATCCCCACTGTTAATAGTCCCATAGCTTTCAAAGTTCTTCTGGGATACTGGGACTGAAGAAGAAATAGAGGCACCGGGAAAAGAGGTGTATCTTATACGGTTATCTTTAAAAAACTACCTCCCCAAAATATATGTATATACACGTACATATATGTACGTGTATATATACATGTATTCTCCTGTTTAATATGAAGAAAAAAACAGGACAATGAGAAATGCACTCAAATTAAAATATGGTTATAATCGTTCTGTAACTGTTGTTCGAAAAATAAGACTTAAAAACAAGCTCATTGTATTTTCTACAGATAATTTAGATGCCCAAGGTGTTTATGATACATCAAAAAGAGCTTTTTTTAATTTTTATTTTTTGAGACGGAGTCTCGCTCTGTCGCCCAGGCTGGAGTGCAGTTGCGTGATCTCAGCTCACTCCAAGCTCCGCCTTCCAGGTTCACACCATTCTCCTGCCTCAGCCTCCCGAGTAGCTGGGACTACAAGCGCCTGCCACCATGCCCGGCTAATTTTTTATATTTTTAGTAAAGACAGGATTTCACCATGTTAGCCAGGATGGTCTCGATCTGCCGACCTCGTGATCTGCCCGCCTCAGCCTCCCAAAGTTTTGGGATTACAGGCGTGAGTCACCGTGCCTGGCTCAAAAAGAACTTTTAAGCTTTAAAAAAAAAGAAATCATAAAATTGTGCTTTTTATTTCTTCAGAATTCCGAATCTTGTCACTTTGCACTTGCCAAATAAAAATATTGAAAACAAGGTTGTAGGGGGTCAGGGTCCATGCAGACAGAAACACTAATCTCCTCCACTACCAGTAGAAAATTAGATTAGATACATTTAAACACTTAGTAAATTATCTCCACACTGTTAACAACTATAAATGTGATGTTCTTTATAAAAGGCCAAGACTCAGAAAGGGGAAGAGGAAGAGAGGAGAGGGGGAGAGAGAGAGATCCCTGTGTACATGTCGGAAGCAGCAGCCGTATTGAAATGAGGGAACAGGGGAGAACAAGTCTTCTGACTGCTGGCACTTGGGGGTGGTGACTGAGGACAGACGTAAAAGCCTTGGAATTAACTAGTCCTAAAACTCCAAATGGCAGTCTGGCATCCAGTTGTTTTTGGCCACAGAACTGACTCAGCCTTCCAAGTGCTGGGGAGGATTTGATTCCCTCCTGCAATTTCCTGTGACCTTGAGAAGTGTGGAAGCGAATCAGGACTCCAGACACCTGAGCACGCTGATTTTAAGTAATTACCGTGTGTCAACAAATTAATCAGTTAGAATGTGACCCATCCAAGCGGGTTATCCCCTAATCTAAAGTAACAAAAGCAGAATCCGAAAGATGTGACCAGTGATTAGAATTTATTAGACCTAAACATAAATCTAGGCATATCTAGGAGGGGATTTGCAAAATAAAAATAGTTATGTTGAGGCCATGGAATAATAAGACTTTTTCTTTAATTTTTGTTATGTTACTTCTGCCATTTCAAAAGCAACAAGGAAAGGTTAAGAGATAAATGATAATCTATAAGAAAATATTTACAACTTACATTACAAAGAACTAATATACAAAAGCTCTTAGAATTTCAGGGGGGAAAAAGACAAAGATAACTACAGAAAAAGCTTTCAAAACCTTAAACAGCCTATAGTCCCAGCTACTCAGGAGGCTGAGGCAGGAGGATCGCTTGAAGCCAGGAGTTCAAGACCAGGCAACATAGTGAGATACCATCTCTAAAAAACAAAATATAAAGAAATCTCACAAAAAGACAGGTCATTTGCTTGTTAACATGTGAAAAAGATGCTTAACTTCCATTCATAAGAGAAATGCAATTCAAAATGCAGTGAGATACAATTTCTCACATGTCAGATTGGCAAAAATCCAAAGGTTGACAATTCATTTGGCTGATAAGCCTGGGGAAAAACCAGCTCTCTCATACATTGCTGACAGAAGTAAATTAAAGAAGCATTTACCGTTATACCCAGCAATTTCACTTCTAGGAATCTATCCTGAATCTACATAAATACTAAACAAAATATTCACAGGGATAGTAATTGCAGAGCTGTTTGTGACAGCAAAAGACTGGAAACAACCCAAATGTTCACCAATAAAAAACTGACTGAATAAACTACTCCCACAATGAAGTATAGGCAGTCATGGAAAAAATAAGTAAGATTTCTATGTGCTGATAAGGGGTAGTTTCCAGTACATATTAAGTGGGAAAAAAAATGCACCACAGTTGTATTAGTCTGTTCTCACACTGCTAATAAAGATATACCCAAGACTGGGTAATTTATAAAGGAAAAAGGTTTAAAAGTTTAGCACGGCTGGGGAGGCCTCAGGAAACTTACAATCATGGCGGAAGGGGAAGCAAACGCATCCTCGTTCACATGATGGCAGGAAGAAAAAGAATGAGTGCCCAGCAAAGTGGGAAGCCCCTTATAAAACCATCAGATTTCGTGAGAACCAACTCACTAGCATGAGAACAGAATGGGGGAAACTCCCTCCATGATTCAGTTACCTCTTACCAGATTCCACATGGGGATTATGGGAATTATAATTCAAGATGAGATTTGCATGGGGACACAGCCAAACCATATCAACAGTATACATAAAATGCCATCTTTTATATAAGAAAGGAGGTAGGCCGGGCACAGTGGCTCATACCTATAAACCCAGCACTTTGGGAGGCTGAGTCAGGAGGATCACTTGAGCCCAGGAGTTCAAGACCATCCTGAGTGACACAGGAACTCTACAAAAATTTTTTAAATATAGGAAGAAAGAAAAAAAGAAAAAGAGAGGGAAGAAGGAAGGAAGGAAGGAAGAAAAGAGGTAAAATAAGACTATGTATACATAATATATGTATACTATATATACATACTATATATGTGTGTTTTTAATTTTGCTTATTGTTCCAGAAACTCTAGAAAGATAAATCAGAAATGAATACTAATAGAGCTAGCTGTGTGGGGGTTAGAAAGTGGGGAATAGGGAGAAGCATAGAGATGGAAGTAAGACTTTTCTGAATATGGGTTTTTATATAATTTTGAGTGTTTACCTACTTAAATGCTTTAAATGTTCATGAAATAGATAAAATTACATCAAAAAGGGAAAGAAGCCCTAAAATTGGGAAAAAGAAAACTTAATTCTATATCCAATGAGCAACATACTGACACAAAGCAAAAATTTATTTCAAGTGATTTTTAGACACCTATTTGGACAATTCCTTCTTTAGTGGGATGTAGTCTAAAAATAGAGGCCTACCTAAAAAATTCTCAAAGTTCACCTCATATTTTTATTGCTGTAATGATGCAATGATATGGACATTATAATTTTGAAGCCCTTTTATGTGTCTACTAGGATCAAGCAAATAAATGTTAATCTTATTTTTTCAATTTCCAGTTTAAAAAGATATAAATATCAAATCAATAAGAAAACCACATTCATTTCTTTTTTGAGACAAGGTTTTACTCTGTCACTCTGGCTGGAGTATAGTGGCACAATCACAGCTCACTGCAGCCTAGACCTCCCAGGCTCAAGTGATCCTCTCCCACCTCAGCCTCCCAAGTAGCTGGGACCACAGGTGCACTCCACCATGCCCAGCTAAGCTTTTTATATTTTTTATAGAACTGGAGTCTCACTATGTTGCCCAGGCTGGTCTTGAACTCCTGGCCTCAAGCAATCCTACCTTGGCTTCCCAAAGTGCTGAGATTACAGGTGTGAGCCACCACACTTGGCCAAAATGTTTTATATAGTTTTATTAAAATATGATTCACATACCATAAAATTAACCTTTTAAAGCACAAAATTCATTCCACAACCCACTTGGTTTTGTCAAAAGACAAAAAAAAGTACAAAATTCAGAGCTGGGTGTGGTAGATTGCACCTGTAAGCCAGCTACTCAGGAGGTTAAGGCAGGAGGATAGCTTGAGGCCAGGAGTTCGAGACAAGCCTGGGCAACACAGCAAGATCCCATCTCTAAAAAAATAAATAATAAAGCACAAAACTTACTGATTTTTAGTATATTCACATAATCGTGCGACAATCACCACTATCTAATTTCAGAACTTTTATCACCCCAAAAGAAAATCTCATACCAATCAGCAGTCTCTCCCATTCTCTCTCCCGCTTACCTACTTACTGTCTCTGTAGATTTGCCTATTCTAGACATTTTATATAAATAACATCAAACAATATTGAGACCTTTGTAACTGGCTACTTTGACTTAGCAAAGTAAATCTGTCCTAGTTTCCTGTTGCTGCTGTAACAAATCACCACACATTGAGTGGCTTAAAACAATGGAAATTTATTTTCTCTGTTTTCAAGGACAAAAGTCTGAGCTGAGCATGGTGGTTCACACCTGTAATCCCAGCACTTTGGGAGGATGAAGCAGGAAGATTCTTTGAGTCCAGGAGTTTCAGGCCAGCCTCAGCAACATAGTGAGACCCTATTTCTACCAAAAAATAAAAATAAAAATTAGCTAGGGGTGGTGGCACATGCCTGTGGTCCCAGCAATTTGGGAGGACTGAGGCGGGAGGGCTGAGGCAAAAAGACTGCTTGAACTCAGGAGGCTGAGGTTTCAGTAAGCCATGTTTACACCATTGCACTCCAGCCTGCGTGACAGAGGGAGACTCTGGCTCAAAAAAAGAAAAAAAAAAAAAAAAAGTCTAAAATCAAGGTGTCAACAGGGCTGCACTCCCTCCAAAAGTTCAAATACATGGACAATCTGTTCCTTTTTCCCTTTCAGCTACTGGTGGCTCCAGGCATTCCTTGGTTTGTGGCCAAATCACTCCAATCTCTGCCACTGTGGTCACCTTGCCTTCTCCTCTTTTCTGTCCTCTGTGTGACTCTTATAAGGACACTTGTCATTGAATTTCTGGCCTATTTGGATAATCCAAGATAATCTCATCTCAAGACAGTCAATTTAAGTACATCTGCAAAGACCTCTTTTCCAAACAAGGTAATGTTCACAGGTATGGTAGATTAGGATATAAATATATATTTTGAGGGGGGCTCATTCAACCCGCTACAGTCTATCCTCAGACTTTCAAAAGTTCACATCTAACCTACTTGCAAAATACATTCACCCACCCCAAGATCCTCAAAAAATCTCAATCATTGCAGCATCAACATTAAGTCAAAAATCTCATCAGCTCAAAAGTTTCACATCGTGGTATCTAAGTCAGTTATGAGTGAGACTCTGCGTATGAACCATCCTGTGGAAAAATTCTTCTCCATCTGTGGGCCTGTGAAATGAGAATACTACTTTAAGATGGAGCTTCAATCTTGTTACCCAGGCTGGAGTGCAATGGTGTGATCTTAGCTCACTGCAACCTTCATCTCCTGTGTTCAAGTGATTCTCCTGCCTCAGCCTCCCAAGTAGCTATATATATATATCCTCTTTAATTGATGGACATCTGGGTTGTTTCTACTTTTTGGCTATTATAAATAATGCTGCTATGAACATTCATGTATAAGGTTTCTTTTGCGGCTATATATTTTCATTTCTTCGAGAACGTAATGGAATTGCTGGGTCATATGGCAACTATGTTTAACATTTTGAGGAACTGCCAAACTGTTTTCCAAAGTTGGTATATCATTTTGCAATACCACCAACAATGTATAAACATTCAAATTTTTCTACATCCTTGTAAGTACTTGTTAATGTCTGTCTTTTACTTTAGCCACCCAAGTAGGGATTAAGAGATATCTCAATGTGGTTTTGATTTGCATTTCCCTAATTACTAATACTATTGATCATCTACCTATTCATGTGCTTATTGGCCATTTGTATGTCTTCTGTGAAGAAATGTCTATTCAAATCCTTTGCTCATGTTTTTTTTTTTTTTTTTTTAAAGGCAGGATCTCGCTCTGTCACCCAGGCTGGAATGCAGTAGTGCAGTCATAGCTCACTGCAGACTCTATCTCCTGGGCTCAAGTGATTCTCTCACCTCAGCCATCTGAGTAGCTGGGATTTCAGGCATGCACCACATGCCTGGCTAATTTTTTTGTTTTATGTAGAGATAGAGTTTTGCTTTGTTGCCTAGGCTGCTCTAGAACTCCTAGCTTCAAGCCATCCTTCTGTCTCATCCTTCCAGAGTGTTGGGATTGTAAACCTGAGCCACCACACCTGGCCTTTTGCCTAATTGGATTTTTTAAATTGGGTTTTATTGTTCAATTATATATATGTATATATGTCTATATTCTTGATACAAGTTCCTTATCAAATATGATTTACAAATACTTTCTGATAATGTGAAACAGAATTGGAAGTTAATATAAACTCATGATTTCTTCCTGTTAACATATTTTGTAGCCCTGTTCATAGATAGAGCCTGACGATAATGAGACTCAAGTGGAAATGAACCCACTGTGATAGTTAATTTTATGTCAACTTGACTGGGTTAAGGGATATCCAGATAGCAGTAAAATTTTATTTCTCTTTGGGTCTGTGAGGTGTTTCCAGAAAAGGTTAGCATTTAAATCAGTTGACTGAGGAAAGATGATCCACCCTCACCAAAGTGGGCATCATCCAATCCACTGAGCACCTGAATGGTACAAAAAGGCAGAGAAGGGCAAATTTACTGGCTCTTCTTGAGTTGAGACATCCATCTTATCCTTTCCTTGGACATTAGAGCTCCTGGTTTTGGGGGCTTTAGACTCTAGGACTCACACCAGACTCCTCCTCCCCCCAAATCTTAAGCCTTTGGCCTGAGACGGAGTCTTGCCATTGGCTCCCCTGGTTCTCAGACTTCGGAGTCAGATTGAATTAAACCAGCAGCTTTCCTGGTTCTCCAGTTTGTAGATGGCAGATCGTAAGACTTCTCAGCCTCCACAATTATATAAGCCATTTCCCATAATAAGTACACACACACACACACACACACACACACACACACATCCTATTGGTTCTGTTTCTCTGGAAAACTCTAACACATCCACCTAGCACCCAGATCCTTTTCCAAAAACTTCCCCAAGACTCCTTGAAGAAACAGGGATTCCAAGTGTAGGTCAAGGAATGAACAAGATGGGTATATAATTTCAGAAAGCAAAGATGCTACTAAAGACTAATGGGAAAGTGTTAAGGTGACACATGCAAAGGATCAGACACCACTGGAAGCATATCCATGGCCAAATTTGGGACAGTACAAGAATTTTTCTTAAATTATAACTAGAGCTTATTATAAATATTGGATACATCAAATGCTGAGTCGGTAGTAACATTAAAGGAGGGAGAAAAAAGAGAACTCATTCGTCATTGGAGGTGACTGTTAAACTAACTCATTTTTCTAAAAATTAGTAACTAATGTGGAAAAAATAAGTATTCACCCTATCTTTTCAAGAAAATCAACATTTCTTCCCCAATTGATAGTGGAAAGCTCTCTTTTACAGAAGAATGCCAGATAACAAACGTAGGAGGAATGAAACGATTGGAAATTCACTGTTTTCCAAACCTTAATAAAGACACTGATTCAAGCAAGGATCATCAGTGCATGCTAAGAAATATAAAGTGAAAATGTTTCTGCAACAGGATAGTCACAAGGTGCAAAAGTGTCACCCCACATATTCCTTGCTAACTGTAAAGGGGAAAATCTCTTTATAACAGTAAGACCTGATGATCATCACCTTAACCAGGTGATCAAAGTTAGTATGACTAGAAGTGAAACAACTTGGTATGAGGCAATATGAGATATACAACATGACCTATGAATGAGTTCTTGTGAAAAAATGTTTAACCTAAGTCTAAACAAGCCATTCAACCTAACTACTATGTATTCAATTATAGAAGAAATACACACACATCCATCAGGGTTCTAGAAGGAAACAGATTGCATGTTGAAATTACTATTCAAAAAAGTAGTAAAGGGGTACTTCTGCCTCTAGTCAAGATGGGATAGCAAAGACCAGATTTAGTCTCCTGCCTAAAGCAACCAAACAGTGGACAAAATACACAAAACCACAGTTTGCAAGATACTGAACATGAGGTAAAGACAGATAGTAATCCCTGAAAGACAGTATTCCAGTTTTGAATGTATTGTCTCTTGTCTCCATATTTGCCCTTCCTTGCCTAATCTACAAAAATGGGAGTAGGCCCTTTTTATGTTTTGCTTTGTCAGTTGACTAATGTTAAGTTTTGTTAGTGGAGGGCATAGAAGAGACATTGCAGGGAGAAAGTGTTTTGTTTCCTGGATCAGGTGTGCTTGCTGAGCAGGTCACTGCAACATATGCAGCTCCTCCCGCACCCAGGCTCTAGCAGCACAGGCAACCACATCTACAAAAAAAACCCTATAGCTAACACGATACTTAATAGTGGAAAACTGAATGCTTTCCTCCGAAGATCAGGAGCAAGGCAAGAATGTGTGCTCTCACTATTTCTATTAAATATTCCCTGGAAATTCTAGTCTGTAAAACAGTTCAATAAAAAAGAAATTTTAAAGTTTCCAGATTGGAAAGGAAGAAGTAAAATGGTCTTATTTGCAGGCAAAATGATTGTATTAGTCCGTTTTCACACTGCTATAAAGAAAAACCCAAGACTAGGTAATTTATTTTAAAAAGAGGTTTAATTGACTCACAGTTCCACATGGCTGGGGAGGCCTCAAACTTACAATCATGGTGGAAGGCAAAGAGAAAGCAAGGACCTCCTTCACATGGCACCAGGAGAGAGAAGAGTGAGGAGTGAAGGAAGAAGAGCCCCTTATAAAATCATCAAAACCATCAGATCTTGTGAGAACTCACTCACTATCACAAGAACAGCATGGGGGAAATTGCCCCCATGTTCAATCACCTCCCACCAGGTCTCTCCCTAGATATGTGGGAATTATGGGGATTACAATTCAAGATGCAATTTGCATGGGGACATAGCAAAACCATATCAATAATCATCTATGTAGAAAATTTGATGCAATCTCCAAAAAAACTACTAGAACTAATAAGTGAGTTTAATAAGGTTGTAAAATACAAGATATATTTACAATAGTCAATTTTATTTATATTAGCAATGAGTAATTGGATGTTAGAATTTTAAAACAATATCATTGACAATAGCACTCAAAAAATTAAATATTTGGCGATTAATCTGACAAAATTTTTACCTGTACACTGAAAATGTACAAAACATTTCAGAGAGAAATTAAAGAAGACCTAAATAAATGGAGAGATATAACTTGTTTATGGGTCCAAAGACTCAAGATTTTTAAGATGTCAATTCTCCCCAAATTGATCTTTAGATTCAATGTAATCCCAATCAAAATCCTAGCAGGCTTTTATGTGGATTAACAAACTGATTTTAAAACTCCTATAGAAATTCAAAGAACAATAGCTTCTCGGCCTTTTGGCTAAGATCAAGTGTAGAAATGCAAAGAGCCTAAAATAGCCAAAACAACTTTGAAAAAGAAGAGTATATATTATAGATTACAATCTGGTTCGACTAATCAAGACAGTGTAGTATTAGCATAACAACAGACAAATCAAATCAGTGGAACAGAATAGAGGGTCCAGAACTAAACAGACACTTAAATGAACAAATGCTTTTCAACGAATATGTAAAAGTAATTTAGTAGAGATAGTACAGTCTTTTCAACAAATGGTGATGGAATAATTGGATATCCATATGCAACAAAATAAACTTTGAGCCGGGAGCAGTGACTCCCATGTGTAATTCCAGCACTTTGGGAGGCCAAGGCAGATGGATCACTTGAGCGCAGGAGTTTGAGACCAGCCTGGGCAACATGGCAAAACCCCATTTCTACAAAAAAAAAAAAGCAGAAATTAGCTGGTATGGTAGTGTGCACCTGTAGTCTCAGCTACTCTGGAGGCTGAGGTGGAAACATCATTGGTGCCCAGAAGGTGGAGGCTACAGTGAGCTGAGATCATGCCACTGCACTCCAGCCTGGGTGACAGAGTGAGGCCTTGTCTCAAAAATAAATAAACAAACTTTGTTTATACCTTGTACCGTATGCAAAAATTAATTCAATATACAACATAGATGATATAGTTTGACTCTGTGTCCCCACCCAAATCTCATTTCAGATTGTAATCCTCAGTGTTGGAGGAGGGGCCTGGTGGGAGGTGATTGAATTGAACCGTGGAGGTGGGTCTCATGATAGTGAGTGAGTTCTCACAAGATCTGGTTGTTTAAAAGTTTCTTTCCTCTTTCCTGCTCCACCATGTGAAGATATGTCTGCCTCCCCTTTGCCTTCTGCCATGATTGTAAGTTTCCTGAGATCTCCCCAGCCATGCTCCCTGTACAGCCTGCAGAACTGTGCGTCAATTAAACCTCTTTTCTTTATAAATTACATAGACTCGGGTAGTTTTTTATAGCAATGTGAGAACAGACTAATATAATAGACCTAAATATAAAATATAAAGCTATAAGACATTTAGGAGAAAACCTTCAGGACCTTGGGTTGAGCAAACATTTTTTACATGTAACACCAAAATCATAATCCATAAAAAAAACAAACTGGCAAGTTGCTTTTCAATAATAGAAACATCTTCTCTATGAAATACACTGATTAAAAAGAATAAAAACATAAAGACTAGAAGAAAGTATTTTCAAAGCATATATTTGGTACAGAACTTCTATGAAAATATGTAATGAACTCAAAAATCAATAATAGAAAACAAACAACCCAATAACAAAACTGGCAAGATACTTTACCAAAGAGGACCTGTTGGTGGAAAAAAGAGAGAAGAAGAAGAAGGGGGAAAAAAGCACATAAGGCCAAGTGCAATGGCTCACGCCTATAATCCCAGCATTTTGGGAGGCTGAGGTGGGCAGATCACTTGAAGTCAAGAGTTTGAGACCAGCCTGGCCAACATGGTGAAACCCCATCACCCTGTCTCTGCTAAAAATACAAAAATTAGCTGGGCATGGTGGCACACACCTGTAATCCCAGCTACTCTGGTGGCTGAGGCAGGAGAATTGCTTAAACCCAGGAGGCAGAGGTTGCAGTGAGCCAAGATGGCACTACTTCACTACAGTCTGTGTGGCATAGTGAGACTCGGTCTCAAAAAATAAATAAATAAAATTTTAAAGGCACATAAAAAAAGATGTTTAATATCCTTAGTGACTAGAAAAATTCAGTTAAAACCTTGATAGGATATCACTACACATCTATTAGAATGTCTAAAGCTGAGACTCTTACACTGCTGGTGTGACTGTAACATGGTGCATTCACTTTCTAGTAAAGCTAAACAAGCAACTACCATATGATCCAGCAATTGCACACTTGGATCTTTATGACAGAGAAATGAAAAATTATGTATACGCAAACTTCTGTACACAAATGTTCATAGCAGTTTTATTCATA
This sequence comes from Rhinopithecus roxellana, assembly GCF_007565055.1. Taxonomy (NCBI): domain Eukaryota; kingdom Metazoa; phylum Chordata; class Mammalia; order Primates; family Cercopithecidae; genus Rhinopithecus; species Rhinopithecus roxellana. The sequence continues at coordinate 131,094,529 of NC_044557.1, read as the reverse complement.
ATTGTCAAAATCTGAAAACAACCCATTTGTGTTTCAACGGGTGCATGGCTAAACAAACTACATATCATGGAATACTGCTCAGCAATTTAAAAAGAACAAACTATTGACCAGGCACGGTGGCTCACACCTGTAATCGAAGCACTTTGGGAGGCCAAGGTGGACAGATCTCTTGAGGTCAGGAGTTCAAGATCAGCCTGACCAACACGGTGAAACCCCGTCTCTACTAAAATTACAAAAATTAGCCAGGCATGGTGGCACGCACCTGTAGTCCCAGCTACTTGGGAGGCTGAGGCAGGAGAATTGCTTGAGCCCAGGAGGTGGATATTGCAGTAAGCCAAGATCACACCACTGCACTCCAGCCTGGGCAACAGAGGGAGATTCTGTCTCAATAAATAAATAAATAAATAAATAAATAAATAAATAAATAAAATAAAAAGAACAAACTACTGATAAATGTAACAACTTGGATGAATTTCCTTGAAATTACACTAACTGGAAAAAATCCAACCCCAAATGTTATAAACTGTGTGATTCCATTTATATAACATTCTCAAAATGACAAAATTATAAAAATAAGGAACAGATTAGTTGTTGCCAAGTCAGAAATGGGCGAAGGGTGGGGATGGAGGGTAGGTGTGGCTATAAAAGGGAAACATAAAACATTCATTTGGTGATAGAACTCATCTTTTTTTTTGTTTTGTTTTGTTTTTGTTTTTTTTTGTTGTTGTTTTTTTTTTTTTTTTTGAGGCGGAGTCTCGCTCTGTCGCCCGGACTGGAGTGCAGTGGCCGGATCTCAGCTCACTGCAAGCTCCGCCTCCCGGGTTCCCGCCATTCTCCTGCCTCAGCCTCCCGAGTAGCTGGGACTACAGGAGCCCGCCACCTCGCCCGGCTAGTTTTTGTATTTTTAGTAGAGACGGGGTTTCACTGTGTTAGCCAGGATGGTCTCGATCTCCTGACCTCGTGATCCACCCGTCTCGGCCTCCCAAAGTGCTGGGATTACAGGCTTGAGCCACCGCGCCCGGCCAGAACTCATCTTTATTCTAATTGTACTGATTTCAATATCCTGGTTGTGACATTTTACTTAAGCTTTGTAAGATGTTACCATTGGGGGAAACTAGATAAAGTCTCTCTGTATTAATTCTTAAGATTGCATGTTAATCTACAATAAGTAACCAGCATTCCATGGGGAGAAAAATGTTAATTCCAGTTTTGGGGCAAGAAATAAATAACATCTCTTCTTGGAACATCTTTTACCACATAGCAAGGAAGCGGTCAAATATTACTAGGGTAATGTCAAAAAGACATGGAGCCATTTTGAAAAGGCTCCTACTGGCCAAAGAAGAATATAAAAATCAATAAGAAAAATAACTGCAACAGATTGAAATATGTCAGATATAAAAATATTTGATAAAAGACTCAAATATTTTTTATGCTATTTCTATATGAATTGTAGCATTGGACAACCAGATAGAAGATAAGGGGAAAATTATCTTTATAGAAGTATTGCAGCTAATAAATTTTATGAACTAGATTAGAATCTCATACTTTTGAAAGCCCTAATGAACTAATAGATAGCCATTGAGCATCAGAGTCTGCTAACATCCTCCAAAAATAGATAATTAATTATTACGTGACTTCTAATGAAAGAAACCAACACCAGCTATGAATGATCTTGCCAAGACAAATCTAATCTGAATCTGAGCATGCCTCAAGATCCAACTACCAACTTAAAGCAAATACAGGCCCATGGGGTAGCCCTGCTCTGTAAGGAGCAGTAAAAAATAATAATAATAAAATAAAAATAAATAAAATAAAGCAAATACAAAGGACTAAGGACCATGTTAAACTATACCTTAGCAATGCAATCAGAAGCATTTCCACTATGTGAAACCATCAGCCAAACAATCTAATTTCTTCAAAAACTGGAAGAAAAGAAAAAGGAGATAAAGGGGACCCTGTAAATTAAAAAATGCCTAGTTCAGTTAAACTATTTAAAAAGTTGTTTACATATGAGCGACAACCGGAAATTGTCTTCTACATGTAAAATTCATCCACTGATGGATGTTTGATGATATTAAAGAATTATTGTTGGCCGGGCGCAGTGGCTCATGCCTGTAATCCTAACACTTTGGGAGGCCAAGGCGGGCAGATCATGAGGTCAGGAGTTGAAGACCAGCATGGCCAAAACGGCGAAACTCGTCTCTACTAAAAATACAAAAATTAGCAGGGCGTGGTGGCCAGCATCTATAATTCCAGCTACTCAGGAGGCTGAGGCAGGAGAATATCTTGGATCTGGGGGGCGGAGGTTGCAGTGAGCCGAGACCGCACTATTGCACTCCAGCCTGGATGAAAGAGTGGAACTCTGTCTCAAAAAAAAAAAAGAAAAGAAAGAAAAGAAAAGAATTATTGTTAAGCTTTTAGCTGTGATAATGATATTGTTATTATGGTTTTTAAAGTGTTTTTATCTTTTAGGAATGTATATGGAGATAGCTACAGATGAAAATGATATGATGCTCGGGATTGCTTCAAAATTCTACAGGAAGGGGAAAGTAGCTAGGAGTGTGGATGGACATGATTGAACAGCGGCTGCTGGTTAGTGGAGCTGAGCATTGGGTATGCAGGAGCCTCTGATTCTAATCTGTCTACTTAGGTGTATGTTTGGGTATACTTACTTTTGGGAATGTTTGAAATGTTCCAAGTAAAAATGTTTAAAAACAAAAAAAACTGGCAAATGACCACACAGTGTGGCTCATGCTTGTAATCCCAGCCCTTTGGGAGGCTGAGGCAGGTGGATCCTTTGAGCTCAGGAATTCAAGATCAGCCTGGACAACATATCAAGACCTCACCGCTATAAAAAAAATACCAAAAAAAAAGAAAAGAAAATAGCCAGGCAAGGCAGTATGCTACTGTAGTCCCAGCTATGTGGGGAGCTGAGGTGGAAGGATTGCTTGAGTCCAGCAGGTCGAGGGCTACAGTAAGCCAAGATCACGCCCCTGCACTCCTGCCTGGGTGACAAAGTGAGACTCTGTCTCAAAAAAACAAAAAAAAAGGCCGGGTGCAGTGGCTCATGTCTATAATCCCAGCACTTTGGGATGCCAAAGCAGGTGGATCACCTCAGGTCAGGAGTGCGAGACAAGCCTGACCAACATGGTGAAACCCCATCTCCACTAAAAGTACAAAAATTAGCTGGGCCTGATGGTGCATGCCTGTAATTCCAGCTACTGGGGGGCTGAAGCAGGAGGATCACTTGAGCCTGGTAGGCAGAAGTTGCAGTGAGCCAAGATCATTCCATTGCACTCCAGCCTGGGTAACAGAGCAAGATTTTGTCTCAAAAAAAAAAAAAACTAACAAGACATACCAATTGAAATGCAGAAATTTTGACTGAATTCTGATCAAAAGTAACACAGTTTTAAGACACGTTTTTGGAACAATGGAGAAATTTAGGTCCCGGAGCAAGATGGCCAAATAGGAGCAGCTCCAGCCTCCAGTTCCCAGAGCGAGCGACACAGAGGACGGGTGATTTCTGCATTTTCAACTGAGGTACCAGGTTCATCTCACTGGGGAGTGCAAGCCATCGCCTCACCTGGGAAGCACAAAGGGGAAGGGAATCCCTTTTCCTAGCCAAGGGAAACTAAGACACACAACATCTGGAAGATCGGGTAACTCCCACCCCAATACTGTGCTTTACCAAGGGTCTTAGCAAATGGTACACCAGGAAATTATATCCCACACCTGGATGGGAGGGTCCCACGCCCACGGAGCCTCCCTCATTGCTAGCACAGCAGTCTGAGATCTAACTGCAAGGCAGCAGCGAGGCTGGGGGAGAGGCGCCTGCCATTGCTGAGGCTTAAGTAGGTAAACAAAGCTGCTGGGAAGCTCGAACTGGGTGGAGCCCACCGCAGCTCAAGGGGGCCTGCCTGTCTCTGTAGACTCCATCTCTAGGGACAGAGCATAGCTAAACAAAAAGCAGCAGAAACCTCGGCAGAGGTAAATGACCCTGTCTGACAGCTTTGAAGAAAGCAGTGGATCTCCCAGCATGGATGTTGAGATCTAAGAATGGACAGACTGCCTGCTCAAGTGGGTCCCTGACCCCTGAGTAGCCTAACTGGGAGATATCCCCCACTAGGTGCAGACTGACACCTCACACCTCACACGATTGGGTACACCCCTGAGACAAACCTTCCAGAGCAAGAATCAGACAGCAACACTCGCTGTTCAGCAATATTCTATCTTCTGCAGCCTCTGCTGCTGATACCCAGGCAAACAGGGTCTGGAGTGGACCTCAAGCAATCTCCAACAGACCTACAGGGTCTGAGGGTCCTGACTGTTAGAAGGAAAACTAACAAACAGAAAGGACACCCACACCAAAACCCCATCAGTTCGTCACCGTCATCAAAGACCAAAGGCAGATAAAACCACAAAGATGGGAAAAAAGCAGAGCAGAAAAGCTGGAAATTCAAAAAATCAGAGCGCATCTCCCCCTCCAAAGGAACACAGCTCATCGCCAGCAATGGATCAAAGCTGGACAGAGAATGATTTTGACAAATTGAGAGAAGAAGGCTTCAGTCGATCAAACTTCTCAGAGCTAAAGGAGGAACTACGTAACAAGAGCAAAGAAACTAAAAATCTTGAAAAAAGAATGGAAGAATGGATAACTAGAATAATCAATGCGGAGAAGGCCATAAACTGACAGAGATAAAAACCATGACACGAAAAATACGTGACAAATGCACAAGCTTCAGTAAATGACTCGATCAACTGGAATAAAGAGTATCAATGATTGAAGATCAAATGAATGAACCGAAGTAAGAAGAGAAGATTATGCGAAAACACCAAATCTACATCTGATTGGTGTGCCTGAAAGTGAGGGGGAAAATGGAACCAAGTTGGAAAACACTCTTCAGAATACCATCCAAGAGAACTTCCCCAACCTAGTAAGGCAGGCCAACATTCAAATTCAGGAAATACAGAGAATGCCACAAAGATACTCCTAGAGAAGAGCAACTCCAAGACACATAAAGACCATCGATGCTAGGAAAAAACTGCATCAACTAACGAGCAAGATAACCAGCTAATATCACAATGACAGGATCAAGTTCACACAAAACAATATTAACCTTATTGTAAATGAGATAAATGCCACAATTAAAAGACACAGACTGGCAAATTGGATAAAGAGTCAAGACCCATCAGTATCCTGTATTCAGGAGACCCATCTCACTTGCAGAGACACACATAGGCTCAAAATAAAGGGATGGAGGAAGATCTACCAAGCAAATGGAGAACAAAAAAAAGCAGGGGTTGCAATCCTAGCCTCTGATAAAACAAACTTTAAACCATCAAAGATCAAAAGAGACAAAGAAGGCTATTACATAATGGTAAAGGGATCAATTCAATAGGAAGAGCTAACTATCCTAAATATATACGCACCCAATACAGGAGCACCCAGATTCATAAAGCAAGTCCTTAGAGACTTACAAAGAGACTTAGACTCCCATACAATAATAATGGGAGACTTCAACACCCCACTGTCAACATTAGACAGATCAACAAGACAGAAAGTTAACAAGGATATCCAGGAATTGAACTCATCTCTGCACCAAGTGGACCTAATAGACATCTACAGAACTCTCCACCCCAAATCAAGAGAATATACATTCTTCTCAGCACCACACCACACTTATTCCAAAATTGATCACACAGTTGGAAGTAAAGCACTCCTCAGCAAATGTAAAAGAACACAAATTATAACAAACTGTCTCTCAGACCACAGTGCAATCAAACTAGAACTCAGGACTAAGAAACTCAATCAAAACCGCTCAACTACATGGAAACTGAACAACCTGCTCCTGAATGACTACTGGGTACATAACGAAATGAAGACAGAAATAAAGATGTTCTTTGAAACCAATGAGAACAAAGATACAACATACCAGAATCTCTGGGACACATTTAAAGCAGTGTGTAGAGGGAAATTTATAGCACTAAATGCCCACAAGAGAAAGCTGGAAAGATCTAAAATTGACACCCTAACATCACAATTAAAAGAACTAGAGAAGGCCGGGCGCGGTGGCTCAAGCCTGTAATCCCAGCACTTTGGGAGGCCGAGACGGGCGGATCACGAGGTCAGGAGATCGAGACCATCCTGGCTAACACGGTGAAACCCCGTCTCTACTAAAAAATACAAAAAAACTAGCCGGGCGAGGTGGCGGGCGCCTGTAGTCCCAGCTACTCGGAGGCTGAGGCGGGAGAATGGCGGGAACCCGGGAGGCGGAGCTTGCAGTGAGCTGAGATCCGGCCACTGCACTCCAGCCCGGGCGACAGAGCGAGACTCCGCCTCAAAAAAAAAAAAAAAAAGAACTAGAGAAGCAAGAGAAAACACATCACAAGCATTCTTATACACCAGTAACAGACAAACAGAGAGCCAAATCAGGAATGAACTTCCATTCACAACTGCTTCAAAGAGAAGAAAATACCTAGGAATTCAACTTACAAGGGATATAAAGGACCTCTTCAAGGAGAACTACAAACCACTGCTCAATGAAATAAAAGAGGACACAAACAAATGGAAGAACATTCCATGCTCATGGATAGGAAGAATCAATATCGTGAAAATGGCCATACTGCCCAAGTTAATTTATAGATTCAATGCCATCCCCATCAAGCTACCAATGACTTTCTCCACAGAATTGGAAAAAACTGCTTTAAAGTTCATACAGAACCAAAAAAGAGCCCACATTGCCAAGACAATCTTAAGTCAAAAGAACAAAGCTGGAGGCATCACACTACCTGACTTCAAACTACACTAAAAGGCTACAGTAACCAAAAACAGCACGGTACTGGTACCAAAACAGAGATATAGACCAATGGAACAGAACAAAGCCCTCAGAAATAATACCATACATCTACAGCCATCTGATCTTTGACAAACCTGAGAAAACAAGAAATGGGGAAAGGATTCCCTATTTAATAAGTGGTGCTGGGAAAATTGGCTAGCCATAAGCAGAAAGCTGAAACTGGATCCTTTCCTTACTCCTTATACGAAAATTAATTCAAGATGGATTTGAGACTTAAATGTTAGACCTAATACCATAAAAACCCTAGAAGAAAACCTAAGTAATACCATTCAGGACATAGGCATGGGTAAGGACTTCATGTCTAAAACACCAAAAGCAACAGCAACAAAAGCCAAAATTGACAAATGGGGTCTAATTAAACTAAAGAGCTTCTGCACAGCAAAAGAAACTACCATCAGAGTGAACAGGCAACCTACAGAATGGGAGAAAATTTTTGCAATCTACTCATCTGACAAAGGGCTAATATCCAGGACCTACAAAGAACTCAAACAAATTCACAAGATAAAAACAGACAACCCCATCAAAAAGTGGGCAAAGGATATGAACAGACATTTCTCAAAAGAAGACATTCATACAGCCAACAGACACATGAAAAAGTGCTCGTCATCACTGGCCATCAGAGAAATGCAAATCAAAACCACAGTGAGATACCATCTCACACCAGTTAGAATGGCAATCATTAAAAAGTCAGGAAACAACAGGTGCTGGAGAGGATGTGGAGAAATAGGAACACTTTTACACTGTTGGTGGGATCGTAAACTAGTTCAACCATTGTGGAAAATAGTATGGCGATTCCTCAAGGATCTAGGACTAGAAGTACCATATGACCCAGCCATCCCATTACTGGGTATATACCCAAAGGATTATAAATCATGCTGCTATAAAGACACATGCACACGTATGTTTATTGTGGCACTGTTCACGATAGCAAAGACTTGGAATCAACCCAAATATCCATCAGTGACAGACTGGATTAAGAAAATGTGGCACATATACACCATGGAATACTATGCAGCCATAAAAAAGGATGAGTTCGTGTCCTTTGTAGGGACGTGGGTGCAGCTGGAAACCATCATTCTCAGCAAACTTTTGCAAGAACAGAAAACCAAACACCGCATGTTCTCATTCACAGGTGGGAATTGAACAATAAGATCACTTGGACATGGGAAGGGGAACATCACACACTGGGGCCTATTATGGGGAGGGGGGAGGGGGGAGGGATGGCATTGAGAGTTATAACTGATGTAAATGACGAGTTGATGGGTGCAGCACACCAACATGGCACATGTATACGTGTGTAACAAACCTGCACGTTATACACATGTACCCTAGAACTTAAAGTATAATTTTAAAAAAAAAGAAATTTAAATACGTGCTAAGTGTGAGATGACATTAGATTAGAGAATCCCTGTTAATCTTCTTAGATGTGACTATGCTGCTGTGGTGATGTAGGAGAATTCAAAAATAGTGATTTGTACACCAATGTTCGTAGCAGCATTATTCATAATTGTCAAAAGGTGGGAACAACCCAAAAGTACATCTGCAGATGAATGGACAAACAAAATATGTGTGTGTGCAACAGACTATTATTCAGCCTTAAAAAGGAAGGAAATTCTGGCACATGCTACAATATGGATGAACCTGAAGATACATGCTTCATAAAATAAGCCATACACAAAAAGATAAATGTTGCATGATTTCAATATTTGAGGTACTTAGAGTAAGCAAATTCATAAAGGAAGAAAGTAGAACAGTGGTTGAATAGTTGTTAACAGGGACTGGCAGGAGAGAAAATGGAGTTAGTGTCTAATGTAATGTGTAGTTTACCACATTTTATGTTTTTAAACCAAGATAGATATGAAGCAAAATAACAAAGTGCTAACAATTGTTGAAGATAATTGGTGGATCTATGAGTCCTTATTATACTCTTTCCACATTTTGTGTATTAGAATTAATTCCCATAATAGGGGCTGTTCCAAGATGGCCAAATAGGAACAGCTCCAGTCTACAGCTCCCAGCGTGAGTGACGCAGAAGACGGGTGATTTCTGCATTTCCAACTGAGGTACCGGGTTCATCTCACTGGGGCTTGTTGGACAGTGGGTACAGGACAGTGTGTGCAGCCCAACGAGCATTAACCAAAGCAGGGCGAGGCATCACCTCACTGGGGAAGCACAGGGGGTCAGGAAATTCCCTTTCCCAGCCAAGGGAAGCTGTGACAGATGGCACCTGGATAATCAGGTCACTTCAACCCCAATACTGAACTTTTCCAATGGTCGTAGCAAACAGCACACCAGGAAAGTATATCCCGCACCTGGCTCAGAGGGTCCCACACCCACAGAGCCTCGCTCATTGCTAGCACAGCAGTCTGAGATCAAACTGCAAGGAGGCAGTGAGGTTGGGGGAGGGACGCCTGCCATTGCTGAGGCTGGGTGGAGCCCACTGCAGCTCAAAGAGGCCTGCCTGCCTCTGTAGACTCCACCTCTGGGGGCATGGCATAGCCAAATGAAAGGCAGCAGAAATCTCTGCAGACTTAAATGTCCCTGTCTGACAGCTTTGAAGAGAGTAGTGGTTCTCCCAGCATGGAGTTTGAGATCTGAGAACGGACAGACTGCCTCCTCAAGTAGGTCCCTGACCCCAAAGTAGCCTAAATGGGAGGCACCCCTCAGTAGGGGCAGACTGACACCTCACACGGCCGGGTACCCCTCTGAGATGAAACTTCCAGAGGAATGATCAGGCAGCAACATTTGCTGTTCAGCAATATTTGCTGTTTTTCAGCCTCCACTGCTGATACCCAAGCAAACAGGGTCTGGAGTGGACCTCCAGCACACTCCAGCAGATCTGCAGCTAAGGGTCCTCACTGTTAGAAGGAAAACTAACAAACAGAAAGGACATCCACACCAAAACTCCATCAGTACATCACCGTCGTCAAAGACCAAAGGTAAATAAAACCACAAAGACGGGGAAAAAACAGAGCAGAAAAGCTGAAAATTCTAAAAATCAGAGTGCCTCTCCCCCTCGAAAGGAATGTAGCTCCTCACCAATGGAACAAAGCTGGATGGAGAATGACTTGGACAAGTTGAGAGAAGAAGGCTTCAGACAATCAAACTTCTCTGAACTAAAGGAGGAAGTTCAAACCCGTTGCAAAGAAGCTAAAAACTTTGAAAAAAGATTAGATGAATGGCTAACTAGAATAACCAGTGTAGAGAAATCCTTAAATGACCTGATGGAGCTGAAAACCATGGCATGAGAACTACATGATGAATGCACAAGCTTCAGTAGCCGATTCGATCAACTGGAAGAAAGGATATCAGTGATTGAAGATCAAATGAATGAAATGAAGCGAGAAGAGAAGTTTAGAGAAAAAAGAGTAAAAAGAAACGAACAAAGCCTTCAAGAAATATAGGACTATGTGAAAAGACCAAATCTACGTCTGATTGGTGTACCTGAAAGTGACGGGGAGAAAGGAACCAAGTTAGAAAACACTCTTCAGGATATTATCCAGGAGAACTTCCCCAACCTAGCAAGGCAGGCCAACATTCAAATTCAGGAAATACGGAGAATCCCACAAAGATACTCCTAGAGAAGAGCAACCCCAAGACACATAACTGTCAGATTCACCAAAGTTGAAATGAAGAAAAAAAATGTTAAGGGCAGCCAGAGAGAAAGGTCGGGTTACCCACAAAGGGAAGCACATCAGACTAACAGTGGATCTCTCAGCAGAAACTCTACAAGTCAGAAGAGAGTGGGGGCCCATATTCAACATTCTTGAAGAAAAGAATTTTCAACCCAGTATTTCATAACCAGCCAAACTAAGCTTCATAAGTGAAGGAGAAATAAAATCCTTTACAGACAAGCAAATGCTGAGAGATTTTGTCACCACGAGGCCTGCCCTACAAGAGCTCCTGAAGAAAGCACTAAACATGGAAAGGAATAACCGGTACCAGCCACTGTAAAAACATGTCAAATTGTAAAGACCATCGATGCTAGGAAGAAACTGCATCAACTAACAAGCAAAATAACCAGCTAACATAATGACAGGATCAAATTCACACATAACAATATTAACCTTAAATGTAAATGAGATAAATGCCACAATTAAAAGACACAGACTGGCAAATTGGATAAAGAGTCAAGACCCATCAGTATCCTATATTCAGGAGACCCATCTCAAGTGCAGAGACACACATAGGTTCAAAATAAAGGGATGGAGGAAGAGCTACCAAACAAATGGAAAACAAAAAAAGGCAGGGATTGCAATGCTAGTCTCTGATAAAAAGACTTTAAACCAACAAAGATCAAAAGACACAAAGAAGGCCATTACATAGAGCTAACTATCCTAAATATGTATGTACCCAATATAGCACCACCCAGATTCATAAAGCAAGTCCTTAGAAACTACAAAGAGACTTAGACTCCCACACAATAATAATGGGAGACTTTAACACCCCACTGTCAACATTAGACAGACCAACGATACAGAAAGTTAACGAGGATATCCAGGAATTGAACTCAGCTCTGCATCACGAGGACCCTAATAGACATCTATAGAACTCTCCACCTGAAATCAACAGAATATACATTCTTCTCAGCACCACGTCGCACTTATTCCAAAATTGACCACACAGTTGGAAGTAAAGCACTCCTCAGCAAATGTAAAAGAACACAAATTATAACAAACTGTCTCAAACCACAGTGCAATCAAATTAAAACTCAGGATTAAGAAACTCATTCAAAAGTGCTCCATTACATAGAAACGGAACAACCTGCTCCTGAATGACTACTGGGTACAAAACGAAATGAAGACAGAAATAAAGATGTTCTTTGAAACCAATGAGAACAAAGACACAACATACCAGAATCTCTGGGACACATTTAAAGCAGTGTGTAGAGGGAAATTTATAGCACTAAATGCCCACAAGAGAAAGCAGGAAAGATCTAAAATTGACACCCTAACATCACATTTAAAGAACTAGAGAAGCAAGAGCAAACACATTCAAAAGCTAGCAGAAGGCAAGAAATAACTAAGATCAGAGCAGAACTGAAGGAGATAGAGACACAAAAACCCTTCAAAAAATCAATGAATCCAGGAGCTGGTTTTTTGAAAAGATCAACATAATTGATAGATTGCTAGCAAGACTAATAAAGAAGAAAAGAGAGAAGAATCAAATAGACCCAAAAAAAAATGATAAAGGGGATATCACCACTAATCCCACAGAACTACAAACTACCGTCAGAGAATACTATAAACATCTCTACGCAAATAAACTAGAAAATCTAGAAAAAATGGATAAATTCCTGGACACATACACCCTCCCAAGACTAAACCAGGAAGAAATTGAATTTCTGAATGGTATAATAAATAAATAATAAAAAAGAATTAATTCCCATAATAAAGACATTTGAGTTGTTTTTTTTGTTTGTTTGTTTTTGTTTTGTTTTTTTTTTGAGACGGAGTCTCGCTGTGTCGCCCAGGCTGGAGTGCAGTGGCACGACCTCGGCTCACTGCAAGCTCCGCCTCCCGGGTTCCCGCCATTCTCCCGCCTCAGCCTCCGAGTAGCTGAGACTACAGGCGCCCGCCACCGCGCCCGGCTAGTTTTTTGTATTTTTAGTAGAGACGGGGTTTCACCGTGTTAGCCAGGAGGGTCTCGATCTCCTGACCTCGTGATCCGCCCGCCTCGGCCTCCCAAAGTGCTGGGATTACAGGCTTGAGCCACCGCGCCCGGCTGTTTTGTTTTGAGTAGGAGCCTCACTCTGTTGCTCAGCCTGCAGTGCAGTGGCACGATCTCTCGGCTCACTGCAGCCTCTGCTTCCCGGATTCAAGCAATTGTCCTGCCTCTGCCTCCCGAGTAGCTGGGACTACAGGTGCACGTTGCCACACCCGACTAATTTTTGTAATTTTTGTAGAGACAGGGTTTCACCATGTTGGCCAGGATGGTCTTGATCTCCTGACCTCATTATCTGCCCGACTTGGCCTCCCAAAGTACTGGGATTACAGGTGTAAGCCACCGCATCCCGCCAAACTTTTGAATTTTTAAGAAAAGCGAAAATATTGACACAAGAGAAGAAGAGAGAAGGAAATAGACATAATTAAAGCAGGAGAGAAAGAAAGAGAAGAAAAAGAAAAGAATTCCTCATTTGTGATACTAATTATTACAGGACTAAGATTCTCTACTATACAGACTCTCCTGTGCAGCTGGGGAGCAGGTGCTCTTTAGTCAATACCTGCAGAGGCTACGCAAACACGCTTCAGCAAGAGCATCCCACATAGGACCAGAGCAGAAGATTGTGCAGGTTTTGCCTGCACAAGGGTACCACATAGTAGACATCAAAGATTTATATATATATTCTTATAGTCTTTCAAAAGAGAATAAGTATGGGCTCACAGGGACTCTGTAAAGTAGGTTGACATTATTCCTTTCCTAAGAAAAGGAAATAAACAGGTTGGGAGCGGTGACTCATGCTTATAATCCCAGCACTTTGGGAGGCCACGACAGGAGGATCAGTTGAATCCAGAAGTTCAAGATCAGCCTGGGCAACATATCGAGATCCTGTCTCTACAAATCATACAAAATTTAGCTGGGCATGGTGGTGCACATCTGTGGTCCCAGCTACTTGGGAGGTTGAAGCAGGAGGATTGCCTGAGCCCAGGAAGTTGAGGCTGAAGTGAGCTATGATTATGCCACTGCACTCCAGCCTGAGTGAGTAAGACCTTGTCTCCAAAAAAACAAAAAGAGAGAGAGAGAGAAAAGAAAATAAACATTCAGGTCGTAAAGGGTTAAATCTTGGAACTGAATATTATGTAGTATTGTTTTTGTTAACAAAGCCACTTTGTGCTGAATCATAAAAAGATTTTTCGTATGGAAATATTTGATATGATTTCATATTACTTTTATTCTTATTTCTTAAGAAACTAGAAATCATTTATAAAAAGATGTATTTAACTAACAATTTGTTTTTTTCATATCACATATCACCATGAATGATAAAAATTACAGGTCTAGGCTGGGCACAGTGGTTCATGCCTGTAATCCCAGCACTTTGGGAGGCTGAGGCAGGAGGATCACCTGAGGTCAGGAGTTCAGGGGACCAGGCTGGCCAACATGGTAAAATCCCCTCTCTACTAAAAATACAAAAATTAGCTGGGCATGGTGGCATGCACCTGTAGTCCCAGCTATTCGGGAGGCTGAGGCAGAAGAATTGCTTGAACCCAAGAGGCAGAGGTTGCAGTGAGCTGAGATCATACTACTGTACTCCAGCCTGGGGGACAGAGCAAGACTCTTAAAAAAAAAAAAAGACAGGACTAGCCTAAGTATATTTTAAATTAGTTTTTTTCTTTAATGTCCTGATATCCTTGCCTTCCAAAATACATTAGGCATTTTGAAGAACACATGATATTTCTGAGATTCCATTTTTCAGTTGTCAAAGTGTCACTGAGTTGGCATTGGTGTATAGGGGTTGATTATGTCTTGTCTTCCCAACTCCCTCACCTCTAATATGGGAGCTCACCTAATTTTTGGCAGAAAACATTTCAGAAGGCAAATTAAAACAAAGGCAAGAGGAAAAAAAGAAATGGGAAAGGTCGGGCACGGTGGCTCAAGCCTGTAATCCCAGCACTTTGGGAGGCTGAGACAGGCGGATCACGAGGTCAGGAGATCGAGACCATCCTGGCTAACACGGTGAAACCCCGTCTCTACTAAAAAAATACAAAAAACTAGCTGGGCGAGGTGGCGGGCGCCTGTAGTCCCAGCTGCTCAGGAGGCTGAGGCAGGAGAATGGCGGGAACCCGGGAGGCGGAGCTTGCAGTGAGCTGAGATCGGGCCACTGCACTCCAGCCTGGGCGACAGAGTGAGACTCAGTCTCAAAAAAAAAAAAAAAGAAATGGGAAAAAAAAAATCACCGAAAACAGAATTACTGGTAAAACTACAGCAGCAGCCAGAAAGTGATCTGTGAATACAAAGTGTCTGAATGTTAGTAGCATGTGCATTTATTTAATCAAAGTAAACCTAAAAAACAAATGATATTCCCAAATATTTTACTGGCTTAGGGAATTTTTAATGAGAGAAAACATCCCAGTTTGATCAAACCCATGATTAAAACGTATGTTAAACAAAAACTCTTGTTCACTTTAAACAGCCCCCTCCCTTGAATATCCCTTGTTATCAGAGTTTAGAATTACATGAGTCAACCTAGAAAAGGATAAAAGCCCCAGCTCACTCACCATACGTTTGAGCCTGAGGGGTTTTGGCAAAAATATTTCCAGAAAATCACTCATCTGATTGAGAGATTAACCCATTTATAAATGCGTCCTGTCGTCATTGAGTATGCAGGGCTTTTACTCATCTAATGAATACTGGTCTAATGCAAATTTGTATAAAGTTAAAAATAAAGGGCCCCATTTAATCCTCGTGGAGACTTTTTGTTCTGCTTCCCAGTACAGGACTGCTGTGGATATGTCAATGTTACTTCCAGAATGATAGATACCTCCAGAATAATTCAAACATCCTAATGATGATAGCAGAAGGACACAGAACTCCATGTTCATCGTTCAGACCCTGTGCATTAGAACTCTTAGGTTTAAAAAATAAATAAGCAAATAAAAGATGCAGTCTAAATGCACAGTTGACAGTGGTCAATAACATGCAGTTCTAAGCAAGTCAATTTAAAAAAAAAAAAAGCTAACATTGAATTGCAATTAATCAAGACCACAGAGGTTGGAAAAGCCATTAGAAGCCATTCAAAATATAAGATGCCTAGACTTTGAATTCTTCCAGGAAATGTACCATGTTGTATCCAATTTATATTCCCAGTGTTTAGCAGGGCATCTGGCACGTGGTAGGAGGCTGAACAAATAAATTAATTAATGAGTTGACTTTCTATGCTGTAATGGAGACTCTAATATCCAATCTCCACTTCTTTCATATAATTGATTGCCAAATTTTTAATGGGCCAGAGGAATGCCCAGAATCAAGGCTATAGTTCCCAGGCTCCCTTGAAGCTAGATGTGACCATATAATTAACCTCTGCCCAAAGGGATAAAAGCAGAAGGCCAGGCACGGTGGCTCACAGCTGTAATCCCAGCACTTTGGGAGGCCAAGGCAGGCAGATCACCTGAGGTCAGGAATTCAAGACCAGCCTGGCCAATATGGTGAAACCCAGTCTCTACAAAAGAAAAAGAAAGAAAAAAATACAAAAAAGTAGAAGTAGAGACCAATTCCATCACATTGGGAGGACAACATGGAAGGATTGCTTTCCAGGAATTCAAGACCAGCTTGGGTAATATAGAGCAAAACCCGATCTTTACCAAAAGAAAGGAACACTTAATTAGTTAGATGTGGTGTCACATGCCTGGAATCCTAGACGCTTGGGAGGCTGAGGATGGAGGATCACTTGAGCCCAGGAAGGCAAGGCTGCAGTAAGCCATGATCACATCACTGCACTCCAGCCTGAGAAACAGAAAGATCTTGTCTCGAAAAAAATAGATAGAATACAAGTAGAATGCTTCGTTTTCTTCCCTGCTTCATTATTCCTGTTGCTTAGAATGCAAACAAAAAGCCTGGCGCTCCAACAACAGTCTTGGATACCAAGTAGTGACCCAGAGAATGAAAGTAATCCATGGTAGAGCCACAGAGAAGTGAAGCCTAGTTTTCTGACCCACGGTTTTTTATAACACTAAAGACCTTTCAAATGCTTGACTGAGAAATAAACTTGTATTTTCCCAAACTGCTGATATTTGAGGATCTCCTTCATTTGTAGCTGAATCGAATCCTAAGCGATGCATATGCTTTATCTAATTACTTCTTTACTGTATATTTAGCTAGATTTTCATTTTTACCTCAAATAGTGCCACAGCCATGTTCCATAGCCATGTTCCATGTTCCATAACACTTTACCTGTAAAGGGCCAGACAGTAACTATTTTTAGGCTTTGCAGGTCACATATGATATCTCTCTCTCTCTCTCTCTCTCTTTCTCTCTCAAATGTTCGTCTTCTGGGTTTTTGGGGGTTTACACTTCCTAAAAAATGTAAAAACTGTTCCTAGCTCACAGGCTCTACAAAGACAAACTGCACTCAGGCCACATTTGGCCTTTGGGCCACAGTTTGCAGATCCAGGTTTTATGGCAGTAATGCAAATGTTTTTCTAGCCTCTGAACTCACTACACAAATAAAATTTTACTGGTATCCAAATATGTAACACGGGGCAAAATTTGATCTGGTTGTGAGAGAGGCAGGAGAGCTTGAATCCTCCTGCCAATTAATCTGTTTCTTTTTCTCCTCTTTATTCTCACCCCTCACCCCACATCTCCTTCTCCTAAATGGGATTCACCAATCTTCAGGGTTTCCTAGAACACATATGAAAAACACTCATCCATGGCTGGGCATAGTGGCTCATACCTGCAATCCCAGCACTTTCGGAGGCCAAGGCAGGTGGATCATTTGAGGCCAGGAGTTCAAGACCAGCCTTGCCAACATGGGGAAGTCTCATCTCTACTAAAAATACAAACATCAGTCAGCCATGGTAGCATGCACCTGTAATCCCAGCTATTTAGGAGGCTGAGGCACAAGAATCACCTAAACCAGGGAGGTGGAGGTTATGGTGACCCAAGATTGTGCCACCGCACTCCAGCCTGCATGACAGAGCGAGACTCTGTTTCAAAAAAGAAAGAAAGAAAGAAAGAAAGAAAGAAAGAAAGAAAGAAAGAAAGAAAGAAAGAAAGAAAGAAAGAAAGAAAGAAAGAAAGGCACTCATCCATGACCTAGGACTTGGCAGTCTCTGTCACCTATTTATTCATGTGTTGTGGTAAATCTAAAGCAGAGTTTTTAGGAAAATCTTAGATATATCACTAGGCTGTCTTTCAGAGGGCAAAGTTGTATGTAAGGGTGTGGGTATACAAGTATTTATACACTCCTGCACACATAAGTACGTATTTATTTATTTTGATCAGAAGGGGGAAATAGGCTATTTTCAACAAAAAAATCCAATTGCTAATTATTATCCCTATAAGTGAAGATGAGTGACACCACCATTCACATCAGTAGGGAGATAAACTTCTTTTTTTTTCTTGAGATGGAGTTTCACTCTTATTGCCCAGGCTGGAGTGCAATGGCGCGACCTCAGCTCACTGCAACCTCCGCCTCTCAGCTTCCCAAGCAATTCTCCTATCTCAGCCTCCCAAGTAGCTGGAATTACAGCGATATGCCACCACGCCCGGCTACTTTTTTTTTTTTTTTTTTTTTTTGTATTTTTAGTAGAGATGGGGTTTCACCATGTTAGTCAGGCTGGTCTCGAACTCCTGACCTCAGGTGATCCACCCACCTCAGCCTCCCAAAGTGCTAAAATTACAGGCGTGCACCACCATGCCCAGTCTGGGAGATAAACTTTACACGGTTTCCTTCTGTTAACAAATGCTGATGATGGAGGGAAAGCCTACTTAAAACTTTGATTATGTTAAAGAAGAGATTAAAGACTTTCCTAATCTGTTTTATTTTGCTTATAATAAAATACCTGAAACTAGGTAATTTATTTTAAAACGGAATTTATTTCTTATGGTTCTGGAGGTTAAGTCCAAGTTTTAGGTGCTACAACTAGAGAGGACCTTCTTGATCACGGGGACTCTCTACAAAGTCCCAGGGGTGATGCAGGGCTGAAGTGCTAGCTCAGGTCTCTCTTCCTCTTCTTATAAGGCCACTAGTCCTCTAGTGACAACCCATTAATCCATGAATGCCCTCATGATCCAATCACCTCTTACAGACCCCACCTCTGAACACTACCACTTTGGGGATTACATTTCAACATGAGTTTTGGAGGGGACAAACATTTAAACCACAGCACAGACTTAACAGAACATTGTAGTGAATTCTTAGATATTTGAAGATAATGATGGAGGTCTTTGCAGAAAGGCTGGGGGCCTAAAACTGCACAACATGATAAATGAACATAAATTTGAAGGGTGCTGAGGGCTCTTCATGCAAAAGGAGAATGGGAAAAAAAAAAGCATGAGAGAAGTTCCTAGGAGAACTGCCAGTGAGAAATAGGCCAGTGAGAAATGATCAGTTGCTGGAATTCTTAACAGTAGAGACACTCATTCTAATTTGTTATTGTTTGCTGCTCTCCAAGCGTTGATGTGCAGCCCTTCTTTAACACTCCCAGCTTTTTTTTAAATTGGTATGGTGTCTCACTCTGTCACCAGGGCTGGAGTGCAGTGGCATGCTGTCAGCTCACTGCAGCCTCTGAACTCCCAGGCTCAAGTGATCCTCCTTCAGCCTCAGCCTCCTGAGTAGCTGGGACCACAGGTGCACATCACCATGCCCAGCTAATTTTTTGTATTTCTTGGCAGAGACAGGGCTTCACCATGTTGCCCAGCCTGGTCTTGAACTCCTGGGCTCAAGCAATCTGCCCTCCTCGGCTTCCCAAAGTGCTAGGATTACAGGTGTGATTAACTTTTGATAAAATGAGTTACATATATGTCTTATGTGGATGATAGAGTAAGGAGAAGCATAAGGAAAAGGTGATGCATTACATCTCTTTGGTGTAATATATGAATAGTATCGACATAAAAAAGAGAACACATGAGGCAATAAAGTGCAGAGCTGAGAACAAACATTTGATGCGAGCAAAACATTGGGACATGGGCACTCTACAATTCTTTTAAGATACTCTTGGGGAATATTTCAATGTTTTGACCCTGTTTCAATAAATAAATAACACAAGCAACACACACACAAACACACACAAAATTGAACTTCTAGAAATACAAAACACAATAACAGTATTCAATACTCACTGGATACGTTTTAAAGCAAAATAAATAGAGAATTAATAAACTAGAAGGTACATCAGAAGCCAGACTACAGCTTGGAGAAAAAAAATATGTAAAATGTTAAAGAGAAGGGAAGAAACATTGAGGATAGAGAGAGAGAAGGTTTAACCCATATTTAATCAAACTTCTGGGAGAAAAGGAGCAGAAAAATGCAACAGAGGTAATATGTGAAGAGAGAATGGTAATTTTCCAAAATAATCAAATACACCAACACACAGATTCAAGGAACCCAATGTATTCCAAGCAAAATAAACAAAAACAAATCCATCGATAAACACATCATAATAAAATAGAAGGCCAAAACAAACCCTAAAAAATCTTAAAATTGGCCGGGCGGGGTGGCTCACGCCTGTAATCCCAGCACTTTGCGAGGCTGAGGCAGGTGGATCACGAGGTCAGGAGAGTGAGACCATCCTGGCTAATATGGTGAAACCCCGTCTCTACTAAAAATACAAAAAATTAGCAATGTGCGGTGGCGGGCGTCTGTAGTCCCAGCTACTCAGGAGGCTGAGGCAGGAGAATGGCTTGAACCCGGGAGACGGAGCTTGCAGTGAGTGGAGATCGCACCACTGCACTCTAGCCTGGGCAACAGAGCCAAACTCTGTCTCGAAAAAGAAAAAAACAAAAAAAATCTTAAAATTATCCAAGAATAAAGACAAATTAACTTTAACAGAGTTAGACCAACAGCCATCTTCTCAACAGCAATAGTGGAAGCCAAAAAGCAGTGGAATCCCTTCAATGTCATGGAAAAAGTATAACTACCAATTTAGATAGAGGTCTATACTGACCAAAGGTAGCCTTAACAAGAAGAAAATAAAGACATTTTCAGGCAAACAAAAAGAAAAGAATTTACCACCAGCAAATCTTCACTAAAGGAAGTTCTCATAGTTTTCCTTCCCAAGTATAAAGAATGTGATACCAGGCCAGGAGCAGTGGCTCATGCCTTTCATCCCAGCACTTTGGAAGGCTGAGGCAGGAGGATCACCAGGTCAGGAGTTGGAGACCAGCCTGGCCAACATAGTGAAATCCCGTCTCTACTAAAAACACAAAAATTAACAGGGAGTGGTGGTGCATACCTACAGTCCCAGCTACTCAGGAGGCTGAGGCAGGAGAATCGTTTGAACCCAGGAGGCAGAGGTTGCAGTGAGCTGAGACCATGCCATTGAACTCCAGCCTGGGTGACAGAGGGAGACTCTGTCTAAAAAAAAAAAAAATGTGATATCAGAGGGAACATCTGGGATACAAGAAGGTAAAAATAACAAAGACCATGGTGAACACATGCACGCATTGAAACAATTATTAAGTGAATAAATAGACAGCAAGAAATGCATTAGGCTGTAGACTGAGTGGTGTCCCTCAGATGCCCGCAGTCCCTGGATCCAAGTAACTTTGTCCCTAAAAGAGGTGGGTTACCTTTCAAAGGCCTAGAATGTGGATATAATCAGTGAGTATAGAACAAGAACTTCCTTCGTTCCCACCAACTGCAAGAAAAGCAGCTAAATACATCTGTGAAAAAAATTTTTAAAAATTAAATAAAAGAAAAACAGGGCTGGCTCAGTGGCTCACGCCTATAATCCCAGCATTTTTGGAGACCAAAGTGGGTGGATCACCTGAGGTAAGGAGTTCAAGACCAGCCTGGCCAACATGGTGAAACCCCTTCTCAACTAAAAATACAAAAACTAGCCGAGCATCATAGCGCATGCCTGTAGTCCCAGCTGCTCGGGAGGCTGGAGCAGGAGAATCACTTGAATCCAGGAAGCAAAGATTGCAGTGAGCTGAGATTGCACCTCTGCACTTCGGACTGGGTGACAGAGCGAGACTCCATCTCAAAAAATAAAAATAAATAAAAGTAAGAAAAGCAGTTTAAAAATAAGAGCAAAAAGAAGGGGCCCCTGATGGAAATACAAGGAGAAGGGCTGTGAATAGCCACATCTGAAGCTGCAAACTCCAAGAAAGGGCTTGAGCACCTAATGGAAGAAGGGAAGGAGCCAGAGGGGAACTGGGACTCTAAACATCATTGTAATTGTTACCCAAGGTAGTGTAACCACGAGGAAATAGGGGTTCACTAGTACCTTCTTTTCTTTTTTGGAAAAAAAAAAAGGTGGAGTGCAGTGGTGTGATCATGGCTCACTGAAGCCTAGACCTCCTGGGCTCAAGCAATCCTCCCACCTTAGCCTCCTGAGTAGTTGGGACTTCAGGTGTGTTGCCACCATACCGGACTAATTTTTGTATTTTTTGTAGAGACAGGGTCTCACTACATTGCCCAGGCTGATCTCAAACTCCTGGCCTCAAACAATCCTCCCACCTCAGCTTCCCAAAGTGCCAAAGTGCTGGGATTACAGGTATGAGCTACTGCACCCAGCCAATATCTTCTTCATGCAGCTAAGAAAACAGGTTCAAAGGGACATCTGCCTAGTGTCACCTCACTAGCTTAAAAGCTCAAATCCCAGCTCTGCCACTTACTAACTGAAGAAATTACTTGCTATCTATGAGCCTTAATCCCCTTGTATGTGAAGCGAGGATAACCCTACTACCTACCATATAATGTATGAGATTTCATAGTGGTTGGGATTGAGTATTCATCATATGACAGGCCCTGAGATAAATGCCCTTGGAGTATTAGTTCATCTAACTGATTAAGTCATGGCCAAACTGTGACGAGCTCCAAGCCTTCAGATTCCAGTCCTCATATCTTCACTACACCAATGTTGGAACAAACAAATACAACATTACACACACATTTCCCGTAGACTTCTTAACAAAATAAATCTATGCGTTTCACATAATTAAACACACTTTTTGCTGAGTAAATATAGCTGGAAACTAACAACAGCTAAAAACAAAAAGGTTTCAAAAATCTATGTAAATGACTTCATATAGGGAGAAAAATCTCTTTCAGTTTAACTTCCTAAGTCCCATTTAACTCTATCTGCTGCATTCATACTGTCTGCATGAAGGTTTTTGCATAAAATTACAATGGCTAATGCAATGCATAAAGACACAGCCTCCTTTAAGAGATCATTTCCTCCTTGGATGATGACAACACACTCAGCTGCCTGTGATGTGAGTCCAAGAGTTTGGCTAACTTCACATTATTTTTACCACTTTCTGGTTTACAGATACATCATATAATGTCAGCAATTTGAAGTCATATTTCATTCTTTTCCTGGAATTCAGTACACACAGAATGTATTATTTCCTAAGTTCTTACCTCGCATTTGAAACTTAGAAAAATTCTGAGCTTAGCCACAATTATGATTTAAAAGGTTGAAAAAAGATTTGGAGAGCAATTTAAGAGGACAAATATTATTCAGAGTAAAGCAGAAATGATTAAAGCCATCTCCAACTGTATGGAGTATTCTGGGCTCCTGACAAGCTGTTCTCTCAAAAGGTCACATTCGTAACACCAAGTTTTTGGGCAAAATGTTTACAGCTTGACTTCTTGTCAGATCTGAAAGCATTCCATAGTCAGACATCCAAGCAGACACTGGTGGTTGCTGATATTCACAGTCATGCCTCCACCTTCTGCCTTGCTAATAGTATCTCAATTTCATTCGGGTAGCACACACCCATTATTTCACATGAGTCTAGACTCTTTCCTAACCGTGATTGGTTTAAAGAAAAGAAAGAAAATGGAATACTATATAGTCTTTAAGAAGAAGAAAATTTTTGTCAGTCACAACAACATGAATGGAACTGGAAGACATTATGGTAAGTGAAATAAACCAAACACAAAAAGACAAATGCTATATCATCTCACTTTATGTGGGATCTAAAAACATCAAAGGCATAGAAACAGAGACTAGAAAGGTAGTCACTAGAGGCTGGAGGGGAAGGGGAGGGATGGGCAAAGGGAAGGTATTAATCAAAAGGTGCTAAGTCTCCGACTGAAGAAATAAGTTTTAGTAATCTATTGCACTGCATGATGACCACAGTTGTTGTTGTTGTTTTTTTTGTTTGTTTTTTGTGTTTTTATGAGATAGGGTGTTGCTTTGTCAGCCAGGCTGATGTGCAGTGGCAGGATCACAGCTCACTGCAGCCTCAACCTCCCAGGCACAAGTGAACCTCCCACTATTAATAAAGCAAGTCCTTAGAGACCTAAAAAGAGACTAAGACTCCCACACGGTAATAATGGGAGACTTTAACATCCCACTGTCAATATTAGACAGATCAACGAGACAAAAGGTTAGCAAGGATATCCAAGACTTGAACTCAGCTCTGCACTAAACAGACCTAATAGACATCTACAGAACTCTCCAGCCCAAGTCAGCAGAATAAACATTCATGTGAGCATCACATCGCACTTATTCCAAAACTGACCACATAATTGGAAGTAAAGCACTCCTCGGCAAATGTAAAAGAACAGAAATCACAACAAACTGTCTCTCAGACCACAGTGCAATCAAATTAGAACTCAGGATTAAGAAACTCACTCAAAACCACACAACTGCATGGAAAGTGAACAACCTGCTCCCGAATACTGAATACTCCTTACTACTGGGTGAATAATGAAATGAAGGCAGAAATAAAGATGTTCTTTGAAACCAGTGAGAACAAAGACACAACGTACCAGAATCTCTGGGACACAATTAAAGCAACGTGTAGAGGGAAATTTATAGCACTAAATGCCCACAAGAGAAAGCAGGAAAGATCTAGTGCCTAACATCACAGTTAAAGGAACCAGAGAAGCAAGAGCAAACAAATTCAAAAGCTAGCAGAAGGCAAGAAATAACTAAAATCAGAGCAGAACTGAAGGAGATAGAAACACAAAAAAAAACCTTCAAAAAAATCAATGAATCCAGGAGCTGGATTTTTGAAAAAGTCAACAAAATTGATAGACCACTAGCAAGACTGATAAAGAAGACAGAAGAATCAAATAGATGCAATAAAAAATGATAAAGGGGGTATCACCACCAATCCCATAGAAATACAAACTACCACCAGAAAATACTATAAACACCTCTATGCAAATAAACTAGAAAATCTAGGATAAATGGATAAATTCCTGGACACATACACCCTCCCAAGACTAAACCAGGAAGAAATAGAATTTCTGAATAGGCCAATAACAGGCTCTGAAATTGAGGTAATAATAAATGGCCTACCAACCAGAAAAAGTCCAGGACCAGACGGATTCACAGCCAAATTCTACCAGAGGTACAAAGAGGAGCTGGTACCATTCCTTCCGAAACTATTCCAATCAATAGAAAAAGAGGGAATCCTCCCTAACTCATTTTATGAGGCCAGTATCATCCTGATACCAAAGCCTGGCAGAGACACACACACAAAAAAGAGAATTTTAGACCAATATCCCTGATGAACATCAATGTGAAAATCCTCAATAAAATACTGGCAAACTGAATCCAGCAGCACATCAAAAAGCTTACCTACCACGATCAAGTCGACTTCATCCCTGGGATGCAAGGCTGGTTCAACATACACAAATCAATAAACAAAATCCATCACATAAACAAAACCATAGACAAAAACTACATGATTATCTCAATAGATGCAGAAAGGGCCTTTGACAAAATTCAACAGCCCTTCATACTAAAAACTCTCAATAAACTAGGTATTAATGGAACGTATCTCAAAATAATAAGAGCTATTTATGACAAACCCACAGCCGATATCATACTGAATGGGCAAAAACTGAAAGCATTCCCTTTGAAAACTGGCACAAGACAGGAATGTCCTCTCTCACCATTCCTATCCAACATAGTGTTGGAAGTTCTGGCCAGGGAAATCAGGCAAGAGAAAGAAAAAAAGGGTATTCAATTAGGAAAAAAAGAAGTCAAATTGTCTGTCTTAGCAGATGACATGATTGTATACCGAGAAAACCCCATCGTCTCAGCCCAAAATCTCCTTAAGCTGATAAGCAACTTCAACATAGTCTCAGGATACAAAATCAATGTGCAAAAATCACAGGCATTCTTATACACCAATAACAGACAGAGCCAAATCATGAGTGAACTCCCATTCACAATTGCTTCAAAGAGAATAAAATACCTAGGAATCCATCTTACAAGGGATGTGAAGGACCTCTTCAAGGAGAACTACAAACCACTGCTCAACGAAATAAAAGAGGACACAAACAAATGGAAGAACATTCCATGCTCATGGGTAGGAAGAATCAATATTGTGAAAATGGCCATACTGCCCAAGGTAATTTATAGATTCAATGCCATCTCCTTCAAGCTACCAATTACTTTCTTCACAGAATTGGAAAAAACTACTTTAAAGTTCATGTGGAACCAAAAAAGAGCCCGCATTGCCAAGACAATCCTAAGCAAAAAGAACAAAGCTGGAGGCATCACACTACCTAACTTCAGACTATACTACAAGGCTACAGTAACCAAAACAGCATGGTACTGGTACCAAAACAGGTATATAGACCAATAGAACAGAACAGAGGCCTCAGAAATAACACCACACATCTACAACCATCTGATCTTTGACAAATCTGACAAAAACAAGAAATGGGGAAAGGATTCCCTATTTAATAAACGGTGCTGGGAAAACTGGCTACTCATATGTAGAAAGCTGAAACAGGATGCCTTCCTTACACCTTATACAAAAATTAATTCAAGATGGATTAAAGACTTAAATGTAAGACCTAAAACCCTAAAAACCCTAGAAGAAAACTTGGGCAATACCATTCAGGACATAGGCATGGGTAAAGACTTCATGTCTAAAACACCAAAAGCAATGGCAACAAAAGCCGAAATTGACAAATGGGATCTAATTAAACTAAAGAGCTTCTGCACAGCTAAAGAAACTACCATCAGCGTGAATAGACAACCTACAGAACGAGAGAAATTTTTTGCAATCTACCCATCTGACAAAGGGCTAATATCCAGAATCTACAAAGAACTTAAACAAATTTACAAGAAAAAAGCAAACAACCCCATCAAAAAGTGGGCAAAGGATATGAACAGACACTTCTCAAAAGAAGACATTTATGCAGCCACCAGACATATGAAAAAATGCTTATCATCACTGGTGATCAGAGAAATGCAAAATCAAAACCACACCATCTCACACCAGTTAGAATGGCAATCATTAAAAAGTCAGGAAACAACGGATGCTGGAGAGGATGTGGAGAAATAGTAACACTTTTACACTGTTGGTGGGAGTGTAAATTAGTTCAATCATTGTGGAAGACAGTGTGGCAATTCCTTAAGGATCTAGCACTAGAACTACCATTTGACCCAGCGATCCCATTACTGGGTATATACCCAAAGGATTATAAATCATGCTACTATGAAATAGGAACACTTCTGCACTGTTGGTGGGAGTGTAAATTAGTTCAATCATTGTGGAAGACAGTGTGGCAATTCCTCAAATATCTAGAACTAGAACTACCATTTGACCCAGGGATCCCATTACTGAGTATATGCCCAAAGGATTATAAATCATGCTACTATAAAGACACATGTACACTTATGTTTATTGTGGCACTATTAACAATAGCAAAGACTTGGAACCAACCCAAATGTCCATGGAGAATAGACTGGATTAAGAAAATGTGGCACATATACACCATGGAATATTCTGCAGCCATAAAAAAAAGATGAGCTCATGTCCTTTGCAGGGATATGGATGCAACTGGAAATCACCCTTCTGAGCAAACTATCACAAGGGCAGAAAACCAAACACCACATGTTCTCACTCATAGGTGGGAACTGAACAATGAGAACACATGGACACAGGGCGGGGAACATTACACCTGGGGCCTGCCAGCGGGTGGGGGGCAGGGGGAGGGATAGCATTAGGAGAAACACCTAATGTAAATGATGAGTTAATGGGTGCAGCAAACCAACATGGTACATGATTATCTATGTGACAAACCTGCACGTTGTGCACATGTACCCTAGAACTTAAAGTATAAATTTAAAAAATAAAGAAATAAAGAAAAGACACTGGTGTTCAAGGGTTTACCTTTCAAATATCCTAATTGAACAAGTCTAAGGATAATGGCAGTTTGTGCTCATTTATGGAATTAGTAATCCTACATGAACAAGGATCTCTAAAGAATTGATCTTGTTCTCCAACAGCACAGACATTCTGTGGCACCACAGTGAATGGGATATTTAAAGTTTTCTAAAGGCATTTGATATCTGTCAGACACCAGGCAAGCTGCTAACTTGAGGCATTTCACAACTTCAACATTAGATAGCTACATTCATTTCAGTGATGTCATGCCTTTGCAAAGCTAGACTTTTGCCAGTTCCTTTGATATAAATAATTAAAAAAAAAAAATCAGGCCAGGCGCGGTGGTTCACCCTAGTAATCCCAGCACTTTGGGAGGCCAAGGCGGGTGGATCACTCGAAGTCAGGAGTTTGAGACCAGCCTGGCCAACATGGCAAAACCTTGTCTCTACTAAAAATACAAAAATTAGCTGGGCATGGTGGCACATGCCTGTAATCCCAGCTACTCAGGAGGCTGAGGCATGAGAATTGCTTGAACCCAAGAGGTGGCGGTTGCAGTGAGCCGAGATCACACCACTGCACTCCAATCTGGGCAACACAGTGAGCCCCTGTCTCAAAAAAATAATAATAATCACATAAAACTGAGTGTGGAACAAGAAGTGAAGGTGGTTGTCTTGTCTGATTCCAAAATTTGAGAAGTTGTGCAGAGCCCAAGAAGTATAAGCATATTATTAGTAATTATGGTTATTTAAGAATAAAATAAAAATAAATCTTTTATTTCAATTTATGAGTTTAATAATTTTCAGATGTCTACCAAATACTATTACTTGGACCTAACTACTTAGCAAGTGAATACTCAGGGCACTAAAAAATGAAAAATTTTGAAAATCTCTGCCCTATGACTTTGTCTTAAAATAAAATGTCAATTTTATGTGGCATGTATTTTATTTTACAATGTCTATTAGTAATATTACTAAGGTCTCATAGCCTAGGCAACATAGTAAGACCCCATCTCTACAAAAAAAATTAAAAAATTAACTGGGCATGGTGGCACACACCTCTAGTCCCAGCTACTCAGGAGGCTGTGGTGAGAGGATCACCAGATCCTGGGCGGTCAGGGCTGCAGTTAGTCATAATCATGTCACTGCACTCCAGTCTGGGTGACAGGGCAAGACCCTATTACAAAAAAAAGGAAAAGAAAAATAAGTTATCATAATCTGTGCACAAATTATGCTATATGTCTTAGTACACTTTGTGCTGCTATAACAACATATCTGAGAATGGATAATTTATAAAGAATAGAAATGTATTGACTCACAGCTCTGGAGGCTGGGAAGTTCAAGAGCATGGTGTTGGCATCTGGTGAGGGCCTTATTGCTATCTCATCCCAAGGCACAAGGCAAGAGAGTAAGAGAGGACAAGAGGGCAAGAGATCAAACTCACAGCCTCAAGTCCTTTTTAAATCATCACTAGTCCATTCATGAGGATGGGGCCTTCATGATCTAAACACCTCACATTAGGTCCCACCTCCCAATACGGTTGCATTGGGGATTAAGGTACCAACACATGCTTTTTGAGGGACACTACATAGCACTACATTAATAAGTATGAGACTTCTTGTGCATTTAAGAAGTTTATTGTCTTCAACCTGATTAAACAGACTTGACCATTATGGAATGAATGCTTGCAACCCTTCATAGTCATATGTTTAATCCCTAACCCCCAATGTGATGGTACTTGGAGATGGGGCCTTTGGGAGTAATTAGGTCTAGATGAGCTCATGAGGATGAGGTCCTCATAATAGGATTAGTGCCCTTATGAGAAGAGACACTAGAGAGTCCTCTTTCTTTCTTTCTCGTTCTTTCCTTCTTTCTTTCTCTTTCTTTCTCTCTCTCTCTCTCCCGTTCTTCCTCTCCCTCTCTCTCCCCAGCCTTCTGCAATTCAGGAAGCAGGCCATTAGCAGAAACTGGACACTGCTGAACCATGATTTTAGACTCCCCAGGTTCTAGAGCTCTGAGGAAAAATAGATGTCTATTGCTCAGCCACCCAGTCTGTGGCATCTTAGCCTGACCTAAGAAATGACATTTCGAAGGAACAGAAGAGGCAAATCACAGAACTACTTAGAGTGGGTCACTCTGAGGTAGAGGTTGAACTCAAATAAAAAGGACTTTAATCAAACTGAGTTAACATTCCTTTCCTTAGATGAAGGGAAAATAAGATGGTAATAAGCAAACCTGACTAGAAACTGCCAGATGCTGTCACATGAGTGACAGGAAAAGTGCAGGAAGCGAGAGTGAATTACACCTTCCCAAGTAGCATACTGTATCTCAGTTGGGCATGAAGCACAGTGCCCAACACATTCTACATGCCCAAAAATATTAGTAAAATGAATGTGTAAATGAATGACCCCAGCTGGGAGGTTTAGGAAGGTATAAGAAGCATATTTGTGTGAAATACATTTTAAACAGAAAAAAAATATACCATTATTAGACATTCTTTGAAAGTTATTTTGCCTTTTTTTAAAAAAATACAGATAGGGTCTCACTATGTTGCTCAGCCTGGTCTCGAACTCTTGGGCTCAAGCAATCCTCCCACGTCGTCCTACCAAAGTGCTGGGATTACAGGCATGAGCCACCGCACCAAGCCGAAATCTATTTTGTGATTTACCCTCAGAAGTATATATTTCTCTTAACAGTTGATTAAATACACAATGCTGTGTTTTAACAGTGTGGTCTGTGACAAACTACAACAGAACCATCTTGGCTTCCTGGCCCCCTCCATCACCTCTCAAATCAGAATCAGCCTGGGAGGTCAAGAGGCCCTAGGCAACACGGAGAAACCCCATCTCTACAAAAATAAAAATAGACTAGGTGCAGTGGCTCAGGCCTGTAATTCCAACACTTTAGGAGGCTAAGGTGGGTGGATCACTTGAGGTCAGGAGTTCAAGACCAGCCTGGCCAACATGGTGAAACCCCGTTTCTACTAAAAATACAAAAATTGGCCAAGCGTGGTGGCATATAGTCCCAGCTACTTGGGAGGCTGAGGCAGAAAAATCGTTAGAAACTGAGAGGTGGAGGCTGCAGTAAGCCGAGATTATGCCACTAGACTCCAACCTCAGCGACAGAGCAAAACTGTCTCAAAAAGCAATAATAAAAGTAATAAAAATAAAGTAACCAGGCATTGTGGCATGCACCTGTAATCCCAGCTGCTACTTGGGAGGCTGAGGTGGGAAGATCACTTGAGCCTGGGAGGTTGAGGCAGAGGTGAGCCATAATCACATCACTGAATTCCAGCCTGAGCAACAGAGGGAAACTCTATCTCAAAAAAAAAAAAAATTAATTAATTAATTTTTTTCTGTGTTCTGGTAGAACTTCAGAAATACCTAGAAAATATTATTAAAGAAACGCTTATTTTTATTTTTATTACCAATGAAATGTGTGCTCGTAGTAGAAAATCTAGGAAATATGGATAAGTGATAAGAAGCGAAAAATAATCAGAGATGACCACTGCTAATTTTTTGGACTATTCCTATTCAATAACTGTAGGGAGATATAAATTTTTTAAATAAAATTATAATAATATTATATATAGCATGCTATAATCCGTTATTTTTTTTCACAAGTCAATATATCTTTTTTATTTTATTTTATTTGAAGCAAGGTTTTGCTCTGTTGCCCAGGCTGGAGTTTAGTGGCACAATCACGGTTCACTGCAGCCTTGACTTCCTGGGCTCAAGTGATCCTCCTGCCTCAGCCTCCAGAGTAGCTGGAACTACAGGCACATGTCACCATGCCCAGCTACTTTTTTAAATTTTTTTTGTAGAGATGGAGTCTCACTATTTTGCCCAGGCTAGTCTTGAACTCCTGGGCTCAAGAGATCCTCCTGCCTCGGCCTTCCAAAGTGCTGGGATTACAGGTGTGAGCCAACTAACCTGGCAATAATAGTAAGAACTTTAATTTTAAGAGTATAAATAGGCCGGGCACGGTGGCTCAAGCCTGGAATCCCAGCACTTTGGGAGGCCGAGACGGGTGGATCATGAGGTCAGGAGATCGAGACCATCCTGGCTAACATGGTGAAACCCCGTCTCTACTAAAAATACAAAAAACTAGCCGGGCGAGGTGGCGGGCGCCTGTAGTCCCAGCTACTCCGGAGGCTGAGGCAGGAGAATGGCATAAACCCGGGAGGCGGAGCTTGCAGTGAGCTGAGATCCAGCCACTGCACTCCAGCCTGGGCCACAGAGCAAGACTCCGTCTCAAAAAAAAAAAAAAAAAAAAAAAAAAAGTATAAATAATGGTAAATATTCTATTGGTAGTTAACTGGATCCCCAATTCTCTACGATGGAATTTTTTGCAGCAATCATGCACTAGATATTGCATTTGATTTGTAGAATTAGCATTTTTACACGGACAGAAAGAACAAAATAATAACAAATTACTCAAGAGGGGAGGTGGTTTGTTCAACTTTGAAGCATTCCCCAAAGAAAGTGTCCCCTACACATGAAAGTTAATCAGAGTGTGGACTGCAGTCTTCTGCAGTGTGCGTGTGAAAAAACCCTGTCATCAAGAAACTCAGAACTTCAGGTGAGGTGACAGAATGTCCACAGTTAAATATATTCACCAAACATGCACAGACAGCAGAGCGCAAGCAGAGTAAAGGGTGAATGGTGAGTGAAATCAGGAAAGCTTTGTTAGAAGAGGTTAATTTGGCACTGGCCACTGCGCCCTCCCCAAGTCCTGCTCCCCTCTGAAATGTCAACAAGCACCCACCAACACTGAGATAGACAGGCCAGGTCATTATTACGGAAAAGGAAAAAGAAGTTCAAGTTTAACATCAAGAAAAGGGGAATTCCAGTCACAAGGTTTAAGGGACACTTTATATTGGCAAAATGTGTCATCCGTGTAGAAGATATAATCATCCCTGGCGTTTAAAAACTACTACACAGCATCCAATGAAAAACAAACAAATACAAGGAAAAATTAAGACCCACCACTACTTTATGGGAGCTCTCTGTGCCCCCCGCATGGGACTTTTTGGTGTTTGTGGGGGTTGGGAGTGGTAGGTTTGCTTGTTTGTTTCTTTGTTTGTTTGTTTGTTTTTGAGACAGTCTCGCTCTGTCACCCAGGCTGGAGTATAATGGTGTGATCTCAGCTCACTGCTGCCTCCACCTCCCAGGTTCTCCTGCCTCAGCCTCCCAATTAGCTGGGATTACAGGCGAGCACCACCACACCTAGCTAACTTTTGTATTTTTCCTAGAGACAAGATTTCACCATGTTGGTCAGGCTGGTCTCAAACTCCTGACCTCCAGTGATCCACCCACCTCAGCCTCCCAAAGTGCTGCAATTACAGGCATGAGTCACTACATCCAGCTGGAATTTTTTTTTTTTTTTCATCCTCTGCCTATGAGTTTGTTTACTATTAAGTACAAATATCTAAACTAGAAGAACTCTATCTACACACTTAGGAGTCTTGAGGTCCAACATGTATACAACCTAGGAAATAGTGTTCTTAGAATACTACCTGGCTGGGGCCGGGCACGGTGGCTCACACTTATAATCCCAGCACTTTGGGAGGCTGAGGCGGGCAGATCACAAAGTCAAGAGATCAAGACCATCCTGGCCAACCTGGTGAAATCCTGTCTCTACTAAAAATACAAAAATTAGCCGGGTGTGGTGGCATGCACCTGTAACTCCAGCTACACAGGAGGCTGAGGCAGGAAAATGGCTTGAACCTGGGAGGCCGAGGTTGCAGTGAGCTGAGATCGTGCCACTGCACTCCAGCCCAGGTGACAAAGTGAGACTTCGTCTCAAAAAAAAAAGAAAGAAAGAAAAAAAAGAAAACTACCTGGCCGGGTGTGGTGGCTCACGCCTATAATCCCAACACTTTGGGAGGTCGAGGCAGGTGGATCACCTGAGGTCAAGAGTTCAAGACCAGCCTAACATGATGAAACCCAGTCTCTCCTAAAATTACAAAAATTAGCTGGGTGTGGTGGCATGCGCCTGTAATCCCAGCTACTCGAGAGGCTGAGACACGAGAATCACTTGAATCCGGGAGGCAGAGGTTGCAGTGAGCCAAGATCATGCCATTGCACTGCAGCCTGGGCAACGAGAATGAAACTCCATCTCAAAAAAAAAAAAAAATACAAAAATTAGCCAGGCATGATGTCAGGTGCCTATAATCCCAGCTACTTGGGAGGCTGAGGCGGGAGAATTGCTTGAACCCCAAGGTGGAGGTGGCAGTGAGCCGAGATCGTGCCGTTGTACTCCAGATGGGACAGCAAAGTGAGACTCTGTCTCAAAAAAGAAAGAAAGAAAAGAAAAGAAAAAGAAAGAAAGAGAGAGAGAGAAAACTACCTTAATGGAACACAGTTTTTTCATTTGTCGTTAAGCATATAAGGGTCAAAGGACTGTCAAGTTGAAGGCAGATATTTGCAAATTCAGCTTGTGCTCTGACATGCTTGAGATATTGAATGAACCCTAGCAGTATTCTCTTAACAGATTCAAATCAGAAGAATGAAGAAAGGAAGGAGGAAAAGAAGTCAGGAATGGAAAAAGGAAAGAGAAGAAATAAACCATCACCAAGTAGCAAGACATCATGCGAGGTGCTTTCATAAATATGAGTTCTAAATTACATGCCTGTTAAGTCAGAAATAGTCCCTCTGACATTCATCACAATGAGCAGGGCCAGATTTTTTTTAAGCCCTAAAGCTTTGAACATGAACTAATTTGTCCTCTAAATCCAGGTGTCTCTTAAATAAACGATGTCAATATTTGAGAGGGTTATGAGATCAAGATCTCTGTGTGCAGTCAAATTCCTTGTCCTGCCTCAATTCCAGAATAAATATCCAGGTATCCAGCCTTTAAATCCTTTGCAGTGAGGTTGCAGTGAGCAGGAGAATCACTTGAACCGGGAGGTGGAGGTTGCAGTGAGCCAAGATCATGCCACTGCACTCCAGCCTGGGTGACAGAGTGAGACTCTGTCTCAAAAAATAAACAACAAAAAAAAAAGTGTGTAGCACTTCCCCTTTCTCTCTCTCTCTCTTCTGTTCTGCCATGTGAAGATATGTCTGTGTCTACTTCCCCTTCGCCTTCCACCATGATTGTAAGTTTCCTGAGGCCTCCCCAGCCATGCTTCCTGTACAGCCTGCAGAACTGTGAGTCAATTAAACATCTTTTCTTAATAAATTATCCAGTCTCAGGTAGTTTCTTATAGCAATGCAAGAACGAACTAATACACCATGTTATTTATATATTCTGAATTTGTATCAAGGGAGAATTGTTAGTTAAAAGAGACAGAGATGTTTGCCCTTTCGGAAGGTGGACATGACTGACCTCTTCACAGGTTTGAAGGACTGTGAGGCCGGGCACGGTGGCTCACACCTGTAATCTCAGCACTCTGGGAGGCCGAGGTGGGCAGATTATGAGGTCAGGAGTTCAAGACCAGCCTGGCCAATATGGTGAAACCCCGTCTCTATCAAAAATACAAAAATTAGCCGGGTGTGGTGGCACACACCTGTAGTCCCAGCTACTCAAGAGGCTAGGCAGAAGAATCACTTGAGCCTGAGAGACAGAGGTTGCAGTGAGCCGAGACTGTGCCACTGCACTCCAGCCTGGGTGACAGAGTGAGACTCCGTCTCAAAAAAAAAAAAAGAAAGAAAGAAAGAAAAGAAAGACTGTGATGCTGGAGATTAGCTTTACTCGTCGTACATCCAGAGAGCAAGACAAGGACACGGAGGTAGCAGGGGACTATGTGACTATGTATTAATTTATTAATTAGGACTCTTCCACAATGGAATGGGCTACCTAGTGAGATGTACCCCTTCATGGAGAGTGTTCATGCAGAAGCTGGAAGATCATTGTTCTGCCTGGATTGGAAGGATCAAATAGACCAATGGTTCCCAAGTACCTGTCCAGGTATGACAACATTTCTACTGATCAATGACAAAACAATAAAAAAATAAAGAACAAAGAACAAGGTCATGAATTTCCCTAGAATTCACTTGATTGAATTAAAAGGATTGCTCTTAATTCTAAAATTACTCAAAATTAACCTTTCCTACTTTTTCATCGGTAGAGTATCCTCTCTTCTAGGAAATGATGGTGGCAGGAGATGGTGATAGTTACTGCTTTTGCAATAAACTGACTTGGCAAAAGAAACAATAGCATCAATATGCTGACTACACCAATTTTGTCCTGTTAGTAGTTCATCAAATTCAAATTGGGGAACTAGACTCGATGAACTCAGAGTTGATCCAGTTGTTGAAGCCAAAAATGAGAGGGTCATCCTTGAGTCTTCTTCTCTCCACCCAACACCCAGCCATCAGCATGTCATAATGATTCCATGTCCCCAAAGTGACCATTCTCTCCTGTATGATGACCCTAGCCCCCATCGTCTCTCTCACCAGGCCTACTGCAACAGGTTACTTACCCCACTCCCTGGTTCCACTCTTTGCCCCTTACTGTAATTCATTCTCTGTTCAGCAACTAGACCAATTTAAAATGCAAATTAGGTCATGACCTCCTCCTTGAAGCCCTCAAATAACTTCACATTCCACCTAGAACAAAATCCAAATTATTTACTATGGCCGGGCATGGTGGCTCATGCCTATAATCCCAGCACTTTGGGAGGCTGAGGCAGGCGGATCACCTGAGGTCAGGAGTTTGAGACCAGCCTGGCCAACATGGTGAAACCCCGTCTCCACTAAAAATACAAAAGTAGCCAGGCATGGTGATGCATGCCTGTAGTCCCAGCTACAGCCATGCACCGCCATGCTTGGGAGGTTGAGGCAGGAGAATCACTTGAATCTGGGAGGCACAGGTTGCAGTGAGCTGAGATCGCACCACTACGCTCCAGCCTGGGTGACAGAGCAAGACTCTGTCTAAAAAAAACACAAGGTCAGGCGTGGTGGCTCACGCCTGTAATCCCAGCACTTTGGGAGGCCGAGGCCGGCAGATCACAAGGTCAGGAGATCGAGACCATCCTGGCTAACATGGTGAAACCCTGTCTCTACTAAAACTTCAAAAAATTAGCCGGGCGTGGTGGTGGGCGCCTGTAGTCCCAGCTACTCGAGAGGCTGAGGCAGGAGAATGGCGTGAACCTGGGAGGCGGAGCTTGCAGTGAGCCAAGATCACACCACTGCACTCCAGCCTGGGTGACAGAGTGAGACTCCGTCTCAAAAAAAAAAAAAAAAGAAACACACAAAAAAACAAATTCCTTACTATGACAGGAGCCCTACAAGACCTTGGCCTTGCCTCCCACTCCAGCCTCAGTTTATCCTTTTATCCCCCTTGGCCTTTCAGTCCTTCAAACACAGCAACCTGGACTCTGTTAGGACTTTGAATCGTTGTTCCTTCTGATTTGAATGCTCTTCCCCCAGGTCTTCCCAGGGTTGATTCCTCCCCTGACCATTCAAATGTCACCTCCTTAGAGAAGTCTTACAAGACCATGTGACTTTAAGCAGCCCTCCCCTGCTCTTCCCTTCCCCCTGTATTTTTTTTTTTTTTTTTTTTTTTTTTAGAGACAGGGTTTTACCATGTTGCCCAGCTAGAGTGCAGTGGCTAGTCACAGATTCAATCCCACTACTAATCAGCATAAGAGTTTTAACCTGCTCTGTCTCCAGCTTGGGCTGGTTCACCACACCTTAGGCAACTGGGTAGTCTCTGCTCACAGGAGGTCACCATATTGATGCTGAATTTAGTGTGGACATCCAATGGACATAGCGCACTACAGCCCAGAACTCCTAGGCTCAAACGGTCTTCCCCACTCAGCCTCCCACGGAGCTGGGACCACAGGTGCACGCCACTGCCCCAAGTCCCTCTTTATCAATGAGATACAGTTTTGTTCCTGTTTTCTTGTGACGCATATTTATAAAATTAAAATTGTCTTGTGTATTTGTTTGCATGTTTCTTGCCTATCTTCCCCCAATAAGGACAGCTCCCTAACGGTAGGAGCCACATCTGCTTGCCCATTTCTGTCTTCTCAGCTAAGGGAATAGTACCTGGCAGTTGAATGAACGAATAAAAGGTACTCTCCAACTCTAACTTTCCAGGACCCATTTTCTCTTCCAAAATATCCTTCTATGAGCAAATACGCTTAAAGAAAGCATTACTGTATTTATTAAAGAAAAGAGAGCAGACTGGGCACAGTGGCTCACACCTGTAATCCCAGCACTTTGGGAGGCCGAGTCAGGTGGATCACTTGAGGTCAGGAGTTTGAGACTAGCCTGGCCAACATGGCGAAACCCCGTCTCTACTAAACATACAAAAATTAGCCGGGTAGGGTGGTGCATGCCTGTAATCCCAGCTACTCAGAAGGCTGAGGCAGGAGAATCACTTAAACCCAGGAGGCGGAGGTTGCAGTGAGCCGAGATCATGCCACTGTACTCCGGCCTGGGCGACAGAGTGAGACTCTGTCTGAAAAAAAAAGAGGCCAGTTGCAGTTTCTCATGCCTGTAATCCCAGCACTTTGGGAGGCCGAGGTGGGCAGATTACGAGGTCAGGAGATCGAGACCAGCAGTTCGAGACCAGCCTGACCAACATGGTGAAACCCTGTCTCTAATAAAACTACAAAAATTAGCCAGGCATGGTGGCATGTGCCTGTAATCCCAGCTACTCAGGAGGCCGAGGCAGAAGAATCACTTAAACCTAGGAGGCAGAGGTTGCAGTGAGCCGAGATTGCGCCACTGCACTGAGCAACAGAGTGAGACTCTGTCTCAAAAAAAAAAGAAAAAAGAAAAAAAAGCAATATAATCTCTAGCTCTGATCCAAATTTGTGGTAATGTTGCTGTTTTGTTTTATGGTGAGATGGGGGTTGTGATACTTTTTTCCTCTAAGAACAAGTGGAATCAATGCTCAAATAGAAGAAAAATATGAGAGTTTCTCAAAAATGCTGATGGCTCCAAATGTACTCGGAGATGGACTAAGAAATGATGTAAGAATTAAAATACCTATCACAATAACTAGCATTTAGATTATTCCATTCTAGACACTGTCCTAAGCACCGTCTGCTAATTTGTTTAATCCTCACCACAACCCTGTAAGAAAGACACTATTATTATCCTCATTTTACAGGGAAGAAAAACTGATCAATTTAGCTTCAAGTTACCTACAGGGAAAAAAAAATGACCAAGATGCTGATATTGTTTCTTGCACTTAATGACTTTCATTAGTTGGATCAATGCTTATTTCAATTTTTTTTCTTTCGGTTTCTCTCGGCATGGTTGCAAAAGTGGAGAGAAGGGAAATCTTCATTCCTTTCTCAAAGATTAATTCCAGTAATACATATAATCTATTATGTCCTATAATTTTTTATAATGATGTCAATTTTTAACTTTTGTGAGACAAGTTATGCAATAAGCATAGCCAAAAAGGATGCACAAATAAAGTGCAATAGCTACAGGAAAACGGGAAAATTATGCCCACTCCGTTTTCCATTATTGCAGCAATCTGTTGAAAAGCAGCCTCTTCGATGTGCAGAGGGTCAGGATTTTGTTGGTAAAGAACTACACAGCTGCTCCCAGTCTGGCTCCAAACAAGAACCACCTGAGAGCTGACTCTGCTGAGCGAGGCCACGGCTTCCTTTAATTGACTCTCTTCTGCCCCATTCGTTAACATATGTCACTCTACAAGACCGAGAAGGAAAGCATTCCATTTTTTTTTTTGTTTTGTTTTGTTTTGTTTTTTATTATTATACTTTAAGTTCTAGGGTACATGTGCACAACGTGCAGGTTTGTTACATATGTATACATGGAAAGCACTCCATTTTTAAAGGTGCCTCTACACTCGGAAGGATAGCCCTTAGAGTCTGGCCTGGATAACACCTTTGATGTGGCAGTGCACTGCAATATGGCGTGCTAGCACCTCTTCATCTGGAGCTCCATGGCATGCATGCAAAAGAAAAAAAGAAAAAAAAAATAGATATTCCCAGATTAACGGGCTCATCGGGTAGGAGTGACACATGCAGCAAGGTGAGAAGGGCGTGGGGGATCAGCATTCAGGATGTGTGAAAGAGGCATTTTTCCATTTCTCTAACAATGAGAGACCCTCATCAAAAAAAAAAAAAAAAAAGAGAAGTTCCAGGCCTTGGACAAATTCACAAAGGCTACAGTGATTGAGTGGAGGATGCGGGCATGTCCTGTTGTCCTAAGAACAGGAGAAGCTGAGGCCATAGCTTCGCCTCTGAGCTCATGCTGAATCTGAGAGTTTAAGAACCAGCTTTCAGATCAGTTTCTAAATGGCCAAATTTAATGTATTGCCATTTAGAGCCAAGAAACAAATTCCTTTTATAGAACGCATTTGTGTTCCAGGGAGACGCCGTGCATCTCGGCTTCAAATTACTGACTGGCTTTTGCTTCCCAAGAATTCAACATGCCATTTTAAGCTTATCTCTGTCTTTTTAAAGACAATTTTCAAATTCATTTTAAAAAGTAAATGGTTAGTGCTGATGGTTGCACAACAGTATGAATGTACTTAGCACCACTGAACTATACACACTATCTATGGCTAGACATGGGCTGGGCGCAGCGACTCATGCCTGTAATCCCAGCACTTTGGGAGGCTGAGGCAGGCAGATCACCTGAGGTCAGGAGTTCGAGACCAGCCTGGCCAACATGGCGAAACCCCATCTCTACTAAAACTACAAAAAATTAGCCGGGTGTGGTGGCACATGCCTGTAATCCCGCTACTTGGGGAGCTGAAGCAGGAGAATTGCTTGAACCTGGGAGATGGAGGTTGCAGTGAGCCGAGGTCACCCCACTGCACTCCAGCCTGGGCGACAAAACGAGACTCCATCTCAAAAACAAAAAAAAGGCTAGAAATGGTAAATTTTCTCTTATGTATATTTTAGCATAATTTTAAAATGCTTTACTTGCGACAAAAAAAGTAGATGGAGACATATTTGAAATAACAATATGCGCTTTAACAATAAAGTGCGGCCGGGCGCGGTGGCTCAAGCCTGTAATCCCAGCACTTTGGGAGGCCGAGATGGGCGGATCACGAGGTCAGCAGATCGAGACCTGGCTAACATGGTGAAACCCCGTCTCTACTAAAAAAATACAAAAAAAAAAATAGCCGGGCGAGGTGGCGGGCGCCTGTAGTCCCAGCTACTCCGGAGGCTGAGGCAGGAGAATGGCGTGAACCCGGGAGGCGGAGCTTGCGGTGAGCTGGCATCCGGCCACTGCACTCCAGCCCGGGCGACAGAGCAAGACTCCGTCTCAAAAAAAAAAAAAAAAAAAAAAAAAAAAAAAAAACAATAAAGTGCAAAGACATTATGCTGACAATAGTAATTTTACATAAATATGTATACTTAAATATTAAATAACGAAAGAGCAAACAAGGAAGACAGTGAGTAAAACAAATCTGAAATAGTTCGCTTTCTTGCATAATGTTCCTATGGGAATCCACAATGTTCACTAAGAGAGTCAACATGGAGGCGTTTTTTAATGAAGGTTGGGTTCAAAATATTGAATACAATAGAAGGTTAATTGAGGAATAGTAATAAATCAAAAATCAAGTCTCTTAAATTTTTGATTATTTTAATTGTCTAAAATAATAGGTAATATTGTGCTTCAATTAAATTCCAAATCATTTTTAAAATCCCTTAAAAGTTATCAGATTTGTTTGAAATCATCAATAGAACAGAAAAAAATAAAAAATAAACCCAGACTTATATAGACGTTTAGTATATGGTGAAGGTGGACTTTCAAATAAGCAAAGAAAAGATAGGTTAACCAATAAATAATATTGTGACAATTGAGTAGCCATCTGAAAAATAACAATTAAAAATAAGAGATCCCTACCTTATCCTACATAAATTCTAAATGGATCAAAGATTTAAGTATAAAAAAGAAGAAGAAACTATAAAAGTATTAAGAAAAAAACATGTTAAGTTTAAACACTATAGGAAAGAATTTTTAAAAAAAGAAAGAAAATACAGAGAAAACATGGCTGGGAGCAGTGACTCATGCCTGTTATCCCAGCACTTTGGGAGGTTGAGGAGCAGGGATCACTTGAGGTCAGGAGTTCGAGACCAGCCTGGCCAACATGGTGAAAGCCCCTCTCTACTAAATATACAAAAATTAGCTGGGTGTGGTGGCATGTACCTGTAATCCAAGCTGCTTGGGAGGCTGTGGCAGGAGAATCACTTGAACCCGGGAGGCAGAAGTTGCAGTAAGCCAAGATGGTACCACTGCACTCCAGCCTGGCCGATAGAGCGAGACTCAGTCTCAAAAATAAAAAACAAGATAAAAATAAATGCAGTTTTTTTTTTTGTTTTTTGAGACAAAGTCTCGTTCTTGTCACAGTTGGAGCCCACATCACTGTGTTGTTTCCAAGGAAATCAAGGGAGACCTGGGCTGATCCATCAAGAGAAGCTGAAGTAGTCGCGCCAGGCAAACGCGGCCAGGGCAGGCTGTGCGTCCCTTCCATCTCTCAGTGAGCCGCAGAACAGTTTAACAACCATAAGACAGAGGGGAAGAAGTTTTGTCCTTCAGAGAGTAACAGAAAACACTTGACATGGTTCAGACCCAAAGATTTGAAAACTGAGAGGCCAGGTGCGGCAGCTCACACCTGTAATCCCAGCACTTTGGGAGGCTGAGGCAGGCAGATCACGAGGTCAGGAGATCGAGACCAGCCTGGCTAACACGGTGAAACCCCGTCTCTACTAAAAATAAAAAAATTAGCTGGGTGTTGTGGCGGGCACCTGTAGTCCCACCTACTCAGGAGGCTGAGGCAGGAGAATG
Source organism: Rhinopithecus roxellana (assembly GCF_007565055.1). Taxonomy (NCBI): domain Eukaryota; kingdom Metazoa; phylum Chordata; class Mammalia; order Primates; family Cercopithecidae; genus Rhinopithecus; species Rhinopithecus roxellana. The sequence continues at coordinate 131,052,187 of NC_044557.1, read as the reverse complement.
CCCTGAACCCAGGAGGCGGAGGTTGCAGTGAGCCAAGACCTCGACATTATACGCCAGCCTGGGCGACAGAGCAAAACTCTGTCTCCAAAAAAGAAAAACTGAGAAAAGAATTTTTATTTCCCAGAACACTTTTGAGAGATTAGTATGCTATAATTACTGATAATGCACTGCTGTTAAGTGTATTTATGTTACTTTTTATTAGCCTACATGAAATACTGGTATACACAAGTGGAAATAAAACAACAAACTGGTTACAAGATTTTTCCCCAGCCTACCTTTCCATTCCAGCATTCCAGTCTTTTTTTTTTTTTTTTTTTTTTTTTTTTGAGATGGAGTCTTGCTCTGTCACCCAGACTGGAGTACAATTGCGCGATCTCGACTCACTGCAACCTCCGCCTCCCGGGTTCAAGCAATTCTCCTGCCTCAGCCTCCTGAGTAGCTGGGATCATAGGCGCCCACCACCACGCCCAGTTAATTTTTTGTAACTTTAGTAGAGATTGGGGTTTCACCATGTTGGCCAGGCTGGTCTCGAACTCCTGACCTCAGGTGATGTGCCTGCCTCAGCCTCCCAAAGTGCTGGGATTACAGGCATGAGCCACCGTGCCCAGCCTATGTCCATACTCTAAACTAATGCTGTTTGTACAAGTATTTTTACTAGAAACAACAGAATATCTGGTCAAAGAACTAAGTATAGTCATGTACCACATAACAGAATTTGGGTCAATAGGGGACCGCATATATGACGGTGGTCCCATAGATTATAATACCGTATTTTTATACTGTACCTTTCTATGCTTAGACATGTTTAGATACACAAACACGATTACCATTGTGTTACAACTGCCTACAGTATTCAGTAATGTGGTGAAACATATAAATGGTGTTCCCATAATGTTCCTGTAACATGGACGTGGTGATCCCATAAGATTATAATAGAGCTGAAAACTCCGTTATAGCACATCGATGTTGTAGCACAATGCATTATTCATGTGTGTTGTGGTGATATTGGTATAAACAAACCTACTGTGCTGCCAGTAGAAACGTATAGCACATATAATTATGTATAGACATCATACTTGATAATGAAGATAAATGACGTTACTGGTTTACGTATTTACTATAATATACTTTTTTTTTTTTTTTTTTTTTTTTTCTGAGATGGAATCTTGCTCTGTCACCCAGGCTGGAGTGCGGTGGCGCTGTCTTGGCTCACTGCAACCTTCACCTCCCGGGTTCAAGCAATTCTTCTGCCTCAGCCTCCTGAGTAGCTGGGATTACAGGCGCATACCACCACACCCTGCTAATTTTTGCATTTTTAGTAGAGATGAGGTTTCACCATGTTGGTCAGGCTGGTCTCGAACTTCTGACCTCATGATCCACCCACCTTGGCCTTCCAAAGTGCTGGGATTACAGGTGTGAGCCACCGCACCCGGTTATAATATACATTTTATTATTATCTTAGAGTGTACTCCTACTTGTAAAAAAAATGTACTGTAAAACAGCATCAGATAGGTCCTCCAGGAGGTATTCCAGAGGAAGAATACCTTTGTTATCATAGGAGATGACAGTTCCATGCATGACAGCTCCTAGGGTACCCTGAAGACCTTCCAGTGACAAGGTGTGGAGGTAGAAGATGGTGATATTGATGATTTTGACCCTCTATAGGCCTAGGCTAATGTGTTTGTGTCTTAATTTTTAACAAAATGTTAAGAAAGTAAAAATTTTTAAATAGAAAAAAAGCTTATCGAATAAGGATATAAAGAAAGAAAATTGGCCAGGCACACTGGCTCATGCCTGTAATTGCAGCACTTTGAAAGGCCAAGGCGGGAGGATTGCTTAAGTCCAGGAGTTCAAGGCCAGCCTGGGCAGCAAGCTAAGACCCCCCCATCGTTATTTAATAAAATAAAAAGAAAATATTTTTGTACAGCTATACAATGTGTTTGTGTTTTAAGCAAAGTGCTATTACAAAATGGTTGAAAAAATTAAAAACTAGAAAGTTTATAATAAAGTGAAAATGTTAGACTGGGTGTGGTGGCTCATGCCTGTAATCCCAGCACTTTGGGAGGCCAAGGTGTGTGGATTGCTTGAACCCAAGAGTTCAAGACCAGCATGGGCAACATGGTGAAACCCCAACTCTACAAAAAATACAAAAATTAGCCAGGCGTGGTGGTGCACAACTGTAATCCCAGCTACTCAGGAGACTGAGGCAGGAGGATCACCTGAACCCAGGGGGCCGAGGTTGCTGTGAGCCAAGATTGAACCACTGCACTCCAGCCTGGGCAACAGAGCCGGATCCCGTCTCAGAAAAAAAAAAAACTAAAGTTACAGTAAGCTAAGGTTAATTTATTATTGAAGAAAGAAGAGTATTTGTCTATGGCCATACCACCTTGACTGTAGCCAGTCTCTTCTGATCTCAGAAACTAAGCCAGGTCAGGCCTGATTAGTACTTGGATAGGAGAATCCTAGGACTACTGAGTGCTGGAGGCTTTAAAAGAAAGAAGAGTGGTGCTTTGTAAATTAAATTTTACATTAATAAGAATAATAATTATTAATAATAGTAATTATTTGTTATTAATAATAGTAATAAGTTATTAGTGGCAATAATAGTAATAACTTGTTATTATTAAATGATTTATTATAATATATAAAGTCACTCAACTCACCCAAAACAACTTCCAGTCCTGCGAGCTCCATTCACGGTAAGTGCCCCCTCTACAGGTGCACCATTTTTTGTCTTTTACACTCTATTTTTACTGTACCTTTTCTAGTTTGGATACACAAATACCATTGCATCACAGTTGCCTACAGTATTCAGTACAGTAACATGCTATACAGGTATGTAACTATATCACAGAGCCCAGGTGTGTAGTAGTCTATACCATCTAGGTTTGTAAGCGTACCCTGTGATGTTGACACAATGACAAAATTACCTAATAACTCATTTCTTAGAACATGTCCTCATCATTAAGCAACACATAACTGTATGCACACACACTCACACACACACACGTATGTACGTATGTATGTATGAATGTATAATTTAAGAAGTCAATTAACCATAACAGGCAATTGACAATAACAGTTAAGGCCATGGGACCTGGGGTCCTGGGTTTGGAATCCCCACTCCATCACTTACTGTGTGACCTTGAGGAATTTACTTACCCTCTCTAAGCCTTAGTTATAAGACCCATGTTTAAGAAATACTACTCTTAGGACTGGGCGTGGTGGCTCACACCTGTAATCCCAGCACTTTGGGAGACCAAGGTGGGCAGATCACAAGGTCAGGAGATCGAGACCATCCTGGCTGACACAGTGAAACTCTGTCTCTACTAACAACACACACAAAAAAAATTAGCTAGGCATGGTGGCTGTAGTCCCAGCTACTTGGGAGCCTAAAGCAGGAGAATGGTGTGAACCCAGGAGGCAGAGCTTGCAGTAAGCCAAGATTGCGCCACTGCACTCCAGCCTGGGCAATACAGCGAGACTCTGTCTCAAAAAAAAAGAAAAAAGAAAGAAATGCTACTCTTCAGTTTATTTACTTTGTTCATCAAATATTTAGTGAGATTCAATTATGGGCCAGTGCCTGGAGAATAAGGTGAACCAGGTCCCACCTCCATAGAAATCTAATGTGCAAACAGGATGTATATACTCTAGGTACAGTCTAAGCACGGGGGTCTAGCTCATCATCAAATAACCTTCAAATATCCAATACATATTTCCAATGAGACATGACTTTTGCAAGTGTTTTACTGGATCATTGTTGTCATGGAAATAGGAATGAGTTAATATTAATATTACCTAGCATATGGTAAAACTATGATTATGAAGAAGATGTTATTCATGCAATTGTTTTGTGAAATGAGCCTATGTCCTGGATCCCTATATATATTTTTTTATTTTTTTTTATATTTTATATAAATATATATATAAATATATATAATTTTTTTTTTGATACAGAGTCTCACTGGAGTGCAGTGGCACAATCTTGGCTCACTGCAACCTCCACCCTCAGGGTTCAAGCAATTCTCCTGCCTCAGCCTCCCGAGTAGCTGGGACTACAGGTGCCCACCACCATGCCTGACTAATTTTTTTGTATTTTTAGTAGAAACGGGGTTTCACCATATTGGCCAGGCTGGTCTCAAACTCCTGACCTTGTGATCTGCCTGCCTCAGCCTCCCAAAGTGCTGGGATTACAGGTGTGAGCCACCACGCCCGGCAGATCCCGAATTTTTTTAATTTTTATTTATTTAATTGTAGAGAAAAACCTTGTTTTTAACAAAAGCATTTCCCCTTGACTGATTAAGTACCCATATAGTCAAAATACATGGGTACTTAATCCTGGGGATTTTGCCAGGCTTTAGGCATAGCACAGGACACAAAGTCTCACTATGCATTTTACGTTTACAATGCTGTTGCTACACTCAAAATAAAAAATACAAAAATAAGGAACTGAGCTGAATGTATAGCCACCTCAGGAGATACTTAAGATTGTTTTTATTTATTCATTTTTAGTAAACTTATAATCTGACTTTCTTAAGAGTGGCTTGTTTTACTAAATCAATACTCAGCAAATATTTGAGTATTTAATAAACAATATAATAAATGCTAAAATGTCGACTTGGAAGCAGGGCGAATTTGAAGATTCCAGACAACTGGTTCCCAGTTAATTGAGGTTTTAGCTGGGCGCGGTGGCTCATGCCTGTAATCCCAACACTTTGGGAGGCCGAGGCGGGCGGTTCACCTGAGGTCAGGAGTTTGAAACCAGCCTGACCAACATGGTGAAACCCTGTCTCTGCTAAAAATACAAAATTAGCCAGGTGTGGTGGCAGGTGCCTGTAATCCCCCCAGAAAATGAAAACCCTTCTATCTTTGTGAAAATTATGTAAAAATGACTTCCTCTTGTTAGTGGAGCAGGCTGCCTGCCTCCCTCCTGCTGTGCAGAGCTATGTTGGACTGTAGCCATGCAGGAGCCTTTTCTACCTAGCAACCAATAAATAAAAATTTTTTAAAAAAAAGACAAACCTTTATCATTGGCCAGATCTCTATTTGGAAACAGGCATAAATTCACTAGTCTTACTTTAGCTACTGGAATTGCATCTTAGCAGAGAGAGAAGGAAAAGAACACAGCTTTTTAGAGCACATTATGCATCTAACTAGTGTGAACTCCACAGCAGACTAGTCACAGCAGATAAGTGAAGACGAAGAAAAAGCAGTACTTAATGACACAGCACATTTACCTCTTTAATTCGCAGAAACGTCTGGTGTTGTCCTAGTTCATGTAGCCCAAGGTGGGAGAGGTGATAGACTTTAAAAAGCAACAACGCTTTGGCTTGATATTTTGTTTAAAAACAATGTTAGCCAGGCCAGGCGCGGTGGCTCAAGCCTGTAATCCCAGCACTTTGGGAGGCCGAGACGGGCGGATCACGAGGTCAGGAGATCGAGACCATCCTGGCTAACACGGTGAAACCCCGTCTCTACTAAAAAATACAAAAAACTAGCCGGGCGAGGTGGCGGGCGCCTGTAGTCCCAGCTACTCCGGAGGCTGAGGCAGGAGAATGGCGGGAACCCGGGAGGCGGAGCTTGCAGTGAGCTGAGATCCGGCCACTGCACTCCAGCCCTGGCGACGGACCAAGACTCTGTCTCAAAAAAAAAAAAACAATGTTAGCCAAGCGTGGTGGCAGCTCACTCCTGTAATCACAGCACTTTGGGAGGCTGAGGTGGGAGGATCACTTGAGACCAGGAGTTAGAGACCAGCCTGGGCAACATAGTGAGACCCTGTCTCTACATTTTTTATTTAAAAGTTAGCAGGGTGTGATGGCTCATTCCTGTGGTCCCAGCTACTCAGGAGGCTGAGGTGGGAGGACTGCTTGAGCCCAGTAGTTTGAGACTGCAGTTAGCTATGATCTCACCGCTGTACTGCAGCCTGGGTGACAAAGACAGACCCATCTCTAAAAAAATAAAATAAAATATTAAAAAAAAAAAAAAAAAAAAAACAGTGATGTGAGCTCATCCAGAAAAAGTCTGTAGAGAAAGCCCTTCAGGTGTCCTGTGTTGGCCAGGCTCAGAATGAGGGAACTAGCACCAATACTTTAAATTTTCCTTCCTAGGGCTCCTTTTTAAGACTTTCAAAGCAGCTTTACTCATCTCATATTCATCTTCCCAAGAGCCGTCTATTGGACTAGTAGGATTTATACAAGAAACTTGGCCATAGATGGATTTAGTGACTTGTCCAAGGTCAAAGTGAGTTTTCAACAACTCCAGGAATCAAGTCCAGGTTTCCAGCCCGACTGGCAGATCCCCCTTCACACACTGGAAAACATTCTTTCCCTCACCCATCCCTTGCCCTGTTCTATTCTCAGACTGTGTTGATGCCCACGCTGAAAATAGCATCTCCCTACCACTGCCAGAGCTCTTCCCGTCACTGCCGGGCAGTGGGAGAGTTATAAGAAGGTGGCAATGGCCCATTCGGGCTTCTCTCCAGAACTGCCCCCAATTATGACTGCCAGATTTAGCAAAAACAGTAATATGAGATACCCAGTTAAATTTGAAATTCAGATAAGCAAAGAAAATTTGTTTAGGGTAAGTATGGCACATGCAATATTTGGGACACACTTACACAAAACATTTGTAACTTATCTAAAATTCAAATGTAACATGATGGGTCAGGCGCGGTGGCTCACACCTGTAATCCCAGCACTTTGGGAGGCTGAGGCGGGTGGATCACCTGAGGTCAGGAGTCCGAGACCAGCCTGCCCAACATGGTGAAACCCCATCTCTACTTAAAATACAAAAATTAGCTAGGCGTGGTAGTGCACACCTGTAATCCCAGCTAATGGGGAGCCTGAGGCAGGAGAATCGCTTGAACCAGGGTGATGGAGGCTGCAGTGAGCCGAGATCATGCCACTGCACTCCAGCCTGGGAGACAGAGCAAGACTCTGTCTCAAAAAAAAAAAAAAAAAAAAATTAACGGGATGTCCTGTGTTGTATCTGGCAATCCTGCCCCCATCCTTCCCCACATCTACCCTGGCACCCGCACACAGGAGTATCTCAAGGGCCACATCCTCACCCAGGATACAAGGAGCAACACACAGATGTCCTTCCTTCCAAAAACTAGGAAGGTTCTTTTCAACTCAATTATGCAAAATGATTCTGCAATCAATATCTCAGAGAATTAGGCTCCTAGGTATTTTATATGCTTTTTTTTTTAATTGCAATGATATTTATGGATTTGTTTTCAAATACAAAAGTAATATATATGTATTTTTCCAAAGTTGGCTGCAACTATGTCTCCCATCCTACTTTTCTACAAAGTAACCAAGAGGTGGTTTCTGTGTCCCTTTCCTCATAAATATGGACAGGCTTAAGACTTGTAGAAGTTCAAATTGAATATGGATAGCTTGAATATGGATGGGTTTGTGACTTGAAGTATGGACTGGCTTGCGACTTGCAGAAGTTCAACTTCTATTGAGCTGTCATAAGAGTCCAACTACACCGAGGCCAGCATGCTGGTAGGCAGCCAGGCTACATGGAAGAGCCACAGGTAGGGGCTGCAGGAGGCAGACTAGGCTTTTTTGTTGTTGTTGTTATTGAGATGAAGTCTCACTCTGTCCCCCAGGCTGGAGTGCCATGGCGCAATCTCAACTCACTGCAACCTCCACCTCCCAGGCTCAAGCAGTTCTCATGCCTCAGCCTCCTGAGTAGCTGGGACTACAGGCATATGCCACAACGCCCGGCTAATTTTTTGTATTTTAGTAGAGATGGGGTTTCACCATGTTGCCCAGGGTGGTCTTGAACTCCTGAGCTCAGGCGATTCATCCACCTCGGCCTCCCAAAGTACTAGGATTACAGGCGATGTCAGAGATCCTATATATCTTTTTGTTTTGTTTTGCTTTTTTGAGACAGAGCTTCATTCCTGTTGTCCTTCCCGGCTGGAGTGCAATGGCGCGATCTCAGCTCACTGCAACTTCCGCCTCCCGGGTTCAAGCGATTCTCCTGCCTCACCCTCCCAAGTAGCTGGGATTACAGGCATGCGCCACCACACCCAGCTAATTTTGTAATTTTTTTTTTTTTTTTTTTTTTTTTGACATGGAATCTTGCTCTGTCACCCAGACTGAAGTGCAGTAGCGCAATCTCAGATCACTGCAACCTCTGCTTCCCGGGTTCAAGCAACTCTCCTGCCTCAGCTTCCTGAGTAGTTGGGATTACAGGCGCCCGCCACCATGCCCATCTAATTTTTGTATTTTTAGTAGAAATGGGGTTTCACCATGTTGGCCAGGCTGGTCTCGTACTCCTGACTTCATGATCTGCCCTCCTCAACCTCCCAAAGTGCTGGGATTACAGGCGTGAGCCACCGTACCCAGCCTAATTTTGTGTTTTTTTTAGTACAGACGGGATTTCACCATATTGATCAGGCTGGTCTCAACCTCCCAACCTCCAGTGATCCACCTGCCTCAGCTTCCCAAAGTGCTGGGATTACAGGCGTGAGCTGCTGTGCCTGGCATCAGACCATCCTTTAATGTCCTCCTAGCCCAGGTGTCAGGCAGGTGAGCAAATTAGCCTTCTGATGATTCCAGCCTCCAGCTGTTTAGTCACTTTCCAGCTAAGGTCTGAGACAGGATGAAGCAGAAACAAGCCATCCCTACTCTGACCTTCTAAATTCTTGATCCCAGAACTTATTGACATAATAAAATGATTGTTCTTTTATGTCACTAAGTTTGCAATGGTTTATAATGCAGCAGTAATAACTAGAACATAAAACCTGCTTGTTGCAGAAACTTCAAAAAAGAAAATAATCACCTGTAATTCTATATGCAAAGGCAATTGCTTTTAACATTTTGAGCTATGTGCTTCCAATATTTTTCTATGGCCATATGGACACATTTTTCTACTTAAGCAAGCACAGTATGGTAGAACAGGTGCCATTCTATGCTCTGATTTTTCACCTCGACAACATTAGTTGAAAAATCAGGCCGGGCGCAGTAGCTCAAGCCTGTAATCCCAGCACTTTAGGAGGCCGAGACGGGCGGATCACGAGGTCAAGAGATCGAGACCATCCTGGCTAACACGGTGAAACCCCGTCTCTATTTAAAAAAATACAAAAAACTAGCCGGGCGAGGTGGCGGGCGCCTGTAGTCCCAGCTACTCCGGAGGCTGAGGCGGGAGAATGGCGGGAACCCGGGAGGCGGAGCACTCCAGCCTGAGCGACAGAGCAAGACTCTGTCTCAAAAAAAAAAAAGAAAAATCAGCCAGGTGCCGTGGTTCACGTCTGTAATCCCAGCACTTTGGGAGGCCAAGGCAGATGAATCATTTGAGCCCAGGAGTTCCAGACCAACCTAGGCAACATGGTGAAACTCCATCTCTACCAAAAATAAGAAAATTAGGTGGTCTAGTGACACATAGTTCCAGCTACTTGGGAGGCCAAGGCAGGAAGATCCCTTGAGCCTGGGAGATCCAGGCTGCAGTGAGCCATGACTGTGCCACTGCACTCCAGCCTGGGAGACAGAGTGAGACCCTTTCTCAAAAAAAGAAAAGAACAATCTTCCCATTTTATTGAACAATAGTGTCTTTGACAATAATAACTGAAATAGCTATTACTAAGAATTTACCTTTTTTCCTTCTTTTTTTTTTGAGACAGGATCTCACTCTACCATCCAGGATAGAGTCCGGTGGCAAGAGTTTAGCTCACTGCAGCCTCCACCTCCTAGTTTCAAGCAACCCTCGTGCCTCAGCCTCATGAGTAGCTGGGATTAACGACACACACCACCACACCCAACTAATTTTTGTATTTTTAGTAGAGAAGGGGTTTTACCATGTTGCCCAGGCTGGTCTCGAACTCTGTCCAAGTGATCCACCTGCCTCAGCCCCCCAAAGTGCTAGGATTACAGGCATGAGCCACAGCACCCAGCCAGTATTTAACTTGTTTCTATTTGTTTATTATTATAAAGACAACTGCAACAATAATCGTTATACATACATCTTTGCATTCAGATGAAAATATAAAGATAGTATTTTTTCCTTAAGATAAACTCCTAGAAATGGAATTCCTGATCAAAAGTCTTGCATAATTTGTAAGGCTTTTGATGGATATAAACTTTCCTCCAAAAACAGCTCTGCTTTTTATTAACAGGTTAAATTATCTTATGCTGCCAACAATAGTGTATGATTGCTTATGTTTTCACATTCTCACTAGCAAGAGATATAATGATCATTTTAAATTTTGGCCAGGCACAGTGGCTCATGCCTATAATCCCAGCACTTTGAGAAGCATAGGCAGGCGGATCATTTGAAGTCAGGAGTTTGAAACCAGCCTGGCCAACATGGTGAAACCCCGTCTGTACTAAAAATACAAAACAATTAGCTGGGCATGGTGGTGCTCACCTATAATCCCAGCTACTTGGGAGGCTGAGGCAGGAGAACTGCTTGAACCCAGGAGGTGGAGGTTGCAGTGAGCTGTGATAGTGCCACTGCACTCCAGCCTGGATGACAGAGCAAGATTCCATCTCAAAAAATAAATAAAATAAAAAATAAATTTCACCAATTTCGTGAACAAAAATTACAATTCAGCTGGACACAGTGGCTCACACCTGTAATCCCAACACTTTGAGAGGCCAAGGCAGCAGGATGGCTTGAGCCCAGGATTTCACAACCAGCCTGGGCAAGATAGTGAGACCCTCGCTCCAGCCTGGGCGACAGCCCAACACCATCTAAAAAAAAAAAAAAAGACAATTCATTGTTAACAGGGTGAACACTGCTTACCTGCTTATTAGCCATTTTTGTTCCTTTTTTGGCATGAACTTCCTCATCTTGTCCTTTGCCCATTTTTCTATTGGAAGAGTTATCATCTCTTAGTGATTTGTAAAAGCAATTTCATTATTAATTATACCAATCCTTTCATATAAGTAGAAAAAATGTTTGAGTTCATCATCTGTCTTTTATTGAAGATGCATTTCTCAAGCCTGTAATCCCAGCACTTTGGGAGGCCGAGACGGGCGGATCACGAGGTCAGGAGATCGAGACCATCCTGGCTAATACGCTGAAACCCCGTCTCTACTAAAAAATACAAAAAAACTAGCGGGGCGACGAGGCGGGCGCCTGTAGTCCCAGCTACTCGGGAGGCTGAGACAGGAGAATGGCGTGAACCCGGGAGGCGGAGCTTGCAGTGAGCTGAGAGCCGGCCACAGCACTCCAGCCTGGGCCGCAGAGCAAAACTCCGTCTCAAAAAAAAAAAAAAAAAAAAAAAAAAAGAAAGATAAAATAGCATCTGTGAAATTGAATATTATTTTATGTGCACTTGGCTATGCCCTAAAATGTCAGCTTATTATCCCTAAAGGCATATTTATTGATGTTTATCAAGAACAGAAGTTGACTGGGCACAATGGCTCACCCCTGCAATCCCAGCACTTTGGGAGGCCGAGGCGGGTGGATCACCTGACGTCAGGAGTTCAAGACCAGCCTGGCCAACATGGTGAAACCCCCTCTCTACTAAAAACACAAAAAATTAGCCGGGCGTGGTGGCAGGCACCTGTAATTCCAGATATTCAGGAGACTGAAGCAGGAGAATCGCTTGAACCTGAGAGACAGAGACTGCAGTGAGCTGAGACCATGCCACGGCACTCCAGCCTGCTCAACAGAACGAGACCTCGTCTAAAAAAAAAAAAAATAGGAAAAGAGACCAGGTGTGGTGGCTCACGCTATAATCCCAGCACTTTGGGAGGCTGAGACAGGAGGATTGCTTGAATCTAGGAGCTCAAGACCAGCCTAAGCAACATAGTGAGACTCTGTCTCTATATTTAACATATATATACAGGAGAAGAAATCAAACACAGAAGAAGTGGAGACAAGCAAAAAAAAGTACACACATTGAAACCAACTCTAGGGGCCAGGCACAGTGGCTCACACCTGTAATCCCAGCACTTTGGGTGGCTGAGGCGGGCAGATCACAAGGTCAGGAGTTCGAGACCAGCCTGACCAACATGGCAAAACCCCGTCTCTACTAAAAATACAAAAATTAACTGGCGTGGTGGTGCAGGCCTGTAATCCCAGCTACTCAGGAGGCTGAGGCAGGAGAATTGCTTGAATCTGGGAGATGAAGGCTGCAGTCAGCCGAGATTGTGCCATTGCACTCTAGCCTGGGCGACAGAGGGAGACTCTGTCTCAAAAAAAAAAAAAAAGAAAAGAAAAGAAACCAAGTGTAGTACTCTAGCTGAAACAAAAAAGGAAGTGGTGAAGAGCACAGACCTTAATAATAATAGTAACAATTTTTATTATATTACATATTGCAAAATATTATAATTGTTATATTTATGTCATAAATAAGATGTATAATAATATTTATATTTATATTATAGATATAGTCATTGTATTTAAAATAGCATATATATTAAATATATTGTTATATTTAATATAATAATTCTTATAATAACTAACATTTATTCAACATTTTACATGCACTTTATATGTATTTTGTCATATATTCCCCTAGTAACACTTTAGAAGCTACTATTAATATTTCCAATTTATAATTGAGGAAGTGAGGCCTACCAGAGGTCCAATGACTAGTAAATGCTATCGTCGGAGGCCTGTTCTCATGCCTCAGCCTGAGTGCTCAAACACTAAACATTACCACCTCCCCTGGACAACTTACCCAACTTCTGCAAATCTCACCTTCTGTACTTGGTCTTTTGAATATGAAATGACATCATGTACATGTGGTGCTTACACAGGCCTAGCATATAATAAATACACCCTCAACAAAGGCGTGACATCACCCTGATCAGTCTTCATCATCACCGCGTGGCCTCTAACACACCTCAAGAGCTGCCCCAGCATATCAATGCCCCTTTCTATACCAGCGGACATTTTTTCCTAATCACGCTTCACCATGAAATTTTAATACTATGGATATACCATGTATCTCTGTATGTATTGTGGCTCTGCGGAAGCCACAAACCATTGTAATAGCTGTTGAAATAAATATCTGTGATTTTTTTTCCCTTCTCTCCCCCAGAATTAATTCCCACCTCTTAGTAATGATGTTGCCCCCGCTACCCTCTCAAACCTCCCTCCTGAGAGGGCTTGGTCTATGTTAACTAGAAATCCTCTGGTGGGCCTGTCTTCCATGTCAAGACCCACACCCTAATGTGGTTCCTCTGTGCAACATTGCCCATGCCAGCCACAAGCACATGCAGGACCGTCCACTTAAAACCCAGCCTCAATTCAGATGTGTAAAAGCTCCACAAGAACAAATACACAAATTAAGACAAACATACTGATCACCTATTTTTTTCATTCACCTTTTTTTTTTTTTTTTTTTTTTTTTTGAGACGAGGGCATCACCCTGTCACCCAGGTTGATGTGCAGTTGTGTGATCTCGGCTCACTGAAACCTCGACCTCTTGGGCTTAAGTGAGTCTCTCACCTCAGCTTCCTGAGTAGCTGGGCCTACAGGTGTGCACCACCATGCTACAGTCACATGCCACCATGCCTGGCTGATTTTGTAGAGGGAGTTTCACCATGTTGCCCAGGCTGGTGTTGAACTCTGGGGCTCAAGCAATCCTCCCACTTCAGCCTCCCAAAGTGCTGGGGTTACAGGCTTGAACCACCACACCCAGCCTTTCCTTCACTGTTAAAGAGAAAAGAATTATTACTGCTGCCAGGCAAGGTGGCTCATGCCTATAGTCCCAGCTACTCCAGAAGCTAAGATGAAGTATTGCTTGAGCCCAGGAGTTAAAGCCCAGCCTGGGCAACATAGTGAAATTCCATCACTGATTTTTTTTTTTTTTTTTTTTTTTTTTGAGACAGTGTTGCTCTGTTGCCAGGCTGGAGTGCAGTGGCACAGTCTCGGCTCACTGCAACCTCCACCTCTCGGGTTCAAGCAATTCTCCTGCCTCAGCCTCCCAAGTATCTGAGACTACTGGCATGCACCACCATACCCAGATAATTTTTGTATTTTTAGTAAAAACAGGATTTTACCATACTGGCCAGGATGGTCTCGATCTCTTGACCTCGTGATTCACCCGCCTCAGCCTCCCAAAGCGCTGGGATTACAGGCATAAGGCCACCGTGCCCAGTCCTGTCACTGATTATTTTTGAAAAGATGAGCCTGGACAAATTATCTTGTCTGGGTTAAATCAACATGACCTTCCATGTGTTTTACACACCATTATATGATATATAATCAATCTGATTATGAAAACTGATTAAGAAGTGATGCTACATAATAGCTTAGAGTTATTAAACCATTGACTAATGAGTCTTCTGCATTCGCTGCAAGACCACAAATTTTTCAGCATTCTACATTTTGTTTTAAATAATCTAATTTTCTGCTCAAGGTCAGAAAGATCCTGTGTTCATGAATTGGGATGGAGTGGGTCTTTGCTGAGTATTAAGAAATAAAAATGATCATTTAGCAACTAGGAAAGAGGATAATCCATTGCTGAAAATAGTGTCCTCAATCAGCTTGGAAGGTTCACTGTGGAAGAAAATGTACCCAAGCAAACATCCAGTGACTTACCACCTTGCCAGAATTGCCCTCCTCCTGATGTGTGTTTTGGACCCCATTCTTTTTATACCGAACACAGCCCTGCCTCGCCCTCAAATTCTTTCTAGTGAATTACACTTTGGTAGCAAGATTTTAGTCTACAACAAGGAAATATTAAAAGAACCACATGGCATTCATATTTATCATAAGAATGCTGTAGAGGATGTTGGTTACTGCACAAAAAGATGTCTTCTACTAGACAGTAGAAATTATCTTTGGTTTCAGATCCAGGAGTAGTTGTACTTCCCCTTAGCAGCCAGTTTATTTTTAGATACACACCGTGAACCGTAGAGTCTTGGCATTTGCAGATTTGATCTTTGCCTGTTCAATTGTTCAAAAGAGATACGTCAGTTGTTTAACTCACAACCACTGTAAAGCCAGGATGTGATATGAAACTCTTGCTAATGAGTGAACCTGACGTCTCAGTGCACATTAGGACAGCTTTGCTGTTCATCAACACATGCTGAGGGACTGTCACTGTTCTTTGCCACACTGTCCTGTCTGACCGCACCGTCCTCCTGGGGCTGGCTGCTAAAAAGCTGAAGGGGAGTTTCAGTACATTCTGTACATTCTGGTCTCTAACCTCATTCTTCGTAACAATTCCATCCCAATGCAAATAACTTAGAGTTTCTAGGTGCCCTTCCCAAGGGCCCAATGGTCCTGCACGGTGTCACTTCACCCTGAACAAGGTCACCTGGGAGCTAGGCTCAGCAACAGGACAAAACTGAGCGTCTCACCCCTGCTCAGAGCCACCTCACGAACACAAATGTTCGCTTCATGGGAAGAGTTCCGTCTTGGTGGAAGAGAGAGATGAGGGATGAGGGATGAGAGAAAATAAGAGGAAGTGAAATACTCGCCTTTCTCCCACACTAGGAAAAGGGGTCATCTTTCCTGGCAAGTGAGGGAGAGAGGGCCAATTCCAAACATGGAGTGTTGAGAATTACTTCTGGGTATGTCCAGCAGAGGGCGCTCTGGTATAGGTAGAAAGAACAGCAGAGTCAGCCACTCCTGGGGAAAATCCGGAGGTTTAACTTGGTTGCCTGGCTAGCTCCAGAACTGGTATACAGGGACTTGGAACAACATTCTGAATGGAAGCCCGAAGGAATTCAAAGGTATGCTTAACATAGGAGGAGATGGCGTGCAATTGCCCAGAGAAATCCTTGTAGCTTCAACAGCCCTTCCCAAGAAGCCACCCCTTAGAACAGTCACCAAAAATACGTAAAATATTTCCAGCTATGAAGAATTCTTTTAGGCGGCGCCGTGACGCGCCTCGGGAACGGTCCTCGGGCGCGCGCCGCTCTCTAACCCTCGGGCCTCAGAAGTCGGTGCCAGTGACTGGAGGCGGCGGCGGCGGCAAGCGGGTCCTTGTGGGCTAGAAGAATCCTGCAAAAATGTCTCTCTATCCATCTCTTGGAAACTTAAAGGTAGACAATGTAATTCAGGCTCAAACTGCTTTTTCTGCAAACCCTGCCAACCCAGCAATTTTGTCAGAAGCTGCCGCTCCTATCTCTCAAGATGGAAATCTCTATCCCAAACTATATCCGGAGCTCTCGCAATACATGGGTCTGAGTTGAAATGAAGAAGAAATACATGCAAATGTGGCCGTGGTTTCTGGTACATCAATTCAGAGGCAGTTGGTAGCAAGACCTTCCGGTACGATCTGTATGGTGGCTCCTGTAACTGATAATGATGCTGGAATTCGGAGAGGAGAAATTAAGCAAGGGATTCGCGAAGTCATTCTGTGTACGGATCAAGATGGAAAAATTGGGCTCGGGCTCAAATCAATAGATAATGATATATTTGTTCAGCTAGTCCAGGCTAATTCTCCAGCCTCATTGGTTGGTCTGAGATTTGGGGACCAAGTACTCCAGATCAATGGTGAAAACTGCAGGGTGGAGCTCTAATAAAGCGCACAAGGTGCTCAAACAGGTTTTTGGAGAAGAGATTACCATGACATGACAATTCGTGACAGGCCCTTTGAAAGGACGATTACCATGCATAAGGATAGCACTGGACATGTTGGTTTTACCTTAAAAATGGAAAAATAGGCTGGGCGCGGTTGCTCACGCCTGTAATCCCAGCACTTTGGGATGCCAAGGCGGGTGGATCACAAGGTCAGGAGTGCAAGACCAGCCTGACCAACATGGTGAAACCCCCGTCTCTACTAAAAATACAAAAATTAGCCGGGCATGGTGGCAGGAGCCTGTAATCTCAGCTACTCAGGAGGCTGAGGCTGGAGAATGGCTTAAACCCGGAAGACGGAGTTTGCAGTGACTGGAGATCAGGCCACTGTACTGCACTCCAGCCGGGGCAACAGAGTGAGACTGCGTCTCAAAAAAAAAAGAAAAAATTAGCTGAGCATGGTGGCCGGCACCTGGCTACTTGGGAGGCTGAGGCAGGAGAATCGCTTGAACCTGAGAGGTGGAGGTTACAGTGGGCTAAGATCTCACCATTGCACTCCTGCCTGGGTGAAAAGAGCAAGACTCCGTCTCAAAAAAAAAAAAAAAAAAAGGAAAAATAACATCCACAGTGAAAAATAGCTCTACAGCTAGAAATGGTCTTCTCACAGAACATAACATCTATGAAATCAATAGACAGAATGTCATTGGATTGAAGAACTCTCAAACTGCAGACATACTGAACATATGAGACTGCAGTTACTACTATGATCATGCCTCCTTTTATCTTTGAACTATTTATTTGTTTATTTATTTATTTATTTATTGGCAGAGCCCCACTCTGTCACCCAGGCTGGAGTGCAATGGTACAATCTTGGCTCACTGCAACCTCCGTCTCCCAGGTTCAAGCGATTCTTCTGCCTCAGCCCCCCAAGTAGCTGAGATTACAGGCACCTGCCACCACAACTGACTAATTTTTGTATTTTTGGTAGAAACAGGGTTTTGCCATATTGCCCAGGCTGGTCTCGAACTCCTGACCTTGTGATCCGCCCACCTCAGCCTCCCAAAGTGCTGTGATTACAGGCATAAGCCACCGCACCCGGCCATGAACATATTATTAAGCGGATGGCACCAAGCATTACGAAAAGCCTAATGGACCACGCCATTCCTGAGGTTTAAAATTCACGGCACTATGGAAATGTAGCTCCAGTTTCCTTGTTTGGCAACTTCTGTATTATGCACATGAAGCTTTCCTGGAGCCAGCAAGCATATGCTGCATGAGGACCTTTCTATCTTACATTATGGCTGGGAATCTTACTGTTTCATCTGATACCTTGTTCAGATTTCAAAATAGTTGTAGCCTTATCGTGGTTTAATAGACATGAAATTTTCAAGAGATTACTGACATTCCTAGAATAGTTTCTCTACTGGAAACCTAATGCTTTTATAAATCATTGTGATTAGGATGACTGATACAGGCTTAGCTTTGCGTGAGAACCAGTCACCTTTCTCCTAGGTAATGAGTAGTGCTGTTCATATTACTTTAGTTCTATAGCATATTCCATTTTTAACATGCTACCATAGTACATTTAGAATGATTGCCTTTGAGGTCGGGTGCAATGGCTCATGCCTGTAATCCCAGCACTTTGGGAGGCCAAAGCAGGGGGATCACCTGAGGTCAGGAGTTCGAGACCAGCCTGGCCAACATGGTGTAACCCTGTCTGTACTAAAAACACAAAAATTAGCCAGGCGTGGTGCTGCATGCCTGTAATCCCAGCTACTCAGGAGGTTGAGGCAGGAGAATCACTTGAACCCAGGATGTGGAGGTTGCAGTGAGCCAAGATCGTACCACTGAACTCCAGCCTGGGCAACAGAGTGACACTATGTCTCAAAAAAAAAAAAAAAAAAAAAAAAAAAAGTTGCCAGTACCACTTTGTGAGAAGTGAATCGCTATATATTTTAAAATTATTACCCTAAACCAGGATAAACTTTTGACTCCCCTTTTGGTCATTTGTGGATTAAGTGGTATAATACTTAATTTTGGCATTTGACTCTTAAGATTATATAACCTAGCTACTTTGGGATGAACTTAGAATATTTTTCTGGTAATTTGTTTCATTTCCTGATTCCTTTTGCAAACAAAATGGTAGTGACACTTTATCCCGATTTTTTTCTTCTTTTTGGTTTATGCCTATTCTATTTTAATTAAATATGTATACATAAAATTTTTTGAAAAGAATTATTTTATAAATAATTTTTGCCAGGTCCGGTGGCTTACGCCTGTAATCCCAGCACTTTGAGAGGCCGAGGCCGGCGGATCACAAGGTCAGGAGATCGAAACCATCCCGGCTAACACGGTGAAACCCCATCTCTACTAAAAATACAAAAAATTAGCCAGACATGGTGGCAGGCGCCTGTAGTCCCAGCTACTCGGGAGGCTGAGGCGGGAGAACGGAGTGAACCTGGGAGGCAGAGCTTGCGGTGAGCCGAGATTGGGCCCCTGCATTCCAGCCTAGGAGACAGAGCGAGACTCAGCCTCAAAAATAAATAAATAAATAAATATAATAATACTTTTCCCCAACATGTCCCATTATACCATCTTTCCATACTTCAGGCATTCACTTAATAAGCTCATTTTAAGGCTGGGCACGGTGGTTCACACCTGTAATCCCAACACTTTGGGAGGCTGAATCGGGCAGATCACCTGAGATCAGGAGTTTAAGACCAGCCTGCCAACATGGTGAAACCCCATCTCTACTAAAAATACAAAAATTAGATGGGTGTGTGGTGCGCATCTGTAATTCCAGCTACTCGAGAGGCTGAGACAGGAGAATCACTTGAACCCAGGAGGTGAAGTTTGCAGTGAGGCAAGATCAGGACGCTGCACTCCAGCCTGGGCGACAGATCAAGACTCTGTCTCAAAATAAATTAATAAATAAATAAGTTCATTTTAAGTGCCTTTTATGTGCAAGGGAGATGCTAGATGCTGGGGAGATTTGAAAGGTGTGAATCCAGTCTCTGTCTATAGTGAATTTATGATCTAAAAGTGGAGATTAGACATACACAAATTATCATATTCTACAAGCCAGAATGTGGCCAACACCATCAGAGAGGCACAAATAGGTTACAGCAGATAAGGAAAGCTCACATGAAACTGAGAATAATGAAGAAACGTTTGAGGTTCAGTGCTTGCCATGCTGCTCCCAAGCCCAGTCCGTATTCTAGGAGAGGTTTCAGGCACCTACAGATGCCCCGTGATTAGAGGCATCAATTCCCCTCAGATGTGAAACCCTATAAAAATCATTACCGTTGGCCTTATAGCACTTCCAGACTTGACACTAGAACCTTGTGTGTCTTCAGTCCTCAGTACTACCCTACAAGGTAAACAGTGTTAGTGTCTCATTGCAGATGAAGACACTGAGGGCAGTGGTCATGTGTTAAATGTTGTCATCATCAGGATTTGGACCTACATCTATCTGTACTGAAGTCAAAACTCTGCACTGTTCTCATAACTCCATTCTGTCTCTCTCTCTCTTTTTTTTTTTTTTTTTAATAGTCTTGCTGTGTTGCCCAGGCTGGGGTGTAGTGGCGCCATCTCAGTTTACTGCAACCTCTGACTCCTGGGTTCAAGTGATTCTCCTGCCTTAGTCTCCCAAGTAGCTGGGTACTACAAGCACGCATTACCATGCCCAGCTAATTTTTGTATTTTTAGTTAAGACAGGGTTTCACCATGTTAGTCAGGCTGGTCTCAAACTCCTGACCTCAAGTAATCCACCTGCCTCAGCCTCCCAAGGAGCTGGGATTACAGGCGTGAGCCACTGTGTCCATCCCATTCTGTCTCTCTCAAGTGAAATACTTCCTAGTAATTGTATTTCACTAAATGACAGTGTTTTGAAGAAGAAATTAAAAGCCAAAGAAGCAAAGCCTTGGTAAATGATGGGCATCATAGGGAAGAAGGGAAGAGGTTTTGTTAAGATGGTTCAGCTGGGCGTGGTGGCTCACACCTGTAATCCCAGCACTTTGGGAGGCCAAAGCAGGCAGCTCACCTGAGGTTGGGAGTTTGAGACCACCCTGACCAATGTGGAGAAACCCCATCTCTACTAAAAATACAAAATTAGCTGGGTGTGGTGGCCTGTAATCCCAGCTGCTCTGGAGGCTGAGGCAGGAGAATCACTTGAACGCAGGAGACGGAGGTTACAGTGAGCCCGAGATTTCAGTGAGCCGGAGATCACACGATTGCACTCCAACCTGGGCAACAAGAGCAAAACTCCGTCTCAAAAAAAAGAAAAGATAGTCCTGATGTCACATCCCAGAGGAACACAGCCTTCTCTGTCACTCCTAGGTCTCTTAGGCTACACATTTTTCCTCAGCAAAACCACTAGTTATCAGCCCCCTTTGAATATTAATAATAGTAAGTTCAGATGGCCTTAAATGAATGTCTAATACCTTTGTGCTGAAAGTCAAGCGTATGATAGGAGAATGTGGAGCATCTGTTTTCTACAAATCCTGTAGGTGGCACCCACGTACTGGTTTCAACTGAAAGAATGCATTGACCTTTCAGGAATCATACTAGACACAGATGCATCTTACATAATGACTCCTTTTATTCTAAGTAAGAGAGAAAGAATATAGCCTCACTCCCTGTGCTTTCGTCTGAAAATTCTCCCTTTAACAATGCTTGTATCCATCTGGAGCAGACCTAACCCATGCCACCGCAGGAGAAGTGCCAGCTCCCAGGCACCTCTCTAAGGCCAAACAGCCATGTGACCTTGAGCAGGCTCTCACCTCTTAGGGTCCCTGCTTTCTCATCTAGAAAATAAGAAGGATGAGGCCAGGCACGATGGCTCACGCCTATAATCCCAGCACTTTGGGAGGTCGAGGCGGATGGATCCCTTGAGGTCAGGAGTTTGAGACCAGCCAGGGCAATGTGACAAAACCCCGTCTCTGGTAAAAATGCAAAAAAAAATTAGCCAGGCATAGTGGCGTGCGCCTGTAATCCCAGCTACTCAGGAGGCTGAGGCATGAGAATTGTTTGAACCTGGGTTGAGGAGGCTGCAGTGAGCCAAGATCACACCACTACACTCCAGCCTGGGTGACAGAGCAAGAATCTAACAATAATAATAAAGTCCCTTCTGACTCATCAATTTTACTTTGTTCTCCCCCAAAGGGAATCCTGAATGGTCCCTTAGTAAAAGGAAAGAATCTGTGAAATCAGAGTTGAAAGGGACTATAAGGGGAATCCAGCTCAAAAAGCCATTCCACTCTTGGAAATTTTCTGCCATATCTCTCCCAGAAAGTCGTGGTCCTCCGGGAGTCATCAGTCCATTACATCACACAACAACCCTTACTCTGTGGGCTTCCAAGCCTTGGCCCTAATCCTACACCCTCAGGTAAGCCTCACCCCTGCTTCAAAGGCTACTTTCTATATTCACACACTTAAGCACACACACACCCAGTTTGTCTTTGTCCCTTTAAACTCTACTACCTAGAAGTGAGTGAAACACTTCAGGTAAAGTTTAACTAAAGTGGAGTAGAACAGAACCATCAACTTCCTTGTTCAAAATACTGTACTTTCATTTCACATTATTAATAAACTCCTAAACAACTCAAACCAACTAAAACCGCTTCAGCTACATGATCCAATACGGTAGTCACCAATCACATGTGATTATTGGGCACTGACAATATGGCCAATGCAACTGAGAAATTGAATTTTTAGGGTTTTGTTTTGTTTTCGGGGGGAAATGGAGTTTCACTCTTGTTGCCCAGGCTGGAGTGCAGTAGCGCAATCTCGGCTCACTGCAACCTCTGCCTCCCGGGTTCTAGCGATTCTCCTGTCCTCAGCCTCCCGAGTAGCTGGGATTACAGATGTGCACCACCATGCCCGGCTAAATTTTTTTGTATTTTTAGTAGAGACGGGGTTTCACCATGTTGGCCAAGCTGGTCTCAAACTCTTGACCTTGGGTGATCCACCCACCTCGGCCTCCAAAGTGCTGGGATTACAGGAGTGAGCCACCACGCCCAGCCAAATTTTTAGTTTTACATCATTTAAATGTAAAAAACAGACTCAATTCAATTCTTAAATATATGTATCAGAGACAAGGTCTCTTCTTTATCTGTGGAGAGGATAAAAAAATAATAATAATAATTTTTCAAAAAAAAAAGGGGCCAGGCATGGTGGCTCAAGCCTGTAATCCTAGCACTTTGGGAGGCCAAGGTAGATGAATTGCATGAGACTAACCTAAACAACATGGCTAAACCCCATCTCTACAAAAACAAAAACAAAAAAATTATTTTTTTGATTAGCCAAGCATGGTGGCACACACCTGTAGTCCCAGCTACTTGCAAGGCTGAGTTGGAAGGATCACCTGTGCCTGGAAGGCAGAGGTTATAGTGAGCTGAGGCTAAATTACTGCACTCCTGCCTCGGCAACAGAGTGAGAACCTATCTCAAAAACAAAAACCAGAGAGAGAGAGAGAGAGGGTCTAACTCTGTCACCTATGCTAGTCTCAAACTCCTGGCCTCAAGTGATCCTCCTGCCTCAGCCTCCAAAAGTGCTGGGATTAGCATGAGCCACCACATCCAGCTGAAAATCTTTTAATTTTTTTTTTTTTTTTTTTTTTTAGACACAGAATCTGGCTATCTTGCTCAGAGCAGCCTCAAACTTGCTGAGTTCAAGCAATCCTCCTACCTTAGCCTCCCAAGTAGCTGGTAAGCCTCACCCCTGCTCCAAGGGCCACTTTCTAAGGCCAAACAGCCGTGTGACACCAAAGTGCCTGTTTGTGTGTATGTGTGTGGTTGTATTTTTTTTGAGACACCATCTTACCCTATTGCCCAGGCTGGTCTTGAACTCCTGGGATCAAGATATCCGCCTGTCTCGGCCTCCCAAAGTGCTGGGATTACAGGCATGAGCCACTGACCCCAACCTTAAATTTAGCTTTTGAATGGAGATATGTTGTACATACAAAATATACACTGCATTTCAAAGACCTTACATAGGCCGGGCGCGGTGGCTCAAGCCTGTAATCCCAGCACTTTGGGAGGCCGAGACGGGCGGATCACGAGGTCAGGAGATCGAGACCATCCTGGCTAACACGGTGAAACCCCGTCTCTACTAAAAATACAAAAACTAGCCAGGCGAGGTGGCGGGCGCCTGTAGTCCCAGCTACTCGGGAGGCTGAGGCAGGAGAATGGCGTAAACCCGGGAGGCGGAGCTTGCAGTGAGCTGAGATCTGGCCACCGCACTCCAGTCCGGGCGACAGAGCCAGACTCCGTCTCAAAAAAAAAAAAAAAAGACCTTACATAAAAATGTAAATATATCAATAATTTTATATTGATTACATGTTGAACATGTAATCAATATATTTTGGATATATTTAGTTCAGTAAAAATATATTATTATAATTAATTTCATCTGCTTTTCTTTTTTTTTTTTTTTTTTTGAGACGGAGTCTCGCTCTGTCGCCCAGGCTGGAGTGCAGTGGCTGGACCTCAGCTCACTGCAAGCTCCACCTCCCGGGTTTACGCCATGCTCCTGCCTCAGCCTCCCGAGTGGCGCTGCCTCGCCCAGCTAGTTTTTTGTATTTTTTTAGTAGAGACGGGGTTTCACCGTGTTAGCCAGGATGGTCTCGATCTCCTGATCTCGTGATCCGCCCGTCTCGGCCTCCCAAAGTGCTGGGATTACAGGCTTGAGCCACCGCGCCCGGCCCTTTTCTTTTTTTTTAAGGAATCTACTAGAAATTGCAAAATTTATACATGGCTTGTATTCTTTTTCCATCAGATCATGCTGCTCCAAATTATTCAAATTAGCTGCCAGTCTGTGAGTCTTTCTCATGCAAATTTGTCCAGTTGGGTTTTCAGATTCCATCATAGAACCTTATACTGATTTCCTTTACATTTCTATTTCTTAGATCTCACCTGCCATTCTAGCCAGGCAATATGATCTGATCTTTTAGAATTATGATGCCATATATTAACAACCCCCTGCAAATTCATGTTATTTACAAATTTGATAAGTAGACTTTATTTATACTCATCCAAATCTTTGTTTAAAATGTTGACAAGAGCCGCACGCAGTGGCTCATGCCTGTAATCCCAGCATTTTAGGAGGCCGAGGCAGGCAGATCACCTGGGCTCAAGAGTTCCAGACCAGCCTGGCAAACATGGAAAAACCCCGTCTCTACTAAAATACAACAATTAGCCAGATGAGATGGGATGTCCCTGTAATCCCAGCTACTCGGGAGGATGAGGCAGAAGGATCATTTGAACCTGGGAGGCGGAGATTACAGTGAGCCAAGATCGCACTACTGTACTCCAGCCTGGGCAACACAGCGAGACTCTGTCTCAAAAAAATAAAATAAAAAATAAAAAATGGTGACAAGGCTGGGCATGGCGGTTCACGCTTGCAATCCCAGCACTTTGGAGGCCAAGGCAAGTATATCATTTGAGCCCTGGAGTTCGACGCCAGCCTGGACAACATGGCAAAACCCCATTTCTACTAAAAAGTACAAAAAGTAATCGAGACCATCTTGGCTAACATGGTGAAACCCCATCTCTACTAAAAATACAAGAAATTAGCCAGGCATGGTGGCGGGCGCCTGTAGTCCCACCTACTCAGGAGGCTAAGACCGGAGAATGGCGTGAACCCGGGAGGCACAGCTTGCAGTGAGCTGAGATGGCGCCACTGCACTCTAGCCTGGACAACAGAGCGAGACTCCATCTCAAAAAAAAATTAGCTGGGCATGATGGCATGCACCTGTAGTACTAGCTACTCTAGAGGCTGAGGTGGGAGGATCCTGGGAGACAGAGGTTGCAGTGAGCTGAGATCTCACCAGTACACTCCAGCCTGGGTGACACAGTGAAACCCTGTCTCAAAAAATAAAATAAAATGGTGCCAAAGTCAAGGGTAAATATATTACTATAAATCATTTTTCATGTTAGAAGTGATCCAATTATTAAGGATTATTCTGTTGGATTTTTTTGTGGTTTTTGTTTGTTTTCAGATGGTCTTACTCTGTCGACTAAGCTGCAGTACAGTGGTGTGATCTCAGCTCCCTGCAGCCTCGACCTCCCCAGGCTCAGGTGGTCCTCCCTTCTCAGCCTCCCAAGTAGCTGGGACTACGGGCACACACCACCATGTCCAACTACTTTTTGTATTTTTGTAGAAACGGGATTTTGCCATGTTGTCCAGGCTGGTTTCGAACTCCTGAGCTAAAGCAGTCATCCACCCTTGGCCTCCCAAAGTGTTGGGATTACTGGCGTGAGCCACCGCACCCAGCCCTACATTCCATTTCCAAAACAGTTGAATTGTTAAGGAATCCTTCCTTGTGTTAAGTGGAGATCTGCCTCCTTACAACTTCAACTCATTGGTCTTATTTCTATCCTCTGAGTTCAACCTAATTCTTCTTTCGCATAATAGTTACGTATCTGGGCCGTAAGTGCCACCTTAATTCCATTCACATCCAGACTATCCCTGACACTTTCCTTCTTCATTTGGCATGGTTTTCAATCTCTTCTTCACCCTGGATGCCCATCTCCAACATACTCTAATGAGCTCATCAATGTCCTTCCAAAAACTGCAGTACCCACTACTGAGCACAGGATTCCTGCGATGCATGGCCTCTTTTCTTCCTGACACTATACTTCCTCTAACATAGTATAACGATGTGAGGCAGTCACATTACACTGCTGACACATTCAGAACTTGCCATCTACTAAAATGCATAGATGATTTCATGAATTGATATTTACTACATATGTACCACCAACCATCTATGACAAGCAATGCCGCTCAATGTGTCATATTGTTCCCTGTGCTAAGTCATGTTTAGCCTAAAGCTGGCTCTTTGTGTATTTTAAGTTCAACTTGAAGGTTTCTCCATACATAGTGAACTGGAACCTCACTTGAGGTGTAAACAGACTATATAACACACTCTTGTGCCAGTCACTGAGTTTGGGCCAATCACAGGCTTCCAGCTGTTCAAACTGTTTTCAAATAAGGCAAACACTGAGCTGTAACCAATCTGGCTGTATCTGTATCTCACTTCCGTTTTATGTATGGCATTTTCCTTTTTCTGTCCGTAAAATCCACCATATGGCTGTGCTGGAGTTTCTGAGCCTACTCTGGCTCGGGAGGCTGCCTAACTTGATATCAGTTCTTTCTCAGTTAAACTCTGTTCAATTGTTCAATTTAATTTGTCTAAGGTTTTTCCTTTTTTTTCTTTTTTTTGACGGAGTCTTGCTCTGTCACCCAGGCAGCTGGAGTGCAATGGCGGTATCTTGGCTCTCTGCAACCTCCGCCACCTGGGTTCAAGTGATTTTTCTGCCTCAGCCTCCCAAGTATCTGAGATTACAGGCACAAGCCACCACACCCAACTAATTTTTGTATTTTTAGTAGAGACAAGGTTTCACCATGTTGGCCAGGCTGGTCTCGAATTCCTGACCTCAGGTGATCTGCCCGCTTTGGCCTCCCAAAGTGCTCGGATTACAGGCATGAGCCACCGTACCTGGCCTAGGTTTCTCTTTTATTTTATTTTATTTTATTTTTTATTTATTTATTTATTTATTTATTTTGAGACGGAGTCTCGCTCTGTCACCCAGGCTGGAGTGCTGTGGCCGGATCGCAGCTCACTGCAAGCTCCGCCTCCCGGGTTCACGCCATTCTCCTGCCTCAGCCTCCCGAGTAGCTGGAACTACAGGCGCCGCCACCTCGCCCGGCTAGTTTTTTGTAGTTTTTAGTAGAGACGGGGTTTCACCATGTTAGCCAGGATGGTCTCGATCTCCTGACTTCGTGATCCGCCCGTCTCGGCCTCCCAAAGTGCTGGGATTACAGGGTTGAGCCACCGCGCCCGGCCAGGTTTCTCTTTTAACACCCGAAAGTTGGAAGTATTCTCAGGTTCCTTTTCTTTTTTTCTTTTCTTTTCTTTTTTTTTTTTTTTTTTTTTTTTTTTTTTTTTTTTTTTTGAGACGGAGTCTCGCTCTGTCGCCCAGGCTGGAGTGCAGTGGCCGGATCTCAGCTCACTGCAAGCTCCGCCTCCCGGGTTCACGCCATTCTCCTGCCTCAGCCTCCCAAGTAGCTGGGACCACAGGCGCCCGCCACCTTGCCAGGCTAGTTTTTTTGTATTTTTTAGTAGAGACGGGGTTTCACTGTGTTAGCCGGGATAGTCTCAATCTCCTGACCTCGTGATCCGCCCGTCTCGGCCTCCCAAAGTGCTGGGATTACAGGCTTGAGCCACCGCGCCCGGCCTCAGGTTCCTTTTCAACACAATCTTCAATCAGCCACTGACAGCTGACACACAGATAAAGCCTATTCGACACCTAAGTGCCAAATTACTAGTGTTTCTTCCCCCCATACTTCTGCAGCTGATTTTTTTCTGACAAATCAAGGGACTTAACATTTATCCTCAATTGCATTTAGTGATACTTGATTTGGCCCGTCAAGTCCACTTTTATTATCCGCACACCATAGTGCTTAACAGAACATCTATGACTCAGCTCAAATGTTTTCCTTCCTCATCTGAGTTTTTTTATTATTATTATTATTGCTCCCTAATGGTTACTGGAAATTATCTGTTTTATTATTTAATGTATTTATTGAAAGAAGTTTTATGTTCTCTTTAGTTTGAAAGTATTTTCATTTCGTATTAAATTAGCTGCTTTTTAAATTTTACATGGAATGCTTTTTATGTCCATTTCCATTATAAACTTTTATTGAGAATCTATGGGCTACAGAGCAGTAGCCATCAATATGATCTAGAAAATGCTTATTGCTTGCGATACCATCTGCTAATTTCAGCAGGAAAGAACCTATCCCTTCTCTTAAACTGGACTGATCTCAATTCATCTCAGAAATTTCTTGCCAGCTTCTGTAGGTTCCATGACCACTAATACCATTTTCCTGTTTCATTTTCATTGGCATGGAAGTGGGCTGTATTGTATACTTGAAATTTACTCAGTGGGTAGATCTTAAGTGCTCTCACCACAAATAAAGAAAAACCAGGCCGGGCACAGTGGCTCATGCCTGTAAATCCAACACTTTGGGAGGCTGAGGTGGGCGGATCACCAGAGGTCAGAAGTTCAAGACCAGCCTGGCCAATGTGACGAAACACCATCTCTACTAAAAATACAAAAATGACTATAAATCGTTTTTCATGTTAAAAGTGACCCATTTATTAAGGATTATTCTGTTGGATTTTTTGGTGGGTTTTTTGTTTATTTGTTTGTGGTGTGGTGGCACATGCCTGTAATCCCAGCTACTCAGGGCGCTGTGGCAGGAGAATCACTTGAACCCGGGAGGCGGACATTGCGGTGAGCTGAGATTGTGCCATTGCACTTCAGCCTGGGCAACAAGAGAGAAACTCCATCTCAAAAAAAAAAAAAAGAGGATGGGTGTGGTGTCTCACGCCTGTAATCCCAGCACTTTGAGATGCTGAGGCGGGCAGATCACGAGGTCAGGAGATTGAGACCAGCCTGGCTAACACGATGAAACCCCGTCTCTACTAAAAGTACAAAAAATTAGCTGGGCTTGGTGGCGGGCACCTGTAGTCCCAGCTACTGGGGAGGCTGAGGCAGGAGAATGGCATGAACCCAGGAGGCGGAGGTTGCAGCGAGCCAAGATCGTGCCACTGCACTCCAGCCTGGGTGACAGAGTGAGACTGTCTCAAAAAAAAAAAAAAAGGCCGGCGCGGTGGCTCACGCCTGTAATCCCAGCACTTTGGGAGGCCGAGGCGGGCGGATCATGAGGTCAGGAGATCGAAACCATCCTGGCTAACACGGTGAAACCTTGTCTCTACTAAAAATACAAAAAATTAGCCGGGCGTGGTGGCGGGCGCCTGCAGTCCCAGCTACTCGGGGGGCTGAGGCAGGAGAATGGCGTGAACCCAGGAGGCGGAGCTTGTAGTGAGCGAGATTGCGCCAGTGCACTCCAGCCTCGGCGACAGAGCGAGACTCCATCTCAAAAAAAAAAAAAAGGAAAGAAAGAAAGAAAGAAAGAAAGAAAAGAAAAAGCAAATGGTAACTATGTGAGGTGATGAGACATTAATTAGCATAATTGTGGTGATTACTGCACAATGTATATGTATACCAAAATATCTAATTGTAAATCTCAAATATATATAATTTTTGTCAATTATACGTCAATAAACCTAGAAAATAAAGAAGAAACCAGTCAGGCGTGGTAGCTCACACCTATAATCCTAGCACTTTGGGAGGCCAAGGCGAGCAGATTACCTGAGGACAGGAGTTCAAGATCGGCCTGGCCAACATAATGAAACACCCATCGCTACTAAAGATACAAAAAATTAGCCACGTACAGTGGCATGTGCCTGTAATCCCAGCTATTCGGGAGGCTGAGGCAGAAGAATCACTTGAACCTAGGAGCCAGAGGTTACCGTGAGCCGAGATCGGGCCACTACACTCCAGCCTGGGCGACAGAATGAGACTTGGTCTCAAAAAAGAAAGAAAGAAGAGGCATTAGGGCTAGGGAAGAAGACCTGAATCCTTCAACAGCATAAACTGGTATAAGCTTTAGTTCTCCCCTTTGGGTTTATGGGATGCACAGCTGGAGGAGTACTGAAAGAACTGTTCTGTTTTTGAACTTCTACAACCACAGTCTACACACACAATAGGCAAAGACAAACAAAGAATCACATATCTTATCTGCAGGTACCCATAAAATTGACAACTGAGGCTCAATGTTCAGTAATGTGGTTCTTCTTAGGAGCAAACAAGATCTTTGGGGAAAGTTGTATTTCAGCCCCCTGGCAAGGGGAAAGTCTTTGGTCCTTGAAGCAGTGTTTCAATCAAATGTTATCCTGCTGGCTAAATATACAGATTTTTACATACCTAGCTGAATTCAGTATTGTAGGACTCCTTCACAAAGATCCGAACGTGTAAGCAGATGTGAGTCACCAAGCACCCTAGCTTACCCATAGACATGCAAACCTAGGAAACAGAATATCACTCTGGAAAACATTTTAGGAAACAGAATATGATTTACATAACTCCTTCATCTCTCCTGTCCTTTATCCAGTCACCGTATTATTGGGGACATGATCCTCTGCTAGACAGTCTATAGTCTGAAATTACCCAAAGACAACAGTGTGATGAAGTGGTTTGAGCATTAGAAGCTGCAAGGAGAGATCCATTTTCCAATCCAACTAGGAGGTTAATGATTATATGTCACTTTGGAAAATCATCACCTCTTTGTTGAAATGAAAACTAAGTCCAAATGCATGTTGCTTTGTGTTGGATCAGACCCTCTAACCTTTAGGAAGAGAGGTCAAAGCCTGCTTCCCTCCTGTATTCCCACCCTACAGAGGAGTTCTGATAAAGTACAAAATCCTCTCTACCAGATGCATAATTTAGTAACATTACTGGAGGGTAGGACTTTCTATGGGGGCAGAAACAGTGCTCAGAAGGTCCTGCCACCCAATAAAACAACTGAAAGAAAGAGGGGGTTTAGGGACCCTCCAGCTTGTGAGGTGCTCTCACCTCTAATACGACCAGCAGGACCCCCGTGGGCCCAGGTTAGAGGAAGCAAGCCCAGAACAGATGGATTCCAGCTGGTTCTTCTCTGGGCCTTGAGACAAGAGGAAGAAAGTCTGAGGTTTCCATGCTGTCCCCCCGAAGCTTCTCAGCAGGAGAAACCTGACAGGGGTTTGGGATAAGTTTTTAACAAGAACTGAAAAGAAGAATATTGCCTGCGGGCACCAACATCTCAGTAGAGACTGAGAAAGGGGCTTGGACTGTGGGGATACAGAAACCTATCTTCCAAAATGAGGACCTTTCTGGAACCAAGCAGCAGTCCACTGCAGCGAAGGGTAGCATTCTGGGGTGAGGTGAGCTGCTTTCCCATCTCAGTTCCGCTTTGCACCAGCTGTGTGACCTTCAGCCTCAGCTCCCACATCTGTAAAATGGGGGTCAATAACAGTATTCACCTCAGAGGGGAGAGACTGAAAACGCTTGAAACACAGAAAGAGATTAGCAGGAAGTCGGTCGCAAAGTAAGTGCTCCATCGATATTAGCCATTGTGATTCTAATGAAGCTTTTGAAGCTGAGGTTAGAACATACCGATTTCGTATCAGCATAATCAGAGCCCTTGATTCATATTATAAAGACCTACATGGAGCCTCAGAAAGGTTAGCATTAGACAAAGAACACCTGGGGCAGTCCCCTGAGAGAATATTTAATAATTGAGGAAGCTTCTGGGTGAGGACTTACTGGTCCCATCAGCATCCACCTCCACTCCCAGCAGCAGCAGCAATTCAGAACCAAGCATGAAATAAATACGAGGCTCAGTGTTAACAAAGGTACAAGAAAATGTAAAAAGAGGCCGGGCGCAGTGACTGACGCCTGTAATCCCAACACTTTGGGAGGCCAAGGCGGACGGATTGCCTGAGGTCAGGAGTTCAAGATCAGCCTGGCCAAAATGGTGAAACCCCGTCTCTACAAAAATACAAAAATTAGCTGGACGTGGTGGTGGCGCTTGTAATCCCAGCTACTCAAGAGGCTGAGGTAGGAGAATCGTTTGAACCCAGGAAGGGTTGCAATGAGCCAAGATCATGCCATTGCACTCCAGCCTGGGTGACAGACTGACCCTCCTCAACAACAACAACAAAAAACAACAACTAGGTGTTGGTGATAGAAAAGCAAAAATATCACACAAAATTCCTGACTTTGTGGTGCTTATGTTCTAGTGGGCAGAGAGAGAAGACAAATATATAACCAATGCAAATATCGACACAACCCTATTTAATTATCATGAAGTAAAACAGGAAGATAAGGAGATAGAGTTTGCTGGGGGACCTTCAGATTAAGTGGGCAGGAAGGTCTTCGCAGAGGAGATGACATTTGAGGAGACAACTGACTGAAGTGACAAACTGGATCTGTCTGAGAGGCATTCCCTGCAGAGGCAAAAGCACAAAAGCGCTGAGGCAGAGCACTTGGTGGTCAGTGCACAGGGAGGCCCACGGGGCAGGGATAAGCAGTTAGGGGCTTGATTGACCCTAACTCACCACCACACACCTGCACTCCATGCACTACTTTTTCTTTTTATTTAATTTTATTTATTTATTTTGAGACGGCGTCTCGCTCTGTTGCCCAGGCTGGAGTGCAGTGGTGTGATCTTGGCTCATTGCAACCTCCGCCTCCTGGGTTCAAGCAATTCTTCTGCTTCAGCCTCCCCAGTAGCCACTACACTCAGCTAATTTTTGTATTTTAGTAGAGACAGCGTTTCACCATGTTGGTCAGACTGGTCTCCTGACCTCAAGCAATCCACCCACCTCAGCCTCCCCAAGTGCTAGGATTACAGGCAAGAGCCACTGCGGCCGGCCCATGCACTACTTTTTCTTTCTTCCAAGTGCTTATCACCTAACAATCTTTATAATTTACTTCCATGTCATGTTTATATTTACTATCTCCCCTGGCCAGAACACAAGCCCCCATGGCATGGGGGGGTCTTATTTGCTGCACCGATCCATCCCAAATATCTTTAAACTGACCTTGCACATAGCATAGAGCTCATGATAAAGACCCAAAGAATTACATGTAAGCCAAGACATAGACTTAGAGTTCATTCTAAGGGCAGTGGCACTTTGGTTATTATTTGAGCAGAAAAATAACATGATCAAATTCGGTTTTGATTGCTCTATCTACTATGAGGGAGAAAAGACCAAAATGAATGAATGAATGAAAGACTGACTGAATCTCAGAGTCTATAACTCCTGCTTTGGAGAGGAGGATTTTTTAGGTGCAATTCAAACTGGAAGGTGCTCTGTGCTAGTATCCAAAAGTTGAGTAGTATCCCTATTGCATCCCCCTGACACCAGCACCTGGCTCAAGGCGGCTCTGAGAGAGATCAGATGAGACAGATGCAGACAGTGCAGTGAGGTGCCAACCCTCCCAGGACAAAGTGGGGACTTCCAAAAGTGAGCGAACCTCAACTCTTCAGAGCTCTGAGCAACTGCAGAGAGAGACCTAGTGTTTCCATGGTTGGTATCCATCTGGTGCCTATCATCAGGGAGCTGCAGAGAAAGAGCCAAAAAAGAACCAGGGCAGCCACAGGGTTCCGGGTGTGATAGATGAAGACATCTCCTGACATGCCCAGTCCAGTGCCCCACAGCTGCCTCAGGATGAATTAGGGCTTAATGCCAAAGTCACACAACATGGTGTTTGTGATATAGTTACTCACGCTTAAGCCAGTGGTTTCAGAAAACAGAAGTCTCACTTAATTGAGTAGTTCAGCCATTCTCAGAGAACACTTTTTTTTTTTTTTTCCCCAGATGGAGTCACTTTGTCGCCCAGGCTGGAGTGCAATAGCTTGATCTTGGATCACTGCAACCTCTGCCTCCTGGGTTCAAGGGATTCTCCTGCCTCAGCCACCTGAGTAGCTGAATACAGGTGCCCGCCGCGAGCACGCCTTACTTTTGTATTTTTAGTAGAGACAGGGTTTGGCCATGTTGGCCAGGCTGGTCTTGAACTCCTGACCTCAGTTGATCTGCCCACCTTAGCCTCCTAAAGTGCTGGGATTACAGGCGTGAGCCACCATGCCTGTCCCCAAAGAACACTTTTGATGTTAATGTAAGGTCCTGAATTAAGGAACCTCTTCAGATGTTGGTAAAGTTAACAGTCTCATTAAAACAGGCCGGGCGCGGTGGCTCAAGCCTGTAATCCCAGCACTTTGGGAGGCCGAGGCGGGCGGATCACGAGGTCAGGAGATCGAGACCATCCTGGCTAACACGGTGAAATCCCGTCTCTACTAAAAAAATACAAAAAACGGCGGGGCGCGGTGGCTCAAGCCTGTAATCCCAGCACTTTGGGAGGCCGAGACGGGCGGATCACGAGGTCGGGAGATCAAGACCATCCTGGCGAACACCGTGAAACCCCGTCTCTACTAAAAAATACAAAAACTAGCCGGGCGAGGTGGTGGGCACCTTAGTCCCAGCTACTCCAGAGGCTGAGGCAGGAGAATGGCTTAAACCCGGGAGGTGGAGCTTGCAAGTGAGCTGAGATCTGGCCACTGCACTCCAGCCTGGGTGACAGAGCGAGACTCCGTCTCAAAAAAAAAAAAAAAAAAAAAAAAAAAAAACTAGCCGGGCGAGGTGGCGGGCACCTGTAGTCCCAGCTACTCGGGAGGCTGAGGCAGGAGAATGGCGTGAACCCGGGAGGCGGAGTTTGCAGTGAGCTGCGATCTGGCCACTGCACTCCAGCCTGGGTGACAGAGCGAGACTCCTTCTCAAAAAAAAAAAAAAAAAAAAAAAAAAAAAAAAAAAACAGACATCCAGTCTAGGCGCGGTAGCTCACGCCTGTAATCCAAGCACTTTGGGAAGCCAAGGTCGGTGGATCACCTGAGGTCAGGAGTTCAAGACCAGCCTGGCCAACATGGTAAAACCCCTGTCTCTACTAAATACAAAAAATTAGCCAGGAATGGTGGCACATGCCTGTAATCCCAGCTACTTGGGAGGCTGAAGCAGAAGAATTGCTTGAACCCAGGAGGCGGAGGTTGCAGTGAGCTGAGATTGTGCTGTTGCATTCCAGCCTGGGCCACAGAGCAAGACTGCCTCTCAAAGAAAAAAAAAAAGACACAAGCAGACATCCAGAGTACATACAGTGCTCCCTTCAGTGGTGCCTTCCTACCATCTGGGGGTGTTACACACTTTCCTTTCATGCCAGGTTGTTTTAATTATGCAAATTTATTCATCTATAGTATATGTGATAAAGAGCAAAAGATCTGCATATATTCCATATGAATGTCACATTTTTCTACATGTAATTTTTTTTTGGGGGGGATAGGGTCTCACTCTGTCACCCAGGCTGGCATGCAGTGGCGTGATCTTGGCTCACTGCAGCCCTGACCTCCAATGCTCAGGTGATCCTCCCACCTCAGCCTCCAGAGTAGCTGGGACCACAGATGTGCACCACCACGCCCAGCTAATTTTTTTTTATTATTATTTATAAAGATGGGGGTCTCACTGTGCTGCCCTGGCTGCCTCAAACTCCTGAGCTCAAGGGATGCTCCCACCTCAGCCTCCCAAAGTGCTGGGATTACAGGCGTGAGTCACAGTGCCTGGTATATTTAATTTTTAAGTACACAGTGTTTACTTCATTCCATATCAATGTTTTCTCTAATTAAATGAGTAATCTGCCTACAGAAAGGCTGCGAGGAGGAAATAGTCACATACACAGAAAGGAATGTACCTTTAGAATGTACCTATAGTTTCTCTTTGACTTACAGCTCCTGGTTTCCTCTTGCAGCTTCTATAATCCTGTGCAAGAGGTATTTTACATTTCCTAAAACCTTTTAAAAGCTTGAAGTTTGGTAAATTAGACAGTATCGTCTTTCTTTCTCCTTTGGAAGAAGAAATTGCAGTCTTGTCTTACCTAAATCATTTTATGGGTCATTAATTGAATAGATAATGTTTCTCAGCAAAGGCTGAAGGGTCATTTACCATTTTCAACTTGACAACTACCCGTGACACAGGAGTGCAATACTGAGAGAGGTGACAGGGAGCCTTTTCTTTTCCTTTTTTTTTTTTTTTTGAGATGTAGTTTCATTGTAGTTGCCCAGGCTGGAGTGCAATGGCATGATCTCAGCTCATCACAATCTCCGCCTTCCGCATTCAAGAGGTTCTCCTGCCAGCGGAGCTTGCAGTGAGCTGAGATCCGGCCACTGCCCTCCAGCCTGGGCCACAGAACGAGACTCCATCTCAAAAAAAAAAAAAAAAAAAAAAGAGGTTCTCCTGCCTCAGCCTCCTGAGTAGCTGGGATCACAGGCATGGGCCACCACGCCTGGCTAATTTGTATTTTTAATAGAGACAGGGGTTTCTCCAGGTTGGTTAGCCTGGTCTTAAACTCCTGACCTCAGGTGATCCGCCAGCTGTGGCCTCCTAAAGTGCTGGATTATATAGGCGTGAGCCACTGTGCCCAGCCGATAGGGAGCTTTTATGAAGAGCACAGGCCTGGCTAAAATTAGAAAGCTACACGTTTTTTTAGTCTCTTATTTTGCATTGACAAATAAGTGCATGAGATAACTACCAATTTTTTCACGATAATGGATTTTTGTTTTAACTAGAAATTCTCAATATCAAAACATCTCCTAGTTTGATAGTTTTGTTTAGAAAACCAGGGGCTATATTGTATTTTGCTCTTTGAGATTCAGGAAATACCTAGATGAAAGACCAAAGAACTCACATCCAAATACTCACCTTTTGGCCCTTGAGTGCTACATTGTTTTGATGAGGACATAGGGGCTGTGAACTGCTTTCCTAGCCAAGAGTAGTGCTTGGGTTTCTCAGGAAAGAACTCGACAAGTGACTAGGCCACTGGACTCAGAGCAGGGAAAGGGATACTCGCTTGAAAAGGTGTCAAACAAACCAAAAAAGGAGTTTCAGTCAGAATTCTGAGCCCTGGCCAGGTGCAATGCCTCACGCCTACAATCCCAGCACTTTGGTAGACCAAGACGGGTAGATCACTTGAGGTCAGGAGTTAGAGACCAGCCTGGCTAACATGGTGAAACCCCGTCTCTACTAAAAATACAAAAAAATTAACCTGCTGTGGTGGCAGCCACCTGCAATCCCAGCTACTCAGGAGGCTGAAGCAGGAGAATCACTTGAGCCAGGGAGGTAGAGGTTGTAGTGAGCTGAGATCATGCCACTACAAAGTAAGACTCTGTCTGGAAAAAAAAAAAAAAAAGAATTCTGAGCCCTAGGAGAAGATAACAAAATAAAGCTCTTAATCAAAACACCCTCCACCACCAGTTATCCCCCCACCACCCCACAGCCACTAACCTTTGATTGTCTGAAGAGAACATGCTTGATTGAATCAAAGTTATCACAGGAAGGGCTGCAGCTACCACTGGCTTGGTCGGTTTCTTCCATCACGAGGGGCCTAGCATACCCTTTCCTAAAAAAAATTGTGGGCTGGGTGCGGTGGCTCACACTTGTGATCCCAGCACTTTGGGAGGCCGAGGCGGCAGGATCACCTGAACACAGGAGTTCGAGACCAGCCGGGCCAACATGGTGAAATCCCATCTCTACTAAAAATACAAAAATTAGCCCGGCGTGGTGGCAGGCACCTGTAATCTCAGATACTTGGGAGGCTGAGGCAGAAGAATGGCTTGAACACGGGAGGCGGAGATTGCACTGAGCCAAGATCATGCCATTGCACTCCAGCCTGGGTAAGAAGAGCGAAACTCCGTCTCAAAAAATAAATTAAAATAAAATTTACCATTGTAACCATTTTTTGTCGTTGTGTATGGGGAAATAACTGGAACATAAACTTTACCATTTTAACCACTTTTTTTTTTTTTTTTTTTGAGACAAAGTCCTGCTCTGTTGCCCAGACTAGAGTGCAGTGGCACGATCTCGGCTCACTGCAAACTCCGCCTCCCAGGTTCAAGCAATTCTCCTGCCTCAGCCTCCTGAGTAGCTGGGATTACAGGCACACACTACTACACCCAGCAATTTTTTAAATTTTTAGTAGAGAGGGGGTTTCACTATGTTGGCCAGGCTGGTCTTGAACTTCTGACCTCATGATCCACCTGCCTCAGCCTCCCAAAGTGCTGGGATTTCAGGCATGAGCCACCGTGGCCAGCCTTGTATTTAACCACTTTTAAGCGTACAGCATGGTAGCATTAAATACATTCACGTTGTTGTGCAATCATCACCACCATCCATCTCTGGAACTTTTTCATCTTTCCAAAAGGGAACGCACATCCATTAAACACTAACTCCCCATTCCCACCCTCCTCTCAGCCCTAGGCAGCCACCATTGTATTTTCTGCTTCCATGAATTTAACTATTCTAAGAACCTTATATAATATAGGAATCACCAGCCTGGGCATCATAGAGCAACCCTGTCTCTACGAAAAAATTAACAAAATTTGCCAAGTATGATGACATGCCTGCAGTCCCAGCTACTCAGGAGGCTGAGGTGAGAGGATCACTTGAGCCCAGGAATTTGAGGCTGCAACAAGCCAAGATTGCACCACTGCACTCCAGCCTGGGTGACAGAACAAGATCCTGTCTCAAAACAACAACAACAACAACAACAACAACAACAACAACAACAAACAGGAATCATACTATTTCCTCTTTTATGACTAACTTTTTTGCTTTTTTTTTTTTTTTTGAGGCAGAGTTTCACTCTTGTCAACCAGGCTGGTGCAATGGCGCAATCTTGGCTCACTGTAACCTCCAACTCCCAGTTCAAGTGATTCTCCTGCCTCAGCCTCCTGAATAGCTGGATTACAGGTGTCCACCACCACGCCTGGCTGATTTTTGTATTTTTAGTAGAGATGGGGTTTTGCCATGTTGGCTAGGCCCATCTTGAACTCCTGACCTCGGTTGATCCACCTACCTCACCTCCCAGAGTTCTGGGATTTCAGGCATGAGCCACTGCGCCTGGCCGAGCTTCTGTTGTTTTAAGCCACTGCACTGATGGTACTTTGTTACAGCAGCCCTAGGAAACTAACACGGAACCCAATACCCAGAAATCACAGTGACAACACACATTCCCATTCACATTCACACCACTGTTATTTTCAAACCTTTTTTTTTTTGAAACAGGATCTTGCTCTGTCACCCAGGTTGGAATGCAGTGGTTCAATCACTGCTCACTTCTGCCTCAACTCCTGGGCTCAAGAGATCCTCAGCCTCCCAAGTAGCCAGACTCCAGGTGTGCACCACCACATCTGGTTATTTTTTTCTTTTCTTTTTATTTTCGTAGAGACAGGGTTTTGCCAGATTTCAAAAGGCCACCTGGGCCTCCCAGAATGCTGGATTATTGATATAGCCACCATAATGTGCCTTTTCATACTTTTTATGAGAGTTGTTGAGCAAGGAGGCTTTTTTGAAGAAATGATCACCTGCCATATTTTCAGATTTCCCTAAGCATTTATGGACCAGTATGATAACTTTAGTTAATAGAATTGTCTCTATTGGCCAGAAGGTTTTCTTTTTAGTAAATAGACATTTCTTTTTAAAATCTTTATGTATTAGTTAGTTTGTTTGTTTTTAATAATAAAGATAATGGAGATGATATCTTGCTATATTGCTCAGGCTGGTCTCAAACTCCTGGGCTCAAGCAATGCTCCTGCCTCAGACTCCCAAAGTGCTGAGATTACAGGCGTGAGCCACTGGACCCTACCCACGAAGACATTTCTAATCCCTACACTTGACTCACTTTCTTATGAAAATTACAAACCCAAATTTGTTCGATTGTTCCTGAGTCAGATTTATAAAAACAAATTAGAGTCAGAGGTGATTTAGCGAGCCAGAAGGAAAGCGAATGGACTCTACAGTCATTTTATTTCTCTGAAAATACATTTGCTGGGGGATGTTACACAGATGGTTTCAGAAACTCATCAGGCTTTCCAAAATTTCCCTGTGCTTCCCAAAAGGTCATTTCTATTTTGAACCCATTTTCTCCAGTAGTCAGGGAAGGTCCAAGAACCCATCCATCACTGCTGCCTCATCAGCTCATTGAAATAAAAGCAGGATGGGGCTCTGCACTCCCACACTTAAAAATAGCATCACAGCTGCTATTGCCTATTTGTCTCTGATGCTGTGTGTTTCTTTAATGCAGCAAAGAAAATTTTAAAAGTATGTGCAGAAGACATGAAACATCCACCTAATGAAATACCTGATGTGCTCATTGTGAGTAGTAACTAAAATTAAGGCCGGGTGCAGTGGCTCACACCTGTAATCCCATCACTTTGGGAGGCCAATGCGGGTGGACCACCTGAGGCCCGAAGTTCAAGACTAGCCTGGCCAACATGGTGAAACCCCCACCTCTACTAAAAATACGAAAAAAAAAAATTAGCTGGGCGTGGTGGCTCATGCCTGTAGTCCCAGCTATTCAGGAGATTGAGGCATGAGAATTGCTTGAACCCGGGAGGTGGATCAAGTTGAAGTGAACTGAGATCGCGTCACTGCACTCCAGTCTGGAAGACAAAGCGAGACTCTGTCTCAAAAAAATAAATAAATAAAATTTAAAAACATTGATTGACTAATAGTCTTTGTATTCCATTTTATTAGTGAGAAGAAGACAGGATGGGAGTATAAAATCAAACAACATCAGAGTAGGGAGGGTGGAGGAGAGAGTGCAACAACAGAGAAATGTATATTATCCTTTACACACTTGCACACACACAACACACATACACATACATACACACACATACACACAGTGAGACTACCAGAGGAAAAAGTATCACATTTAAGGATGCTGTTAATGGCTAAGAATGGCCATGAATAGACAGTTTAGGGAAATTAAAGCAGAAAAGGCCTACAACATGTGAAAAAAAAAAAAGAATTTATCCTAAGTTATCCCTGGATACATTCTAAATAAGCAAGGTTATTAATATCAGCATGACTTCTAATAGCAAAAGGTGAAGACAATCCAAGTGTCCATCTATAGAAAACGTTTTTTTTCTTTTTCTCTCTCTTTTTGAGACGGAGTCTCCATCTGTCGCCCAGGCTGGAGTGCAGTGGCTTGACCTCAGCTCACTGCAAGCTCCGCCTCCCGGGTTCACGCCATTCTCCTGCCTCAGCCTCCCGAGTAGCTGGTACTGCAGGCGCCTGCCACCTCGCCTGGCTAATTTTTTGTATTTTTAGTAGAGACGGGGTTTCACCGTGGTCTCTATCTCCTGACCTTGTGATCCGCCCACTTCAGCCTTCCAAAGTGCTGGGATTACAGGCGTCAGCCACGGTGCCCGGCGAAAACTTTTTTTGGGGTTTTTTTTTTTTTTTTTTTTGGAGACAGAGTCTCACTCTGTCGCCCAGGCTGGAGTGCATGCAGTGGCACGATCTCGGCTCACTGCAACCTCCACCTCCTGGGTTCAAGCGATTCTCCTCCCTCAGCCTCCCCAGTAGCTGGGATTACAGGTACCCCGCCACCACGATCAGCTAAGTTTTTGCATTTTTTGTAGAGACAGGCTTTCATCTTCTTGGCCAGGCTGGTTTCGAACTCCTGACCTCAAGTGATCCACCTGCCTCGGCCTCCCAAAGTGCTGGGATTACAGGTGTGAGCCACTGTGCCCAGTTTTGTTTTGTTTTGTTTTTCTATGTGGAGTCTCACTCTGTTGCCCGGGCTGGAGTTCAATGGCACAATCTCGGCTCCCTGCAACCTCCACCTCCCAGGTTCAAGTCAGTCTCTCACCTCAGCCTCCGGAGCTGCTGGGACTACAGGCGTGTGCCGTCACACCCAGCAAATTTTTGTGTATTTAGTAGAGACGGGATTTCACCATGTTGGTCAGGCTGGTCTTGAACTCCTGACCTCAAGTGATACACTTGCCTCAGCCTCCCAAAGTGCTGGGATTACAGGTGTGAGCCACTACACCCAGCCCATCTATAGAAACTTTTTTTTTTTTTTTTTTTTGAGAAGGAGTCTCGCTCTGTCACCCAGGCTGGAGTGCAGTGGCCAGATCTCAGCTCACTGCAAACTCCGCCTCCCGGGTTTACGCCATTCTCCTGCCTCAGCCTCCGGAGTAGCTGGGACTACAGGCGCCCGCCACCTCGCCCGGCTAGTTTTTTGTATTTTTTTAGTAGAGACGGGGTTTCACCGTGTTAGCCAGGATGGTCTCGATCTCCTGACCTCGTGATCCGCCCGCCTCGGCCTCCCAAAGTGCTGGGATTACAGGCTTGAGCCACCGCGCCCGGCCGAAACTTTCAAATTAACGACAACACGTTCAACAATGGA
Organism: Rhinopithecus roxellana; assembly: GCF_007565055.1. NCBI lineage: Eukaryota > Metazoa > Chordata > Mammalia > Primates > Cercopithecidae > Rhinopithecus > Rhinopithecus roxellana. The sequence goes on along the minus strand of NC_044557.1, from coordinate 131,010,056 downwards.
GAAAAGAATGGGAAAGCACCAGGCACTGTGGCTCATACCTGTAACCCCAGCACGTTGGGAGGCTGAGGCAGGCAGATCCCTTAAGCCTAGGAGTTCAAGACCAGCCTGGGCAACATAGTGAGACCCTGTCTCTAACAAAAATTTAAAATTTAAACAGAATTGGGCTGGGTGCAGTGGCTCACGCCTGTAATCCCAGCATTTTGGGAGGCTGAGGTGCGCAGATCACTTTAGCCTAGGAGTTCAAGATGAGTCTGGGCAACATAGTGAGACCCAGTCTCCAAAAAAATGAAAAGAAAAGAAAAAAAAAAGGCTGGGCACGGTGGCTCACGCCTGTAATCCCAGCATTTTGGGAGGCTGAATCACTTTAGCCTAGGAGTTCAAGATGAGTCTGGGCAACATAGTGAGACCCAGTCTCCAAAAAAATGAAAAGAAAAAAAAAAAAAGGCTGGGCGCGGTGGCTCACGCCTGTAATCCCAGCACTTTGGGAGACTGAGGCAGGCAGATCACGAGGTCAGGAGATCGAGACCATCTAGCTAACACGGTGAAACCCAGTGTCTACTAAAAATACAAAAAAAAAAGAAGAAAAAATTAGCCAGTCGTGGTGGCGGGCGCCTGTAGTCCCAGCTACTCTGGAGGCTGAGGCAGGAGAATGGTGTGAACACGGGAGGCGGAGCTTGCAGTGAGCAGAGATCGTGCCACTGCACTCCAGCCTGGGTGACAGAGCGAGACTCCGTCTCAAAAATAAATAAATAAATAGATAAATAGATAAATAAATAAATTTATTTTATTTTACTTATTTATTGCCCTGTTGCCCAGCTGGATTTCTTTTTTTTTTTTTTTTTTTTTTTTTTTTTTTTTTTGAGACAGAGTCTCCCTCTGTCACCCAGGCTGGAGTGCAGTGGCACGATCTCTGCTCACTGCAAGCTCCGCCTCCCGGTTTCACACCATTCTGCTGCCTCAACCTCTCGAGTAGCTGGGACTACAGTTGCCCGCCACCACAACCGGCTAATTTTTTTTGTATTTTTAGTAGAGACGGGGTTTCACCATGTCAGCCAGATGGTCTGGATCTCCTGACCTCATGATTCGCCCTCCTAGGCCTCCCAAAGTGCTGGGATTATAGGCTTGAGCCATCGCGCCCGGCAGCCCAGGCTGGATTTCAATGGTACGGTCTCGGCTCACTGCAACCTCCACCTCTGGGGTTCAAGCGATTCTCCTGCCTCAGCCTCCCAAATAGCTGGGATTACAGGCATGCAGCACGACGCCCAGCTAATTTTATATTTTTAGTAAAGACAGGGTTTCTCCATGTTGGTCAGGCTGGTCTCGAACTCCGACCTCAGGTGATCTGCCCGCCTCGGCCTGCCAGAGTGCTGGGATTACAGGCATTAGCCACTGAGCGTGGCAATAAATTTTAAAAATAGACTGGGTGCACTGGCTAAGGCCTGTAATCCTAGCACTCTGGGAGGCCGAGCGGGTAGGATGACCTGAGCTCAGGAGTTTGAAACCAGCCTGGCCAACGTGGTGAAACCCCATCTCTACTAAAAATACAAAACTTAGCCAGGCGTGGTGGTGTGCATCTGTAGTCCCAGATACTCAGGAGGCTGAGGCAGGGGAATCACTTGAACCCGGGAGGCAGAGGTTCCAGTGAGCCGAGATCGTACCACTGCACTCCAGCCTGGGCGACAGAGTGAGACTCCGTCTCAAAAAAAAAGAAAAAAGAATAGGAAAGCTTTATTTGTACAGACATTTAAAAATCTTCATGATATATACTGCTCCTTTTCTTTTCCCCCAGGACCAAGACTTTCCAGGAAAAAAAGGTGTAAAATAATTGTTGTGGTATTAAAATACATGCACAGATTTTTTGATACTTCTCTCTGCGAGAGGTGGAGCCTAATGCCCCTCCCCTTGAGTAAAGATTGGGCTTAGACACTTGCCTCTCAGGAATAGAATGAGAAAAGAAGTGATGGTGTGTGACTGCAGCGACTCCATAAAAGGCACTGCCGCTTCCTCCTTGCCCTTTCTCTTGGATCACTCACTCAGGGGAAGCCAGTTACTATGCCATGAAAACATGCAGAAGTCCCATATGTCAAGCCACTGAGGACTCCGGCCAGTGGCCATGTGAGCAAGTCGTGTTTGGAAGTAGGGCCTCTATCCATGTTTAAGCTTTCAGATGACTGCAGCCCTGGCCAATAGCTTGACTGAAACCTCTTGTGAGACCTTGAGCCAGAACCATCCAGCTGAATTATTTTTGGATTCACAACTCTCAGAAACTGAGAGAAGTAATAAATGTTTGTTGTTGCATGATGCTGAATTTGGGGAAATTTGCTATGCAGCAACAACTAAGAGTGTTAAGCAGGCTACTTTTTGTGTAATAAAGGAGATAAATCATACAGGCACATCTTGTTTTATTGAGCTTCACAGATACTGTGTTTTTTACAAATTGAAGGTTTGTGGCAACCCTGCATTGAGCAAGTCTATTGGCACTTTTTTCATTGTCGTTTTGTTTTGTTTTTCAGAGACAGGTTCTCATTCTATTGCCCATGCTGGAGTACAGATCATAGCTCACTGCAACCTCAAACTCCTGGGCTCAAGTGATCCTGCTGCCTCAGTAGCTGGGACCACAGGTATGAGCCACTGTTCCTGGTTAATACACATATATACATTAAACAATACATATACATATATGTATATGTGTATTGTAAGGACAGGGTCTCACTATGTTGCGCAGACAAGTCTTGGACTCCTGGCCTCAAGTAACCCTTCTGCCTCAGCCTCCCAAAGCACTGGGATAACCGGCATAAGCCACCACGCCCTGGTGCCATTTTTCCCAAAGCAGATGCTTACTTCAAATCTCTGTGTCACATTTTGGTAATTCTTGCAACATTTCAAACTTTTCATTATTATTATATTTGTTGTAGTAAAGTGTGATCAGTGATCTTTGATGTTACTATTGTAATTGTTTGAGGGCACCATAAACCACCCCCATGTAAGACCATAAACTTAATTGAGAAATGTTTCTGCCTGCTCCATCAACTAACTTTTACCCATCTCTCTCCCTCTCCTTGGGACCTCTGTATTCCCTGAGACACAACAATATTGAAATTAGGCCAGTGAAAAACCCTACAATGGCCTCTAAGTGTTCAAGTGAAAGGAGGAGTTGCACATCTCTCACTTTAAACCAAAAACTAGAAATCATAAGCTTGATGAGGAAGGCAAGTCCAAAACAGAAATAGTCCAAAACAGAAATAGGCCAAAACCTAGGCCTCTTGCTCCAAACAGTTAGCCAAGTTGTGAATGCAAAGGAAAGGTTATTGAAGGAAGTTAAAAGTACTCCTCCAGTGAACACATAAGTGATAAGAAAGTGAAATGCCTTCTTGCTGATATGGAGAAAGTGAGTGGTCTGGATAGATCAAACCTACCACAGCATTCCCTTAAGCCAAAGCCTAATTCAGAGCAAGGCCCTAACTCTCTTTAATTCTATGAAAGCTGAAAGAGGTGAGGAAGCTGCAGAAGAAAAGTTTGAAGCAAGCACAAGTTGCCTTAAAGAAAGAAGCCATCTCGGCTGGGCGCGGTGGCTCAAGCCTGTAATCCCAGCACTTTGGAAGGCGGAGACAGGCGGATCACGAGGTCAGGAGATCAAGACCATCCTAGGAGCTGAGATCCAGCCATTGCACTCCAGCCTGGGCGACAAAGCCAGACTCCGTATCAAAAAAAAAAAAGAAAGAGGCCGGGCGCGGTGGCTCAAGCCTGTAATCCCAGCACTTTGGGAGGCCGAGACGGGCGGATCACGAGGTCAGGAGATCGAGACCATCCTGGCTAACATGGTGAAACCCCGTCTCTACTAAAAAATACAAAAAACTAGCCGGGCGAGGTGGCGGGCGCCTGTAGTCCCAGCTACTCGGGAGGCTGAGGCAGAAGAATGGCGTAAACCCAGGAGGCGGAGCTTGCAGTGAGCTGATATCCGGCCACTGCACTCCAGCCTGGGTGGCAGAGCGAGACTCCGTCTCAAAAAAAAAAAAAAGAAAAAGAAAAAAGAAAGAAAGAAGCCATCTCTATAATATAAAAGTGGAAGGTGAAGTAGCAAGCATTGATGGAGAAGCTGCAGCAAGTTATTCAGAAGATCTAGCTCAGATCACTGGTGAAGGTCACCACACTAAACAAGAGATTTTCAGTGTAGATGAAATAGCCTTCTACCAGAAGAAGACGCTTTCTAGGACTTTCATAGCTAAAGGGGAGAAGTCAACACCTTGCTTCAAAGCTTCAAAAGACAGTCTGGCTCTCTTGTTAGGGGCTAATGCCACTGGTGACTTTAAGGTGAAGCCAAAGCTCATTTACCATTTTAAAATCCTAGGGCCTTTAAGAATTGTGCTAAATCTACTAAGCTTGTGCTCTAGAAATGAACAGCACATCTGTTAACAGTATGGTTTACTGAATATGTTAAGCCTATTGTTGAGACCTACTGCTCAGAAAAAAAATAAGATTCCTTTCAAAATATTACTGTTCATTGACAATGGGACTTGGTCACCCAAGAGCTCTAATAGAGATGTACAAGGAGATGAAGGCTGTTTTCATGCTACTACCACAGCACCCATTCTGCAGCCCACAGATCAAGGAATAATTTCAACTTTTAAGTCATGTTTCTTAAGAAATACATTTTAAGAGGCTCAGGCACTGGCTGGGCATGGTGGCTCATGCCTGTAATCCCAGCACTTTGGGAGGCTGAAGTGGGTGGATCACCTGAGGTTAGGAGTTTGAGACCAGCCTGACCAACATGGGTGAAATCCTATCTCTACTAAAAATAGAAAAAATTAGCTGGGCATGGTGGTGCACACCTGTAATCTTAGCTACTCAGGAGGCTGAGACACAAGAATCACTTGAACCAGGAGGTAGAGATTGCAGTGAGTTGAGATTGCACCACTGCACTCCAGCCTGGGTGGCAGAGTGAGAATTCATCTCAAAAAAAAGAAAGAAAGAAAGAAAGAAAAAGAAATACATCTTAAGGCTACAGCCGCCACAGATAGAGATTCCTATAATGGATCTGGGCAAAGCACACTGAAAACCTCCTAGAAAGGCTTCACCATTCTAGATACCATGAAGAACATTCATGATTCATGGGAGGAGGTCAAAATATGAATATTAACAGAGGTTTGGAAGAAGTTGATTCCAACCCCCATGGATGATTTTGAGGGGTAAGACTTCAATGGAGGAAGTCATCACAGGTGTGGTAGAAATAGCAAGAGAATGAGAATTACAGGTAAACCCTGAAGACGTGACTGAACTGCTGCAATCTCATGAGGCAACTTGAACAAGTGAGGGGTTGGTTCTTACAGATGAGCAAAGAAAGTGGTTTCATGAGATGGCATCAACTCCTGGTGAAGATTCTATGAACATTGTTGAAACAACACAAAGGATTTAAAATATTACATGAACTTAGTTTGATAAGGCAGGGGCAGGGCTTGAGAGGATCAACTTCAATTTTGAAAGAAATTCTACGGTGGGTAAAATGCTATCAAATAGCAGTGCATGTTACAGAGAAATCTTTCATGAAAGGAAGAATCCAACAATGTGGCAAACTTCACTGTTGTCTTATTTTAAGATATTGCCATGGCCACCCCAACCTTTAGCAACCACCACCCTTATCAGTCAGCAGCCATCCACATCAAGGCAAGACTCTCCACCAGTTAAAAAAAGACTTGCTGGGCCAGGAGTGGTGGCTCACGCCTGTAATCACAGCACTTTGGGAGGTCCAAGGCGGGCGGATCACCTGAGGTTGAGAGTTCAAGACCAGCCTGACCAACATGGAGAAACCCGTCTCTACTAAAAATACAAAAAAATTAGCTAAGCGTAGTGGCACATGCTGTAATCCCAGCTACTCGGGAGGCTGAGGCAGGAGAATTGCTTGAACCCTGGAGGCAGGGGGCGCAGTGAGCCGAGATTGTGCCATTGCACTCCAGCCTGGGCAACAAGAGCAAAACTCCATCTCACAAAAAAAAAAGAAAAAAAAAAAAAAAAGACTATGACTTGCTGAAGGCTCAGATGACCATTAGCATTTTTTACCCATAAAGTATTTAGCATTATTAATTATTATTATTAGTTTTTAGAGACAGGGTCTCGCTCTGTTGCCTAGGCTGGAGTAGAGTGGCACAATGATAGCTCACTGTAATCTCAGTTCCTGAGCTGAAGTGATCTTCCTGCCTCAGCCTCCCAAGTAGCTAGTACTATAGGCGTGTGCCACGCTCAACTAATTTCTTTCCTTTTTTTTTTTTTTTTTTTTTTGAGATGGAGTCTTGCTCTGTCACCCAGGGTGGAGTGCAGTGGCGCAATCTCAGCTCACTGCAAGTTCCTCCTCCCAGGTTCACGCCATTTTCCTGCTTCAGCTTCATGAGTAGCTGGAACTACAGGTGCCTGCCACCATGCCCAGCTAACTTTTTGTATTTTTAGTAGTGACAGGGTTTCACTGTGGTCTCTATCCCCTGACCTGAGTACCTTATAGGACACCCATGGGTAATGTGATTAAAAAGAAAAAGATATCATGTCATTGATATTTGGCAACAAACTGTGAGAATTTCAACGAAGTATTCAAACCCACTTGAAAGAAAAACATATATTTCAAATATTTAGAAAACTGTAACTCAGAATATATTATTTACTGTTTTCTATGCTATATGCTACACATATTATAAAATGATTACAAATATAATCTTCAATTACCTTTTTTATTTTTATTTTTATATTTTTTTTCAGACGGAGTCTTGCTCTGTTGCCCAGGCTGGGGTGCAGTGGTGCAATCTCAGTTCACTGCAAGCTCCGCCTCCCGGGTTCACGCCATTCTCTTGCCTCAGCCTCAAGAGTAACTGGGACTACAGGCACCCACCACCACGCCCACCTAAGTTTTTGTATTTTTAGTAGAGATGGGGTTTCACCATGTTAGCCAGGATAGTCTTGATCTCCTGACCTCGTGATCTGCCCACTTCAGCCTCCCATGGGGTCTCGCTATGTTGACCAGCCTGGTCTCGAAATCTGGCTTTTTTCAAGCAATCCTTTCATCTCAGCCTCTCAAAGTGCTGGGATTACAGGCATGAGCCACTGTGCCTGACCAATTACCTTAAAAAAAAAAAAATGTATGAGTAAGAAAAATCCAATGATCTGGCCGGGCACGGTTGTTCACACCTGTAATCCCAGCACTTTGGGAGGCCGAGGTGGGCACCTCATCTGAGGTCGGGAGTTCAAAACAAGCCTGGCTAACATAGTGGAACCCCATTTCTACTAAAAATACAAAAATGTAGCCAGGCGGGTGTGGTGGCACATGTCTGTAATCCCAGCTACTTGGGAGACTGAGGCAGGAGAATCACTTGAACCTGGGAGACAGAGGTTGCAGTGAGCCGAGATCGCGCCATTGCACTCCAGCTTGGGCAACAAGAGCAAGACTCTGTCTCAAAAATGAAAAAAAAAAAAAAAAACAATGATCCAATCTGGGGCTGTTTTGGGTAATAGCTTCATGGTAGAAGGACTCTGATCAATGTCATTAATATGTACCAGATTTCCCCCTGACATGGGCACGTCTGTTTGGCATCCACAGAGTAATAGTTATTGCCTGCTCTCAGCCCCTGATGGGAAGTTAACTCCCAAAGCTCTCATTTCTCTATCCCATCACCTGGGGTAAGATAAAGCCATAACGGACGGTGTATATTTGTGAATTACGTCGTCTCCATGTAAGAACTTTTCTCCAAATCTTGGCTAGACCATTTTCTAATTCTAAATTCATGTTTCTCCAAGTCCTAAAATAGTTGAAAAGAAACACGGTCTAGAAGAGTTTCCTGTATAGTCCATTAAATAGCATCAACATAAATTAAAATAGCATCAACTGGCTGCCTTCTTAGTCCTTTATTTATTTATTTAGACAGGATCTCACTCTGACCCCCATGCTGGAGTACAGTGGCGGGATCATGACTCACTGCCGCCTTGAGCTCCCCAGGCTCAGGTGATCCTCCCACCTCAGCCTCCTGAATAGCTGAGAACACAGGAGAAAGCCACCACACCCGGATAATTTTTGTATTTTTTGTAGAGACAGGGTTTCACCACATTGGCCACACTGCTCTCAAACTCCTGGGCTCAAATGATCTGCCTGCCTCGGCCTCCCAGAGTGTTAGCATTACAGGCATGAGCCACCATGCCCAGCCAAAATGTGCCTTCTTTTAGAACAAATTTCAGTTTGTTCTAGAATCAACAAGTCATAAGAATATCCATAATCATGGTTGGAGTCTTAAGTCTTATGACTGCATCCTATTGGTCACCAGAAGAAAAGACATGATACATGTATTAATAGGTTTATTAATCTATGTAGCATTTACTGAAAACTTTCCATATGCTACTATGTTGGCTCAAGATGTATAATAATAATGCCTTCATTGTCTCATTGAATCTTTTTTTTTTTTTTTTTTTAGGAGAGGGAGTCTTGCTCCATCACCCAGACTGGAGTACAGTGGCACAGTTTCAGCTCACTCTAACCTCCACCTCCCAGGTTCAAGCGATTCTCCTGCCTCAGCCTCCCGAGTAACTGGGATTACAGGTGCATGCCACCATGCCTAGCTAATTTTTGTATTGTTTTAGTAGAGGCGGGGGGGTGGGAGTGAGGGGGAAGGAGTTCTCCATGTTGGCCAGGCTGGCCTTGACCTCCTGACCTCAGGTGATCCACTCACCTCAGCTTCCCAAAGTGCTGGGATTACAGGCATGAGCCACTGTGCCAGGCCCTCATGTAATCTTCATAGCAATCCTATGAGGCCGCTGTTATCGTCTCCAATTTACAGGAGAGGAATTTAGCCAACTTTTGCCTAAGGTCATAGAGTTAACAAGCCCAGTATGTGTCCAAGACGGGCAATGTCATCTTAGTTTTAAGAAATACAAACTGACCAAGTGCAGTGGCTCACGATTGAAATCCCAGCACTCTGGGAGGCCGAGGCAGGTGGATTGCCTGAGCCCAAGAGTCCGAGACCAGCCTGGACAACATGGTAAATATCGTTTCTACAAAAATTAGATGAGCGTGGGACGTGACAAGACCCTGTCTCAAAAAAAAAAAAAAAGAAGAAGAAAGAAGTACAAACTGACCCAGGCACAGTGGCTCACACCTGTAAACCCAGTAGTTTTGGAGGCTAAGAAAGAAGGAGACCCCATCTCTAAAAAATGGGGCGAGGGGTGGGGACTCTGAATTAAGGTAATTGATGACTGTTAGCTGGAAGAGGGAAAATTTGAGAGCTAATCTGAAGTTGAAATGAGGCAGGACCTGACGACAATGAATTGTATGTGGAAGACAAAGGAAAGACAGACCCAGAATCCTGGGTCACTCCCAAGTTTCTGGTAACGCCATTAAGTGACAATAGACCATTAAGTGGCAATAGAGAATTCAGGAGGGGGCCGGGCATGGTGGATCACGCCTATAATCCCAGCACTTTGGGAGGCCAAGGAGGGTGGATCACGAGGTCAAGAGAGAGAGACCATCCTGGCAAAAATGGTGAAATTCTGTCTCTACTGAAAATACAAAAATTAGCCGGGTGTGGTGGTGGGTGCCGATAATCCCAACTACTCGGGAGGCTGAGGCAGGAGAATCGCTTGAACCTGGGAGGCAGAGGTTGCAGTGAGCCGAGGTGGCACCACTGCACTCCAGCCTGGTGACAGAAAGAATTCAGGAGGGACAGTTAGTTAGGAAAGGAGTTCAAATTGAGATCTAAAGAGTGTGCATTTAGAAACAATAGATCTGCAGCACAGGAGAAAGATCTGGCTGTAACTACAGAATCATCACTGGCAGTGAAAGGCACGGAAATGAATGGATTCACTTGGGGACAGCATATAGAGAAGGAAAAGGACTGAGGGGCAATCCACAGTGACGACACACAGTTTAGTATGCGCCCAGTACTGAGCCACATAGACTGGGAACCCCGTGCCAGCTCTGCCACAACATGTGACCTTGGACAGTTTATTCTCTATACACAAGGACTGTCATAATTTCTACCTCATGGAGTAACTGAAAATCACATGAGAAAAGGCATCTGAAGAACCCAAAACCTGCCTGCCCCTAAGCAAATACTCAGTAAACGTTATCTCTACAAGAAAACAGAGCAAAGATTTTACAAATTTATAAATATTAAGTGTAACTTTCATATCTAACAAGATATTTACCAAATGATAATAAACGTACTCTATTGAGCAAGCCAAGAACAGGGCTGGGTATTTTGCATTAGTCTCTTCAATCCAGGTAGCATTTCTCTGATTTAGTATTACGTTTATTATTCCCATTTCACAGCGAAAGAGGCAGAGCATTGAGAGGGTAATTGACTTGCCCAAGGTCACACATTCATTGTGTGCATGAAGGGGGATAGGATGAAGGCCTTCTGGCCTTGGCCCCGCAGAAAGCTAAGAAAAGATCCCTGTTCACACACTTTATGAACCCAATAGAAAACATCAATATGTACAAGAAAAATGTCATTGAGATTTGCCTCATCTTCAAAATAACAGATAAAATTACTGCCCCATAGTTATGATTGCCAAAGGTAACAAAATTAGAAAATAGACTTCTTGAAATTTTCCCCTGTAAATTTAATACATTATTTGATGCTTACCTTGTCTCTTTACATAAAAGTAACAGAAAGATAAATTGTGAATGACTACACTATATCTGGTATACTGTAATTATGTTCAGAAAATAGAAAAATGATAGATGTATGACTATCTAAAAAGGAATATATTATCTAAGTGTTTCACTTAACTCAGTTTACCTACTCCCCATCAAATTTACAAGTGGTGCAATTCTGTGTTTCACCCAGTGCTTTTTATTTATTTTTCTCTCCCCTCCCCTCATGCAGTGCTTTTTAAACTAAAGAATATATTGCAACTCAATAAATACACATTTACAATCCCACATACACTTCTATTTTTTTCTCAATGGCTTTATTACTTGAATGACTAGTAATGTAAGTTAAGGATTTTTTAATTGCTTCTTTTTCTTGCATATTTATTTGCATTCCTAAATTTACTTAACAAAAGGTTTTCTTATTTACATAGATCAATCTTGAGTGCAAAACCTATAGAATATACTTGCAAGTAGACAATGGCTCTGCAGGGTTAAGGTATTAGAGCCTAAGTACCTTTCATTGTTTAAAACATGGGCTAAGTGCTTCGTTTTAACCTAAATAGAGACCCCTTTTAGCACAAAGAGCCAAAGTGAGTCACGGGTCCCTGCCTCATCTTTGCACGATTACAATGAGGCATAAAACTATGAAAACCTTTAAAGGTTTTTAAAAGTTTGCTGCTTCCACCCTGTCAAACCTCCACCCCCCCATCATCACTTCCCAAATCATCAGTGTCACTCACTCCTAACCTCATTGCAGCAACTGCAATTATTTTAACGCATATTAATTAAGTTTATTATGTCTTGGAGTTTGGGCCAGGTCTTTCCTAAAGGGGCAGACAAGTCCAGTCTGTAGATTATTAACTAGCTGGGTCTATGTGCCATAAAGTCCATTCTGACCTTTTTATTTTTTCATGAGACATTCATCAATGAATGGATTGATAGGACCACAAGGAAACGTGAGGCATTTGTGCGCAATACTTTTTCCTCTAAAAGAATGATTACCTGACAGATTCTATTGAATGCCAAATTCTAACATCAAATTTTATTCTTAAACAGGTGCAGCTTAGTACAGTAGCTATAAAATAAACATTTTTATAAGTCCACAGAGAGAAAGCCTGAGAAAGCATGGCATGAACTCAAGATTCACTGGTTACAACTCCCAGTTAATTTTCCAGGAAACATAGCCATGTATTCACACTCTACCTTAGTTTTCTGATGAAAATGGGAATGGAAGAGCTAATCTGATTCAATATTGGTGGGGGGAGGTAGGCAGGTTATTTTACACATTTCTGTAGTATTTGGGTTTCTATAATGAGCACATAGGAAAATAATTTTTTTAATTATTTTGAAAATTGACAAAATGTTGGCCATCATCATTTTTTTTTTCAGTGAAGAAAAGGACATGCAGACAGAATGCAGATTATTCTTTCAATGTATCTATTCAGCCAAGATTGTCCTTACTGTTTGCCTCTTACAAAATTGTTCTGAGGCACAGCTTCCCAGATACCTAAGTTTTCATTTCATTCCCTGGCATCCCACCCCTCTGCCCTCCAAAATGTTATACTAGACAGAAAAATCCATTTTTGAATTCTTTTCTTGCACCATTTACAAAGCAGAATCTTACAGACTCATCTCTGACATTAATGAATAAAAATTAAGTGTATAAGTCTCTTGATAAAGAGACTAAAAAAGAAGCATCTTTGAAAACAGAACTTTAGTTTTATTACATTTTTTCTTTAATTCAGATTGCCTTTGCTTAGTTCTTGGAAGTTTAATTTACATCAAAATTTCCTGTCTGCCTGTTCATTATATTTACCCAATATTTACACAAAGACTCTTTAGAAAGTACTGACAACATAGCTCAATTGTTGGCCAGGTGCGGTGGCTCACGCCTGTAATCCCAGCACTTTGGGAGGCCGAGGCAGGCGGATCACGAGGTCAGGAGATCGAGACCATCCTGGCTAACATGGTAAAACCCCGTTTCTACTAAAAAATATAAAAAGCCGAGCGTGGTGGCGGGCGCCTGTAGTCCCAGCTACTTGGGAAACTGAGGCAGGAGAATGGTGTGAACCCAGGGGGTGGAGCTTGCAGCGAGCCGAGATCAAGCCACTGCACTCCAGCCTGGGCGACAGAGCGAGACTCTGTCTCAAAAAAAAAAAAAAAACATAGCTCAATTTGTGCTGTCAATTAACATGAATCTCTAATACTTTTTTCTCCCTATGTAATGCATTCAAACTTTTCTGCCTAAAGATCTTGAAAAGAACATTTGCCCTTTCCCTTTCATTAAATTATTTTATTTTTGTACAGTTTGCACCCTTAACCCCACGAAACAGTAATTAAAATTTGCATAAATTCTCCTTCTCTATTCCCCTTGCCCACCAACCAGAGCTGTGCATTCTAATGTTCTTCGTAGGTCCTCAGCAGTGAAGGAAAATATTTATCTATAAATGCATGTGAGGTTACCACAAGCTCTCTTGATGAGATTTACATTCCAAGAAGCCAGACATCTTAGAAAGTACAATCAACATAACAATGCACTGAAACTGCAGGATTCCACAAATAAATTGCTGATAAATGTTGGTAACCCGTTTTCACTCTGCACTGTTTTTCATGAAAGTTATTTTAATTGCTTGCATACACACACACAGAGAGAAGGCTATGCTAAAGTAAAGTAGTGTTTTGTCCCTTGCCAGAAGGAAGCTAAGAAGCTAAAAGATAATGAGTTTTATTAACTCTCATAATGTCTGCAAAGTAGCACAGCCTCAAAGTATCCCTTTTTAGTCACTCCCCAAAGACCTACTTACAGGAGTAAACGCATCAATACCTAATTGATCAGCAAAATAATGGCTGATGCACTCTGCTTCCAGTTACTAGCTTAGTTCTTGCACCATTCCCACAGCCTGTAATGAACCTACCAAAACACACACTGTACTGTGTCGGAGTCAGCAAGATCTGTTCCCAAAGTTTCCTCGAAGTTCATTTGTTTGGAATTAGAATAACTTTTTTCTATAGAAACTATGTTACAATAGTTGTGAAGTTCTCTGGCCAGGACACAAAAGCCTTCACACTCATTCTACTAATTTGCAATGAAAAAAAAGAAAAGAAAAGAAAAAAAGACTAGAAAGCAAAATGAAATTAAACAAAACTGTAAAAATAAAAGGATTAGAAATTGGTGTATTCATCCGTAATTCCAGTTCTTGAGAAAAGCAGATTTAATTAGAGACTGTTATGGGCTTGTTCAGGAGGTTTGCAGGCAGGCACGATTTGTTTTCTAGCAAGTGTCCTTTAGTTAGTGCATTTAATTGAGAAGGATAGCTCACCATTTCCTTGACACTGACTAGCACTATTCTTATCATCTCAGTCGAGATGCCTAATCCCTTCACGGCTAGATAACTCACTTTCAAATGAAGTCACTGGACCAATCAGTGGTTCTCAGGGTGGGGTTCCCTGACCAACAACATCAGCATCACCTGGGATCTGGTTAGAAATGCAAATTCCCGGGCCCTACCCTAGACTTACTGAAACTGAAACTCCCAGGTGGGGTCCCTGTCATCTGGGTTTCCATAGGCCTCCAGGGTATTCCAAGACATGGAGAAGAACTGGATTAGGCCTCTGTTTCCAAAACTATCCTAGTGATTAAAAAAATAACCTGGGGCCGTGATTAAAAGGAAAGATTCCCAGAACCCATTCCCTGGAGTTACTGGGAGTCACTCAGTAGAGCCGCTCTGGGGTCCCGAGAGTAGGTATTTTAACCAGCAGCCCAGGTGCCTCTTCTCCTCTGGCAAGTTTAGGAAACTCTGCATGAGTTATCTCAAAAATCTTCTTTCTAGAAGGCTTTCTAGAACAAAAGTGAGGTTGAGTGAGGATTAAACAGATTCCGTCTCCTCCTCTCCTTCAAAGTATGAGCTGGAGGACAGAGGGAACCTGAGGCAGGCAAAAAGATTGTGTTTATATCTGTAAGGAAACCCTTGCCAGTAAAAGATGGAGACAGGAGGCATGGTTGGGCCAATGTCCCTGTGTGCAGAGATACAGGAAAGATAGAAAATATACTCTGGTGACTAGCTGAAATGGCCTCCAGGCAAGAGGGAGATAACGAGGATAGTGTACAATTTACCACTTACCTTGGCAAGATGTTCCTAAATTAGATGTTCACAGTTTAGAAGATTGGGTGTGTGCAGCGTTGAGTTAATGCCAATTGTAGGTACAGCTCCAGCATTCTGTTGACATTAGATTGCCTTCCATCTTGACTCTGGAAACAGTGCCATTGTCTAGGGGCCCACTTCGATGGGCAGGCAAAGAAGGCAAGCCTGGAAGTCCCCCAGTCTCTGCTAACAAATGCCTGAAATTACACCCTTAAGATTCCAGTAGCTCATTTTTTTTTTTTTTTTTTTTTTTTTCCTGAGATGGAGTCTCGCACTGTCTCCTAGGCCGGAGTGCAATGGTGTGATCTCAGCTTACTGCAACCTCCACTTCCCAAGTTCAAGTGATTCTTCTGCCTCAGCCTCCCGAGTAGCTGGGATTACAGACGTCTGCCAGCATTCCTGGCTAATTTTTTGTATTTTTAATACAGACCGGGTTTCACTATGTTAGCCAGCCTGGTCTCGAACTCCTGACTTCATGATCTGCCCACCTCAGCTTCCTAAAGTGCTGGGATTACAGGTGTGACCCACCGCACCCGGACCAATAGTTTTTTTAGTCTTGGATTTATTTTTCTTTTTAAAATTATTTTTATTTTATATATTTTAGGATATTGGACCTTTGGTATATCTTGGATTTCTTGAAGAATGCGAACATTAAGGCTTATTTATCTCAGGAAACCTGCTGCTGGTCCGGCCAGGTTCAGCCAGTTTTTGTAAGGGGAGGGCCTAGGGACCTAGGGTGAGTGGTAGAATGTCTATATTTTAGGTGGCTTAAGAGAGCCCTTAGGGCTATCTTGTTTGTTTAAAATGGATAGAGAACCAGGTTAGAGGGTATGAAGATAAATAATAAATGAGTGACGGCTCAAGACCACAATTAGGCCAAGGTTAATAAGATTCAATCCCAGTGGGCAAAGCTTCTCTCTTTGGAAGGAGACACTACATAATTATATCTGGCTGATGTACCTGTTGGTATAGCTATCATTTTCTTTCAATCTAAATCAAAACCAAATCAAGAGTATAATCTTGATGAAATTTAAGAGCCTATTTGTGACCAGGCATGATGGTTCATGCCTGCAATCCCAGCAGTTTGGGAGGCCGAGGCAGGCAGATCACTTGAGGCCAGGAGTTCAAGACCAGCCTGGCCACATGGCGAAACTCTGTCTCTACTAAAAATACAAAGTTAGCCGATGTGGTGGCAGGCGCCTGTAGTCCCAGCTACTTGGGAGGCTGAGGCAGGAGAATCGTTTGAAGCCAGGAGGCAGAGATTGCAGTGAGCTGAGATCATGCCATTGCACTCCAGCCTGGGCAACAAGAGCAAAACTCAGTTTCAAAAAAAAAAAAAAAATCCTCAAGATTTTAATCTAAAAGTACTATATGGCTTCCTTCCAATAGCAAAATTTATGTCATTTCTGAAGATATAGCTAAAACAAAAGATCCTAGCTGTGTTTCTTGGCTGAAAATGCAATCATCTCCCATCCGGTCATTTGACTAAGTTAAGGTACAGTGGCCTTTAGAGCTGGAAATGAAGGTCAAGAGAGTGGGCTTTGGTTTTTGCCCAAGAAAATTCATTGTGCACGTTTTTATTTTTTATGTTTTATTTCTATTTATTTACTTATTTTTGAGACAGAGTCTCTGTCGCCCAGGCTGGAGTGCAGTGGTATCATCTCGGCTCATTGCAACCTCTGCCTCCCAGGCTCAAGCAATCCTCTGATCTTAGCCTCCTGAGTAGCTGGGACTACAGGTGTGTACCACCATTCCTGGCTAATTTTTTTAATTTTTCGTAGAGACAAGGTTTTACCATGTTGCCCAGACTGGTCTCAAACCCCTGACCACAAGTGATCCACCCACATTGGCCTCCCACGGTGCTAGAATTACAGGTCTGAGCCACCTTGCCCCGCCATGTTTTTGTTTGTTTGTTTGTTTGTTTATGAGAGGAGTCTCCCTCTGTCCTCCAGGCTGGAGTGCAGTGGCGCAGTCTTGGCTCACTGCAACTTCTGCCTCCTGGGTTCAAGCATACTCCTGTCTCAGCCTCCCCGTCCCGAGTAGCTGGGACTACAGGCACCTGCCACCATGCCCAGGTAATTTTTGTGTTTTTGGTAGAGACAGAGTTTCACCATATTGACTAAGCTGGTCTCGAACTCCTGACCTCAGGTGATCTACCTGCCTCAGCCTCCCAAAGTGCTAGGATTACAGGCGTGAGCCACTATGCCCAGCCGCCACCACATTTTTAATTCTAAAGAATAGATGATCACCAAGGTTCACCAAAGCAGAGAGGTTGGGTATTGCACAAATTTAAGAGTGAGCTAGATCATTCAGAATAAAAGGAACCTTTACTTTCTCCCTTTGACTCAACCCCATTATTTCTTATGCTTTTCTTGCAGGCCAGTACAATACTTGGCCACAGAATTTAGTATTTTTGGCAAAGCACATAATAATAACCTATTGTTAGAATCTTCTAGCATCCAGGTAACAACACCTAATTACTTAGAAATTATTACAGTTATTATTAAATATGCTTAAAATCAAGGGTGGAAAATGTCAAAATCAAAAACTTTTTCCAGCATTCAACATCTGGTGAGAAAAGAAAAAAAAAAAACTTCTCCAAGCAGCCAACTTTGCTTTAGTTGTTATATGGGGTGACTAGACAGCCTATACAAAACTGTTTCCTGCAAATCCATATGGTATAGTACCTGAAAAGCAATTTACTTGGCAAACCTTATTACTCAATGAAATATGTTGAAGAGTCCAGAGGCGGTGGCTCATACCTGTAATCCCAGCACTTTGGGAGGCCGAGGTGGGCAGATCACTTGACATCCAAAACCAGCCTGGCCAACATGGTGAAAGCCCGTCTCTACCAAAAATACAAAAGTTAGGCATGGTGGCGGGCATCTGTAATCCCAGCTACTCAGGAGGCTGAGGCAAGAGAATTACTTGAATCCCAGAGGCGGAAGTTGCAGTGAGCTGAGATCGCACCACTGCACTCCAGCCTGGGCAACACAGTGAGACTCCGTTTCAAAAAAAAAAAAAAAGGAAGGAAGGAAGGAAGAAAGATGCTGAAGAATGAGATGCTGTATCAAGGGGTCTCATTAATGGTTATGTTCATTATATTTGGATTATTGTCAAATGATTGAAATATGATAATCTCCTAATACCAAAATTATGGTGACTCTAATATATTATTTCTGAGTGTGCTTCTGGGTCATGATTAAAAGTATTATTCATTGTTGTGTAACAAATAAACAGATGCAGTGGTTCAACAAAGACAAAAAAGTGCAATTTTATTTATTTCTTTATTTTGAGATGGAGTTTCACTCTTGTCACTAATTTTGTTTTTGGTTTTGTTTTTGTTTTAAGACAGAATCTCACTCTTTTTTTTTTTTTGAGTTGGAGTGCCTCTCTTGTTGCCCGGGCTGGAGTGCAATGGCACGATCTCGGCTCACTGCAACCTCCGCCTCCTGGGTTCAAGCGATTCTCCTGCCTCGGCCTCCCCAGTAGCATGTGCCACCACGCCCGGCTAATTTTGTGTTTTTAGTAGAGACAGGGTTTCTCCATGTTGGTCAGGTGGGTCTCAAACTGACCTCAGGTGATCCACCCGCCTCGGTCTACCAAAGTGCTGTGATTACAGGCATGATCCACCGCACCTGGCAAAAAGTGCAATTTTTAAAATGGGCAAAGGACTTAAATATTTCTCCAAAGAAGATAACAGCTTCTCATCATCAGTCATTAGGTATATACTAATCAAAACCATGATATAGCACTTCATGCCCACTAGCAGGGTTATAATTTTTTTTTTTTTTTTTTTTGAAACGGAGTCTCACTCTATCGTCCAGGCTGAAATGCAATGGCGCCATCTTGGCTCACTGCAACCTCTGCCTCCAGGATTCAAGTGATTCTCCTGCCTCAGCCTCCTAAGTAGCTGGGATTACAGGCTCCCACCAGCATGCCCGGCTAATTTCTGTATTTTTAGGAGAGACGGGGTTTCATCATGTTCCCCAGGCTGGTTTCAAACTGTTGACCTCAGGTGATCCACCTGCCTTGGCCTCCCAAAGTGCTGGGATTACAGGCGTGAGCCACCACACCCGGTGTGGCTATAATTTTTTAAGTAGGAAATAACAAATGTTGGCAAATTTATTATTTGACCCCTCCCTCTTACATTGCTGGTGTGACTGTAAAATACTGCAGCCACTATGGAAAACAGTTTCTCGGTTTCTTAAAAAGCAATTATAGAATCATCACAGGACCCACCATTTCTACTTGAAACCCAAAAAAATTGAAAGCAGGGATTCAAACAAATGCTTCTACACAAATATTCATAGCAGCACTATTCACAAGAGCTAAAAGACAGAAATAACCCAAATGTCCAACAGCGGATGAACAGTTACACAAAACATGGTATACACACAATGAGATATTACTCAGCCATTAAAAAACATGAAGTAGGCCTGGCACGGTAGCTCACACCTAAAATCCCAGCACTTGGGAGGCCGAGGCCGGTGGATCACCTGAGCTCCGGAGTTCGAGACCAGCCTGACCAACATGGCGAAACCCTGTCTCTACTAAAAATTTAATTTAGCCAGGCGTGGTGGCACATGCCTGTAATCCCAGCTACTCGGGAGGCTGAGGCAGGAGAATGCGGGAGGCAGAGGTTGCAGTGAGCCAAAATCACACCATTATACTCCAGCCTGGGCAACAAGACCAAAACTCCAGAAAGAAAGAAAGAAAGAGAGAAAGAGAGAGAGAGAGAGAGAGAGAGAGAGAGAAGGAGAGAAGGAGAGAAGGAGAGAAGGAGAGAAGAGAGAAGGAGAGAAGGAGAGAAGGAGAGAAGGAGAGAAGGAGAGAGAGAGAGAGGGAGGGAGGGAGGGAGGAGGAAGGAAGGAAGGAAGGAAGGAAGGAAGGAAGGAAGGAAGGAAGGAAGGAAGGAAGGAAGGAAGGAAGGAAGGAAGGAAGAAGGAAAGAAAGAAAGAAAGAAAGAAAGAAAGAAAGGAGGGAAGGAAGGGAAGGAAGGGAAGGAAGGAAGGAAGGGAAGGAAGGGAAGGAAAGGAAGGATGATGAGACCCCCATCTTAGTAAAAACTCTTTTTTATTTTATTTTATTTTTTAAACAAGAAGTTTATTTAAACAACAAGATGCTTGACTTGAAGGGAAAACTATCTAGGATTATTTTTTGTTTTAGAGTAATTTATCCCTACTTAAAGACATATTGCCCTGCATGTAACAGCTACGTACAAAAAAGTTATAAAATTGTCCTTGGTTTTACAATGATAAATGAAAAACATTAAAATTCTCCAATTGAACAAGGTATGCAAGGACTTTTATTTATATTTTTTTATTTTTATTTTTGTTAAAACAGTGAGAGCACCCATCCTGGCTAACACAGTGAAACCCCGTCTCTACTAAAAATACAAAAACTAGCCGGGCGAGGTGGCGGGCGCCTGTAGTCCCAGCTACTCGGGAGGCTGAGGCGGGAGAATGGCGCAAACCCGGGAGGCGGAGCTTGCAGTGAGCTGAGATCGGGCCACTGCACTCCAGTCCGGGCGACAGAGCGAGACTCCGCCTCAAAAAAAAAAAAAAAAAAAAAAAAAAAACCGTGAGAGCAAAATAACTTACTGGAATATAAAGAGCTGAATGAGCATGCCACTAATGGAGAAAGGGGGTATTTTCACAGAATCAGTATTTTTCCCATTCGGTCTCCACTTGATGTCAATCAAAACATACCATTGGCTCCGGGCGCGGTGGCTCAAGCCTATAATCCCAGCACTTTGGGAGGCCGAGACGGGCGGATCACGAGGTCAGGAGATCGAGACCATCCTGGCTAACACTGTGAAACCCCGTCTCTACTAAAAAATACAAAAAACTAGCCGGGCGAGGTGGCGGGCGCCTGTAGTCCCAGCTACTCCGGAGGCTGAGGCAGGAGAATGGCGGGAACCCGGGAGGCGGAGCTTGCAGTGAGCTGAGAACCGGCCACTGCACTCCAGCCCGGGCGACAGAGCAAGACTCCGTCTAAAAAAAAAAAAAAAAAAAAAAAACCATACCGTTGGCTATTTAGTTAAAAAAAAAAATGCAGTATGCTTGTGCACGTATACCAGTTACTTTATGTACAATAAATGAATGGGGAAGGGGGAAATGAAAGAATAGAAAAAGCTATACTGTAGTAGTCAGGATGTGGTGGAACCAAATTGCAGGGTTTTTTGTTTTGTTTTGTTTTGTTTTTGAGACGGAGTCTTGCTCTGTCCCCCAGGCTGGAGTGCAGTGGCCGGATCTCAGCTCACTGCAAGCTCCGCCTCCCAGGTTTACGCCATTCTCCTGCCTCAGCCTCCCAAGTAGCTGGGACTACAGGCACCCGCCACCAGTCCCGGCTAGTTTTTTGTATTTTTTAGTAGAGACGGGGTTTCACCATGTTAGCCAGGATGGTCTCGATCTCCTGACCTCATGATCCGCCCGTCTCGGCCTCCCAAAGTACTGGGATTACAGGCTTGAGCCACCGCGCCCGGCCTCAAATTGCAGTTTTCTAATTGAGAATGTAGTCTTGGTCTTTAAAGAAGAGAGTTCTGGAGAAAAGAAGCAGGTTCCCTTTTCAGTAGACACCTCCTGTCTGCTGTTGGAACACATCAATTGTATCTTCAGCCTCCATTTCCAGCTGTGCAGGTGTGTCTGTTTCACTGATTGGTTGCCCATCGAATTGTAATCTAATCTGCCTCATTGACCAACCCTGTCGTTCACAATAGGCTTTCAGTAGTTTACTAATTGGTGTATGCCTCTTAATCTTAAACTGCATCACAGAACCATCCTGCCCTGACACTGTCAAATTAATATGATCGTGGTTCTCAGCCTGACTCCTTCCTTGGGCTTTTCATCGGCCATGGCGAGTGTCAGAGTCTCCTCAGCTGCCGCTTTACAAAAGAGGTACCAGGTTTGCATCGAACAAGCAAACTCTTTTAAAAAAAATAATAATAGGCCGGGCGCGGTGGCTCATGCCTGTAATCCCAGCACTTTGAGAGGCTGAGTCAGGCGGGTCACAAGCTCAGGAGTTCGAGACCAGCCTGGCTAATATGGTGAAACCCCATCTCTACTAACAATACAAAAATTAGCCGGGTGTGGTGGTGCATGCCTGTAATCCCAGCTACTCAGGAGGCTGAGGCAGGAGAACTGCTTGAACCCAGGAGGCGGAGGTTGCAGTGAGCCGAGATCGGGCCACTGCACTCCAGCCCGGGCGACAGAGCGAGACTCCGTCTCAAAAACAAAAACAAAAAAAATTATTATTATTGTTATATATATATATATATATATATATATATATATATAAAACAAATATATATATTTTTTGAGACAGCATCTCGCTCTGTTGCCGAGGCTGGAGTACAGTGGCGTGATCTCAGCTCACTGCAACCTCTGCTCCCCAGGTTCAAGTGATTCTCCTGCTTCAGCCTCCCAAGTAGCTGGGATTACAGGCTCCCACCACCACACCTGACCAATTTTTGTATTTTTAGTAGAGATGGGGTTTCACCATGTTGGCCAGGCTGGTATCAAGCTCCTGATCTTAGGTGATCTGCTCACCTCAGCTTCCTAAAGTCCTGGGATTACAGGCGTGAGTCACCATGCCCGGCTATAAAAATAATTTTTAAAAAGAAAGGAAGGAAGGAAGGAAGGGAGGGAAGAAGGGAAAGATCTCTCTATGTTGACCAGACTGGTGTCAAATTCCTGGGCTCAAACAATCTACCCACCTTGACCTCCCAAAGTGCTGAAATTATAGGCCTGAGTCACCATGCCAGTCAAAAAGCTATCTACTTTGGTCAAAAAGCTATCTACTTAGGGAATGTTTTGAAATAAATGGAGACTTTCAATTCTGCCCTCATAGTCAACATTTTATCTGTCAGCCAGACCTTCAGAGAATGACAAATGTAGACCACATCATTTTGTGCCCGTTCATTGGTGTTATGCCATCAGCCTGTGTTCAGAGATGTTCCAAGGAGCTCCACCATACACCATGGTGCCTATAGTTAATAACAATATAATGTATTCTTGAAAAATGCTAACAGAGTGGACGTTATGCATTCTTACCACAAAAATGATAGCTATGTGAGGTAATGCTGTGTTAATTAGCTAGATATAGTCATTCCACAATGTATATATACAGAACATCATGTTACATATGATAAATACAATTCTATCTGTCAATTTAAACAATAAAATAGGCCGGGCGCGGTGGCTCAAGCCTGTAATCCCAGCACTTTGGGAGGCCGAGACGGGCGGATCACGAGGTCAGGAGATCGAGACCATCCTGGCTAACACGGTGAAACCCCGTCTCTACTAAAAATACAAAAACTAGCCGGGCGAAGTGGCGGGCGCCTGTAGTCCCAGCTACTCGGGAGGCTGAGGCAGGAGAATGGCGTAAACTCGGGAGGCGGAGCTTGCAGTGAGCTGAGATCTGGCCACTGCACTCCAGTCCGGGCGACAGAGCGAGACTCCGCCTCAAAAAAAAAAAAAAAAAAAAAAAAAAAACAAACAATAAAATAAAATTTTTAAAGGAGCTCTAAAAATCTGTTTTGTCTACAGTGACCTTGGGATTTCCTGAAGGAAAGGCATTGGAGTAGAAGTAAGAGCTATGTGTGAAAGCCTAAGGAGGAGCTGCCTGATAGTTAAGGGGTAGCAAGAAGCCCAGGCATGGTGGTCCATGTCTATATTCCTAGCACTTTGGGAGGCCAAGATGGGAGGATCACTTGAGCTCAGGAGCTTGAGACCACCTGGGTAACATAGTGAGACCTCATCTCTACAAAAAATGGTTTTGTTTTGTTTTTTTAAGACAGAGTCTCGCTCTTTCGCCCAGGCTGGAGTGCAGTGGCGTGATCTCTGCTTTCTGCAACCTCCGCCTCCCAGGTTCAAGAGATTCTGGTGCCTCAGCCTCCTGAGTAGCTGGGATTACAGGCGTGTGCCACCATGCCCAGCTCATTTTTTTGTATTTTAAGTGGAGACAGGGTTTCACCGTGTTGGCCAGGCTGTTCTCAAACTCGCGTCCTCCGGTGATCCACCACCTTGGCCTCCCAAAGTGCTGGGATTACAGGCGTGAGCCACCATGCCCAGCTACAAAAAATGTTTAAAACTAGTTGGGTGTGGTAGTGCACACCTGTAGTCCCAGCTACTTGGAACGCTAAGGAAGGAGGATTGTTTGAGCCCAGGAGTTTGAGACTACAGTGAGCTATGATTGTGCACTCCAGCCTGGATGACAGAGCAAAACCTTGTTCAAAAAGAGATAAATATATAAATTAATCATAATAAAACTAAAAAGAGTACTCTGAGCAGTAGTGGTGCCACAGTTGGGACTACCTAGCTACTTGGGAGGCTGAGACAGGAAGATCACTTAAACCCAGGAGTTGAGTTCAGCACTTCGGGCAACATTGAGAGACCTCATCTCTAATAAATAAATAAACTAGAATGATGACTGATAACCTGCAGCCACCTGCCCAGAAAATCAATCCCTTATCTACAATTAAAAGCACAGGGGGCCTGGCACGGTGGCTCACGCCTGTAATCCCAACACTTTGGGAGGCTGAGGCGGGCGGATCACAAGGTCAGGAGATCGAGACTATCCTGGCGAACACGGTGAAACCGCGTCTCTACTAAAAATACAAAAAATTAGCCGGCGTGGTGGTGGGCGCCTGTAGTCCCAGCTACTCGGGAGGCTGAGGCAGGAGAATGGCGTGAACCCGGGAGGCAGAGCTTGCAGTGAGTCGAGATCGTGCCACTGCACTCCAGCCTGGGCGACAGAGCGAGACTCCGTTTCAAAAAAAAAAAAAGAAAAGAAAAAAAAGAAGAGATGGAGTTTCTCCATGTTGGTCAGGCTAGTCTCGAACTCCTGACCTCAGATGATCCCCCTGCCTCGGCCTCCCAAAGTGCTGGGATTACAGGCATGAGCCACTGCCCCCGGCCCTCTTCTTTTTTATTTTTATTTTTCAGAGACATCGTCTTGTGCCGTCACCCAGGCTGGCATGCAGTGGTGTGAACCCAGCTCACCGCAGCCTTGACTTCCTGGGCTGGAGCAATCCTCCTGCCTCAGCCCCACAAATACCTCGGACTCCAGGCCTGCGCTTCCATGCTCGGCTAATTTTTGCATTTTTGTAGAGACAGGGTTTCACCATGTTGCCCAGGCTGGTCTCCAAATCCTGAGCCCAGGCAATCGGCCCACCTCAGCCTCCCAAACTGTTGCGATTACAGGCGTGAACCTTGGTGCCCCGCCTCTCTCCTTTTCTTATAAGGACACCAGTCATATTGGAACAGAGGCCTGCCTTACTCTGCTATGACTTCATCTTAACTGATTACATCTGCAATAACTCTTGTTTCCAAATAAGTTCACATTCCACAGTACTGAGGATTAGGACTTTATTGTATCTTTTTTTTTTTTTCTTTTTGAGACGGCGTCTCGCGCTATCACCCAGGCTGGAGTGCAGTGGCAAGATCTTGGCTCATTGCAACCTCGGCCTGCCAGGTTCAAGCGATTCTTCTGCCTCAGTCTCCCGAGTAGCTGGGACTACAGGGATGTGCCACTACGCCTGGCTAATTTTTTGCATTTTTAGTAGAGACGGGGTTTCACCATGTTAGCAGGATGGTCTCCATCTCCTGACCTCGTGTTCTGCCCACCTTGGCCTACCAAAGTGCTGGGATTACAGGCGTGAGCCACCGCGCCGGGCCCAGGACTTTATCATATCTTTTTTGGGGAGACACAATTCAACCCATAGCAGTCTGTATATTACAAAGTCATTTAAAGTCATACTTTCCAGCCAGGTGTGGTGGCTCATGCCTGTAATCCCAGCACTTTGGGAGGCTGAGGCAGGAGAATGAGAATCGACTGAGGTTAGGAGTTCGAGACCAGCCTGACCAGCATGATGAAACCCCGTCTCTACTAAAAATACAAAAATTAGCCAGGTGTGATGGCAGGTGCCTGTAATCCCAACTACTCGGGAAGCTGAGGCAGGAGAATCGCTTGAACCCGGGAGGCAGAGGTTGCAGTGAGCCAAGATTGTGCCATTGCACTCCAGCCTGGGCAACAGAGCAAGACTCTGTCTCAAAAAAAAAAAAAAAAAAAAAAGTCATACTTTCCAAGAGTATTTAATTCTCCTTCTTGGAATTATTGCCCCTAGATAAATACTCATGCATGGACACCAATAGGATATTTATTGTGGTGGTGTTTGTAATAGTGAGAAATTAGAAATAATCTCATATTCAACAGTAAAAGGATAGACAAACAGATTGATATTTCTCTCCCAAATGCAGCAGTTAGGAAGAATGAGGCAGATCTGTGTTTACTGAGTAGAAAAACAGAAAAAGCATATTTCAGAACAATGAGTATTTAGTCCTTGCATTTATTCTCTTTTGTCTCATAGCTTTAACAATTATCTTTATGTGGACTAATCTTATATTTGTATCTTCAGCTTGGATCTCTTCCCTGAGCCCAGATTCTGCCCAACATCTCCACTATGAAGTCAAACAGGTATCTCAAACTTAATTTGTGCAAAAACAAATTCGTGGCATTCCTCCCTACCTTGCTTCACCCATGACTTCCCTCAGTTAATGCCATTCTAATCTTCAGCTACTCAGTCAAATATAAGCAAACAAGCAGGTAAGCAGATGAAAAAAAAAAGCCTTTATCCCACATTGAATCCTGAATGGGACCAGCCCTCACCATCTCTGTAGCTGTTGCAAGGCTCCTAACATCATCTCTCTGGTGTGATCATGGCTCACTGCAGCTTCAACATCCCTAGGCTCAGGTGATCCTCCCACCTCAGCCTCTTAAGAAGCTGGGGCTATAGGCATGCACCACCATGCGTGGCTAATTTTTTTGTATTTTTGGTAGAGTCAGGGTTGGCCAGACTGGTCTCAAACTCCTGGGCTCAAGTGATCCGCCTGCCTCAGACACTCAGAAAGTGCTGGGATTACAGGCATGGGCCACCATGCCCAGCCATACACTGATCTTTTTAAAACCTAAGACAGATCTTGTCACTCTTCTGTTCAAAACCTTCTGTAGACATAAATGAAGACCAACTAACTGAGAAAAGCAAAGGCTATTTATTCAGAACTTGCTATAGCAAGGCAGTCAGCCACCATCACTTGTGTGTGCAGAGTCTCAAAGAAAGGTAGGGGAAATAGAAAAGTTTTATAGCAGAAAAAGAGAAGGCTTCAGGTCGGTCCTGAATGGAGGCTGCTGGCTTGGGAAAGCTATAGGTGGCTAACTAGAAGGAAAGCACCTGATGTGATTGGTTAGGCTTGTGTATTTGACTTTTCTGCTTGGTCCTAAGTGAGAAGTAGGCATAAAAACCAGGGAAGTTGTCAGTTACTAATCAAGTTCTTCCTAGCCATTTTGGGCCAGTCGTTATAGCTGGTGGTGTTTAGCGTCCTGAATTGTTATTAGGGATACAGTGTGGCTTCTGCAAGTCTGAGTTAAGCAGGCTGGCTCCCTGTGCTTTTTTTTTTTTTTTTTTTGGAGACGGAGTCTCTTCTAAAACTACAAAACTAGCCGGTTGTGGTGGCACATGTCTGTAATCCCAGCTACTCAGGAAGGCTGAGGCAGGAGACTCGCTTGAACCCGGGAGGCAGACGTTGCGGTGAGCCAAGATGGTGCCACTGCACTCCAGCCTGGGCAACAAGAGCGAAACTCAGTCTCTAAATAAATAAATAAATAAAAGTAAAAAAGAAGAGGAGAGAGATGGAGGCAAGATGTCACGTGACAACAGAGGCAGGGATTGGAATTACATAGCTATAAACTAAGGAATGCCAAGAATTGTCAGAAACATCAAAGGGTCGGAGAAAGGATATGGAACAGATTTTTTCTTTAAAACCTTAGAGAGAGCATAGTTTCAATGACATCCTGATTTTGAACTTCTAGCTTCCAAAACTGAGAGAATAAATTATTGTCAGCTAGGTATGGTGGCTCATGTCTGCAATTCCACCGCTTTGGGATGCCGAGTGGGTGAATCACCTGAGATCAGGAGTTTGAGACTAGCCTGGACAACATGGTGAAACCCCGTCTCTACAAAAAATACAAAAGTTAGCGGGGCATGGTGGTACATGCATGCCTGTGGTACCAGCTACTCAGGAGGCTGAGGCAGGAGAATGCATAGTGTACATAATAGTATACATAATAGTACATGTATATTACCATATACTACTTTGAAATTTCTACAGCTAGATCTGCTGCTAGATCTTGTTATTCAATATATTAATTAAAAAGTCAATATATTAACATATAAAGATTTAAAATATTTTAGTAACTACTTTGATATAGCTTGCTTCTCTTATTATCTTATATCTTATATTTTCATATATATAAGATATAATTTACTTACAACAAATACACAAATCTTGGAGGTTATCTCACTGAATTTTCACATATGCATATATCCCTGCAGCCACCACTTAATTCAAGATATAGAACATTATGCCCTTTGCCAGTCAATAAATCCCTTGGATTAATTTTTTTTTTTTTTTTTTTTGAGTCGGAGTCTCGCTCTGTCACCCAGGCTGGAGTGCAATGGTGCGATCTTGGCTCACTGCAACCTCTGCCTCCCAGGTTCAAGCGATTCTCCTGCCTCAGCCTCCCATGTAGCTGGGATTATAGGCACATGCCACCATGCTTGGCTAATTTTGTATTTTTAGTAGAGATGGGGTTTCACCATGTTGGCCAGGCTGGTCTTGAACTCCTGACCTCAGGTGATCTGCCAGCCTTGGCCTCTCAAAGTTCTGGGATTACAGGCTTGAGCCACAGGGCCTGGACTCATTTTCTTTTTTCTTTTTTTTGAGACAGAGTCTCTCTCTGTTGCCCAGGCTGAAGTGCAGTGGCGTGATCTCAGCTCACTGCAAGCTCCACCTTCCGGGTTCATGCCATTCTCCTGCCTCAGCCTCCCAAGTAGCTGGGACTACAGGCGCCTGCCACCACGCCCAGCTAATTTTTTGTATTTTTAGTAGAGACAGGATTTCATCGTGTTAGCCAGGATGGTCTCGACCTCCTGAGGTCGTGATCCGCCCGCCTTGGCCTCCCAAAGTGCTGGGATTACAGGCATGAGCCACCGCGCCTGGCCAGGATTAATTTTTCTATCACCACAGATTGGTTTTGCCTGTTCTTGAACATCATATAAATGGAATCATTTGGTATATACTCTTCTGTGTCTGATTCTTCTAACATGTTTTTATGATTCATGCTTGTTGTTGTGGCTCTATTTTTTTTCTTTTTTGGCTCACTGTAACCTCCGCCTCCTGAGTTCAAGCAATTCTCCTGTGTCAGCCACCCGAGTAGCTGGACTTACAGGCGCCCGCCACCACAACCGGCTAATTTTTGTATTTTTAGCAGAGACGGGTTTCACCATATTGGCCAGGGTGGTCTCTTGGCCAGGCTGGTCTTGAACTCCTGACCTCATGTTCCACCCACCTTGGCCTCCCAAAGTGCTGGGATTACAGGCGTGAGCCGCTGCGCCTGGCCTATTTTTAAATTTTTTGTAGAGATGAAGTCTCACTGTGTTGCTTAGGATGGTCTTGAACTCCTGGCCTCAAGTGATCCCCCCCGCCTCAGCCTCCCCAAGTGCTGGAATTATTGATACGAGACACCGTGTATGACCTACATTTCTTCTGATTTTCTTTTTCTTTTCTTTTTTTTTTTTTTGAGACGGAGTCTCGCTCTGTCGCCCAGGCTAGAGTGCAGTGGCTCGATCTCGGCTCACTGCAAGCTCCTCCTTCCCGGTTCACGCCATTCTCCCACCTCAGTCTCCTGAGTAGCTGGGACTACAGGCGCCCACCACCACGCCCGGCTAATTTTTTGTATTTTTAATAGAGACGGGGTTTCACTGTGTTAGCCAGGATGATCTCGATCTCCTGACCTCGTGATCTGCCCGCTTAGGCCTCCCAAAGTGCTGGGATTACAGGTGTGAGCCCACGAGCCCGGCCTCTTCTGTTTTTGATAAGTGCTTTGTGCCCTGGGAGGATGACCTATATAGACTGCATGAATGGAATCCCTTCTCTCTGGCTTCTATTTTGGTTTGGTGAGCTGGGAACTCCAGTAGGAGGGCAGTTTCTAGTAAAAGTCCAACATATATACCTACTTCACAGTTCAGCAGTGCCACTCCTAGGTATGTACCTAAGTGAAATAAGTGCATAAGTTCATAAAAGGATTTATGCTACAATGTTCATAGCAACTCTATTCCTAATAGTCTCAAACTAGGCTAGGCATGGTGGCTCACACTTGTAATCACAACAGTTTTGGAGGCCAAGGCAGGAGGACAGCTTGAGCCCAGGAGTTCAAGACCAGCCTGGGCAACATAGTGAGACCCTGTCTCCATTAAAAAAAAGAAGAAGAAGAAGAAAGAAATTATTTTTTTAAAAATAGTTTCAAACTGGAATCAGCGCAAATGCCTGTACACAAATGAACGGACGAGTAAGTTGTGGTATAGCCATATATTAAAATACTCAATGGAAATAAGAAATTAAAAGACTAGCTGGACGCAGTGGCACATGCTTGTAATCCCAGTACTTTGGGAACCCAAGACAGGCAGATTATGAGGTCAGGAGTTCGAGACCAACCTGACCAACATGGTGAAATCCCGTCTCTACTAAAAAAATATATAAAAAAAAGGCCGGGCGCAGTAGCTCACACCTGTAATTCTAGCATTTTGGGAGGCCGAGGTGGGCAGATCTCCTGAGGTCAGTAGTTCAAGACCAGCCTGGCCAAAATGGTGAAACCCCTTCTCTACTAAAATAAAAAATTAGCCAGGCACGATGGCGAGTGCCTGTAATCCCAGCTCCTCGGGAGGCTGAGATGAGAGAATCACTCAAACCCAGGAGATGGTGGTTGCAGTGAGCCAAGATCATGCCACTGTGCTCCATCCTGGGCAGCTGAGCAAGACTGTCTCAAAAAAAAATTTTTTTTAAATAAGTTAAAAAGAAAAACTAACACACTTACCTTATTACCCATGAGAACATTTGTCCATATTCAAAAGAAATACATGAATGACTACTATGCTAACATAATCATAAATTAAGGTATATAGTTATATTTTCATTACATTGTATTATGACACTAGTAATGATATATTACTTTGTTAAGAATTAAATAGAAAAGACAATAAATATCTCTTAAAAATAAAAAAGTTTTTAGCGGGTGCGGTGGCTTACGCCTGTAATACCAGCAAGTTAGGAGGCTGAGGCGTGTGGGTCACTTTAGGTCAGGAGTTTGAGACCAGCCTGGCCAACACGGCAAACCCCTTCTCTAATAAAAATTTAAAAATTAATGGTGCATGGTGTGCACACCTGTAATCCCAGCTAATCAGGAGGCTGAAGCAGGAGAATCACTTGAACTGAAGAAGTGGAGGTTGCAGTAAGCCAAGATCGCACCACTGCACTCCAGCCTGGGTGATAGAGTGAGACTCTGTCAACAACAACAACAACAAAAATGGAATTTTGGTAATCCTCCTGAATAATTTAGATAACAAATTCTTTTTTTTTTTTTTTTTTTTTTTTTTGAGATGGAGTTTCACTCTTGTTGCCCAGGCTGGAGTGCAATGGTACCATCTTGGCTCACCGCAACCTCTGCCTCCTGGGTTCAAGCGATTCTCCTGCCTCAGCCTCCCGAGTAGCTGGGATTAGAGACACGCACCACCATACCTGGCTAGTTTTGTATTTTTAGTAGGGACGGGGTTTCTCCATGTTGGTCAGGCTGGTCTCGAACTCCTGACCTCAGGTGGTCCACCTGCCTCAGCCTCCCAAAGTGCTGGGATTATAGGCGTGAGCCACCATGCCCAGACAAATTCTTTAAGATAAATGTAAATTTTAGAGTTATTGTAACATAAGCTCTAAGTAATTTAAAAATCTCTCAGTCGGCCGGGCGC
The DNA here is from genome assembly GCF_007565055.1 of Rhinopithecus roxellana. Lineage (NCBI taxonomy): Eukaryota > Metazoa > Chordata > Mammalia > Primates > Cercopithecidae > Rhinopithecus > Rhinopithecus roxellana. Next base: position 130,978,435 of record NC_044557.1, on the reverse strand, counting down.
GGTGGCTCAAGCCTGTAATCCCAGCACTTTGGGAGGCCGAGACGGGCGGATCATGAGGTCAGGAGATCAAGACCAGCCTGGCTAACACAGTGAAACCCCGTCTCTACTAAAAAATACAAAAAACTAGCCGGGCGAGGTGGTGGGCGCCTGTAGTCCCAGCTACTCAGGAGGCTGAGGCACGAGAATGGCGTAAACCCGGGAAGTGGAGCTTGCAGTGAGCTGAGATCCGGCCACTGCACTCCAGCCTGGGCAACAGAGCGAGACTCCGTCTCAAAAAAAAAAAAAAAAAAAAAAAATCTCTCAGTCATGCTGATACAGACAGGAGACAGGGAAATACTGGGTAGAAGAGGTTCCCCAGCAAAGGCTCCACCCCCACGCCTGGAACCTGCAGCCCTAAGTGAGAACAGGCATTCCTGTTTTTGCCCCAAAAAGTTGCCTTTTGGTCCACTATACCCCCATATCCTGTACCCATGTAAACTTCAAACCCCGGGCTCCCAGAGCAGATGAGGAGACACGCAGATGAATGGCAGAACGGTGCAGGAGAGAAAGTGAGATGAGAAGCAGGGTTTGAACACTGAGAGGAGTTCAACTGGGGGCAGTTGGAGTTCTGCTAGACGGCCATACTCAAGGAGAATATCATCTTCCCACTCCATTCCCCCTTCCAACTCCCCATCCATCCTGCTGAGAGCCATCTCCACCACTCAATAAAACCACTGCATTCATCTTTTAAGTCCATGTGTGACCTAATTCTTCCAGGAAGCTGGACAAGGGCCCAGGTACCAAGAGGGCCTCACTTAAGCCATCTGCAGATGGCAGAACTAAAAGAGCACTATAACACTGGCGCTTCAGGAGTCACAGGCACCCACCCCCTAGACGCTGCCCTGGGGCCACAGCCGAAAAGCACTCACCCTGGTTCCCGCACCTGCTTGGCTACCTGCTCCCCCTCCCGTAAAGGGTTTGAGCTCACAGTGGCTGGCAGAACACAAAGCCACATCCCTGTTGCATATCCCTCAAGGGGTCCTGGGAACTCTCTCACCTCAATGTTTTTAGCTGTGTTGTTTTACAATGATAATTCTTTCCTTTTTTTTTTTTTTTTTTTTTGTAATAAAGATAGGGCCTCACTCTGTTGCCTAGGCATCATTGCAGTGGTGTAATCATAGCTCACTGTGATCTCAAACTCCTGGCCTTAAGGGATCCTTCTGCCTCAGCCTCCTGAGTTTAGCTGGCAGACAATAAATATTTCTGATAAAATTGAATGTCACATTTTTTTTATTTCACAAAAGGTTCTTTTTCTTTTGGCACTGTCATGAAATACCATTTAGTTGAAAACATTTCACTACCCACATTTGTGAGGTGATTTCAGGGTTTAAGCTTCAGATATATTATTAGTGGGAATTACATAGCATTTCTCAATAATCCACATCAATTTATAAACTAAATGGGGGGAAGTTGCCATGAGAGATGTAAAAAATTCACTTAAAAAGTCAATATAAGGGGCCGGGCGCGGTGGCTCAAGCCTGTAATCCCAGCACTTTGGGAGGCTGAGACGGGCGGATCACGAGGTCAGGAGATCGAGACCATCCTGGCTAACACGGTGAAACCCCGTCTCTACTAAAAAAAATACAAAAAACTAGCCGGGCGAGGTGGCAGGCGCCTGTAGTCCCAGCTACTCGGGAGGCTGAGGCAGGAGAATGGCGTGAACCCGGGAGGCGGAGCTTGCAGTGAGATGAGATCCGGCCACTGCACCCCAGCCTGGGCGACAGAGCAAGAGTCTGTCTCAAAAAAAAAAAAAAAAAAAGTCAATATAGAACAAATTACATAAAATTTTAAACTTTTTCCCTTTTCTCTGAGAAATAAATGAGAAATACAAACTCAAGATGAAGCTGAATGTATAACATAACTTACCTGAGACTAACCTGTCCTAAGAAACCAATCAGCGTAGATCACCTGGCTGTTCCTTGTTAACTGCTTAAAAATTGTTCTTTTCTTTTCTGGTTTTTGTTTGTTTGTTTGTTTGTTTGTTTGTTTGTTTTTGAGACAGGGTCTTTCTCTGGAATGCAGTTGGCAATCTCCGCTCACTGTGACCCCCACCTCCGAGGTTCAAGGGATCCTCCTACCTCAGCCTTCCAAGTAGGTGGGACCACAGGCATGCATCACCATGCCTGGCTAATTTTTGTATTTTTTTTAGAGACAGGGTTTCGTCATGGTGCCCAGACTGGTCTCAAACTCCAGGGCTCAAGTGATTCACCCACCTTGGCCCCCCAAAGGGTAGGAATTACAGATGTGAGACACCACACCCGGCTTATTTTATTATTTATCTATCTATCTATCATCTGTGTATCTATCTATCTATCTATCTATCTATCTATCTATCTATCTATCTATCTATCTATCTATTTTTAGTGAAGACAAAGTCTCGCTATGTTGCCCAGACTGGTCTCAAACTCCTGAGTTGCAGCGATCCTTCCGCCGCGCCCTCCCAAAATGTTGGGATTACAAGCATGAGCCACTGTGCCTGGCCAAAAATTATTTCCTTTCAATTCAAGGAGAAATTGTCTTGTTAGGATGAAATTAATAGAAGGAAAATGAGATCCATCAGAAAGAGAACTGTCCTGTGAAAGACTGTGCAATTGCCTTCAGGATTTCCATACTGGAGAAGCTACCTAGTCAAATTACAGCATTGTCTGAAGTAAAAATACTATTAAGGAAAATTAATGCTTTGCTTTCAAAATGCTTAGCTCTCAAAGATTCTTTTTTAAAAAAGAGAGTTTGATTAAGTATTAAACTAGTTTTTGGTTTTTTTCTTAAAAGACGGAAAATAAAAGAAACATAAAAGAAACATATGCCTGGCAGCTTTAAAAGAAAGACAATTCTCGGCCGGGCGCGGTGGCTCAAGCCTGTAATCCCAGCACTTTGGGAGGCCGAGACGGGCGGATCACGAGGTCAGGAGATCGAGACCATCCTGGCTAACACGGTGAAACCCCGTCTCTACCAAAAAAAAAAAAATACAAAAAACTAGCCGGGCGAGGTGGTGGGCGCCTGTAGTCCCAGCCACTCGGGAGGCTGAGGCAGGAGAATGGCGTAAACCCGGGAGGCGGAGCTTGCAGTGAGCTGAGATCAGGCCACTGCACTCCAGCCTGGGCGACAGAGCGAGACTCCGTCCGTCTCAAAAAAAAAAAAAAAAAAAAAAAAAAAGACAATTCTCTTCTCTTAACAAGGCATTCCAAGGCCTGGATGTGGCTCTGTTATGTGCCACATGTATGCCTGGATGTCCCTGGATGTGTCAGAGAAGTAACATCTTGAGGAAACAAAGTGTGCTACTTCACCCCCAAATCACAGTGGTAATTACCTTCCCGATGTTCATTTGGGTAAAAATCATCCTTCATTAGATTTATGTTTTCTGATGTTGGAATACTAAATTAGGTAGCTGTCTTCCTAATAAGTCACCTTGGGTATTACCTGTGCATGCTGTATTCAAATCAGTGGTCCAGGAATAAAATGCAGGAGGGAGAAGGGGGAAATTCAGAGAGTTACGTAAAGTTGGTGGCAGGATGGAGAAGCCACAGGACTGTTCTGAATGATGCAACCAAAATGTTGTTTTCATAAAAAACAAGTTAATAAATCCTCTCAACAAGAATTTACCAACACTGAAGTTAGCTTTACTATGCTCTGCAAGACGACTGCATTAGTTCCTGAGGTTGCCGTAATAAAGTTCTACAAACTGGGTGGTTTAAAATAACAGAAATATATTCTGTCACAGTTCCAGAGGACAGAAGTCCAAAACGAAAGTGTTAACAGGGCTGTACTCCCTCAAAAGGTGCTAGAGAAGAATGCTTCTTTGCCTCTTTCAGCCTCTGGCAGCTCCCGGCATTCCTTGGTTTGTGGCTGCAGAATTCTAATCTCTGCCTCCATCTTCACATGACTTTCTCCTGGTCTGGGTACTCCTCTTCTTTCTCTTATAAACACTTGTCATTGGGTTTAGGACCCTCTTGGATAATGCAGGATAATCTCATCTCCAGATCCTTAACTTGACTACATCTGCAAAGACCCGCCTATGGCACCCAACTGGAGTGCAGTGGTGAGATCACAGCTCACTGCAGCCTCAGCCTCCGCGGCTCAAGTGATCCTCCCATCTCAGCCTTTTTTTTTTTTTTTTTGAGGTGGAGTCTTGCTCTGTCACCCAGGCTGGAGTACAGTGGAGGTATCTCGCCTCACTGCAACTTCTGCCTCCCGGAGTCAAGCGATTCTCCTGCCTCAGTCTCCTGAGTAGCTCGGATTACAGAAGCGCACCACACCCAGCTAATTTTTGTATTTTTAGTAGAGAAAAGGTTTCACCATGTTGGCCAGGATGGTCTCCAACTCCTGACCTCAGGTGATCCGCCCACCTCAGCCTCCCAAAGTGCTGGGATTACAGGCGGGAGCCACTCAGCCTGGCCTATTTTTTAATTTTTTCATTGATACATCATAGATGTACCCATTTTCAGAGTGCACATGATAATTTCATACATTCATATCACCTGTAAAGACAAAATCAGTGTAATTGGGATAGCCATCACCTTAGGAATAACCCGTTTTATTTTTAAATTTCATGTATTTATTTATTTATTGAGACGGAGTCTCTCTCTGTCTCCAGGCTGGAGGGCAGTGGCACCATCTTGGCTTACTGCAACCTCCACCTCCCAGGTTCAAGGGATTCTCCTGCCTCAGCCTCCAGGGTATCTGGGACTACAGGCGCCCGCCACCACACCCAGCTAACTTTTGTAGTTTTAGTAGAGACAAGGTTTCACCATGTTGGCCAGGATGGTCTCCATCTCCTGACCTGGTGATCTGCCCGCCTCAGACTCGCAAGGTGCTGGGATTATAGGCATGAGCCACCAAGCCCGGCCTTAATTTTTGTTTGTTTGTTTGTTTTTAGTACAGATGGGATTTCCCCGTGTTGGCCAGGCTGGTCTGGAACTCCTGACCTCAGGTGATCTACTGGCCTCGGCCTCCCAAAGTGCTGAAATTACAGGCTTGAGCCACCGTGTCCAGTCAAAAGCCGTTTTAAAATTGTCTTTCTCCCTAATTACTGGTTCATCCGAAGCATCATATGAAAAGTGTTTTCTGTTGAATGTGACACTCTTTAAATTTAATTTCTATTTCTTTCTTTCTTTTTTTTTTTTTTTTTTTTTTTTTTTTGAGACGGAGTCTCGCTCTGTCACCCAGGCTGGAGTGCAGTGGCCGGATCTCAGCTCACTGCAAGCTCCGCCTCCCGGGGTTACCGCCATTCTCCTGCCTCAGCCTCCCAGTAGCTGGGACTACAGGCGCCCGCCATCTCGCCCGGCTAGTTTTTTGTATTTTTTAGTAGAGACGGGGTTTCACAGTGTTAGCCAGGATGGTCTCGATCTCCTGACCTCGTGATCCGCCCGCCTCGGCCTCCCAAAGTGCTGGGATTACAGGCTTGAGCCACCGCGCCCGGCCTTTTTTTTTTTTTTTTGACAGAGTTTTGCTCTTGTTGCCCAGCTGGAGTGCAGTGGTGCTATCTCAGGTAACTGCAACCTCTGCCTCCCGGGTTCAAGCGATTCTCCTGTCTCAGCCCCTCTCCAAGTAGCTGGGATTACAGGCACATGCCACAGACCCCACGCCCGGCTAGTTTTTGTATTTTTAGTAGAGATGGCGGTCTCATCATATTGGTCAGGCTGGTCTCGAACTCCTGACCTCAGGTGATCCACCAGCCCCAAAGTGCTGGGATTACAAGCGTGAACCACCGCGCCTGGCCTTTAATTTATATTTCTAAGCCTGTGGATATTAACTTTTGCAATGCTGCAGCAGTTTTCAAAACCAGAGAGTCTAAACTCATTGCAGAAGTCCAGTAAACCCTGATGTGCTTGATGGCAATGTCCACGTGGACGCTTCTGTTTTGTAGTGATTTACTGACAGCGTTTGCCCAGTATAAACCAACAGGCGGGCTAGGCGCTGCAAGGACAGACTCCAAAGACAAATGCGCACAGCCGTCCTGCCACCCGCCGCCCTTCGGCAGTTACAGTGGCCACAGCTGCTCCGAGGTCTATCCCAGCCACTCCGCCCGGGCGAGGCCTACCCGTGCGCACTGGGCACCTGAATAATGGCTCAGGCGCCTGCCCTGCCCGCGTTGCCTGCAGGCCGGAGTCCCCCACCCTTCTGCTGGTTTATCGCTCCCGCTCATGCTTATACTCCTTTGTACCATGGGATTTTACTTACAAAACAAGTTCAACGATAAAAGAATTACGAATTTTAAGAGTGAAAGGGCCTGGCGCGGTGGCTCACGCCTATAATCCCAATTCCCTGGGAGGCGGGGGGGGGGGGGGGGGGGGGGGGGGGGGGGGGGGGGGGGGGGGGGGGGGGGGGGGGGGGGGGGGGGGGGGGAGCCGGGGGGCGGGTAGAGAGGAGAGGAGGGGAGAGGGGAGGGGAGGGGAGGAGAGGAACAGCAACAGCAGCAGGGCTTTGAACCAGGAGCAAAGGTCTTTCTTAGAGAGGGCTGTCACACTCCCATACAGTGGGCTTAAGCTACTCCTATTTCCAGAGGAGCAGGCAAGGCAGTTCTAGCAGCCTCATCTCTAGTCTTGCATCTGTGGAGTCAGCTGGACAACATAACGCTTGTATCCAGGCTTCATTCCAGAAACATGTTTCAATGTAAACTGGTCTTCAGATGAAACAAAAGGGAACTGGGTACCTGTGCCCTTAAAGGTTATGGAGATTTAGCCACTTGTTGGATGAGTTCCCTTGGGCAAGTCCCTTAACCCCTCTAGGCCTTGGTTCCTTCATTTGTAAAAGAATATAGCATTGTACCAATGTTAATTTTTTGGCTTGGATCATTGAAACTTGGCTATGTAAAATGTTAACATACAGGAAACCCAGGTTGTGGGAATTGTGTATAGTACTGCATTTTTGCAGCTTCTCTGTTTCAGCAGCAGATGACTTGGAAAACAAGGAGTGCCTCCCATCTTGTATTAGGTTTAGAATGCACTGGCACTGATAAGTCCTGACTTCTACTCAAGGTTTTGTTGTAAACTAATGTGTCCTGCTGGGACACACTGCTTAATTTCTAATCCCTTACCTTAGAAAACTGTGGATATTGAATTAGATTTTTTTTTTTTTTTTGGACAGAGTCTCACTGTGTCACCCAGCCTGGAGTACAGTGGTGCAATCTCAGCTCACTGCAATCTCCGCTCCCTGGGCTCAAACGATTCTCCTGCCTCAGCCTCCTGAGAAGCTGGGATTACAGATGCCCGTCACCACGCCCAGCTAATTTTTTTTTTTTTTTTTAAAGTAGAGACGGGGTTTCACCATGTTGGCCAGGCTGGTCTTAAACTCCCAACCTCAGGTGATCCACCCGCCTTGGCTTTCCAAAGTGCTGGGATTACAGGCGTGAGCCACTGAGTCCAGCCTAGCTTTTTTTTTTTTTAATTAGATTCTTAATGTGCTTTCTACTCTTAAAATTAAATGGTCTCTAGGTTCTCCTTTGTCTCCTTAGCTCTTTCTATTCTATTTTGATTCTTTCTTTTCTTTTCTTTTTTTTTTCTGAGATAGAGTCTTGTTCTTGTTGCCCATGCTGGAGTGTAATGGTGCAATCTCAGCTCACTGCAACTTCCACTTCCCACATTCGAGTGATTCTCCTGCCTCAGCCTCCAGAGTAGCTGGGATTACAGGCGCGTGCCACCACCCCCAGCTAATTTTTGTATTTTTAGTAGAGACAGGGTTTCTCCATGTCGGCCAGGCTGGTCTCAAACTTTCGACCTTAGGTGATCCACCCGCCTCGGCCTCCCAAAGTGCTGGGATTACAGGGGTGAGCCACTGTGCCCGGCCTTGATTTTTTCTTTTAATTCATGCTTCCAGCCCTCCTTAGCTATCTTGTTCTCTTATTTTTGTATCCACTCAGTACATGCTGAGCTCATCCAGAGTTAGTACTTAACAGTATCCATGAGTACTTTCCTTAGGAAAGAGCCCCTTTCTAGCCTATCCAGTTGGAAGAAGGTACCTGTCACCCAGAGCTCTGACTCTAGCCATCTTTAGCTAAACTGGTGTCTCTCAACTTTGACTGCATGTTGAAATCACTTAGGAAGATTTTAAACCTGCTGGTGGGCCAGTCCCATCCCCAGAGATTCTGATAGGCCAGACTCCCACTTTTTTCTTTTTTAAGAGACAGGGTCAGGCTGGGTATGGTGGCTCATGCCTGTAATCCCAGCCCTTTGGGAGGCCGAGGCAGGTGGATCATGAGATGAAGAGATGGAGACCATCGTGGCCAACATGGTGAAACCTTACCTCTACTAAAAATACAAAAATTAGCTGGACGTGGTAGCATGTGCTTGTAGTCCCAGCTACTCGGGAAGCTGAGGCAAGAGAATCACTTGAACCCAGGAGGCGGAGGTTGCAGTGAGCCAAGATCGTGCCACTGCACTCCAGGCTGGGTGACAGAGCGAGACTCCGTCTTAAGAAAAAAAAGAGAGACAGGGTCTTGCTCTGTCACCCAGGCTGGAGTGCAGTGATGCGATCATGGCTGACTGCAGCCTCAAACTTCTGGGCTCAAGCGACCCTCCCGCCTCAGCTTCCCAAGTAGCTAGAACGACAGACCACCATGCCTGGTTGATTTCATTTTTTGTAGAGATGGGATCTCACTTTTTCGCCCAGGCTGGTTGTGAACTTTGGGGGCTCAAGCAATCCTCCTGCCTCAGCCTCCCAAAATGCTGGGATTACAGCCTCCCAAAATGTGAGCCACTGCATCCAAGCAAAAAAAAAATCTTAAAAACTGCTTTATTGTGATATAATTCACTCAAATATTACACAATGCACCTGTTTAAACAATTCAATGATTTTTAGTATAGTCATAGAGTTGTCACGGAACTAAAATTTTAATTTTTGTTATATGGGGTACAAAATGTGAAAGAACCAGTAATTTCCATTTGATTATGATAAGTTTTTCGATTTTTTTTCTCTAGTCCTGTTATCCTGTACAAGTCTGGTTGAAGGAATGAAGGTAATTACCAGTGATAACTTATCTTTAATGAAAAGAAGTGTCATTAACGAGAAAAAAAAAAACAGTTTTCTCTCAATGCTCATTCATCTTCCCTGAAAGGACAGAACACTTCTAAATGCTGATGATTCGTTCCAAAATTTATATGCTCCGCTTTATATACTCTTTGATTAATCCATAACAATCAATTACCATTGCTTACTTTATTATTAGGTTTCCCCAGCACCATTACACTCCTGACTAATGAAAATACTAAGAAGAATCTATTAGCATGCACAATATCATTCTAGCTAATGCTGAATCGCTAATTGCCTTCAAAATTTGAAGGCATGGTCTTATAACGTATGGGACCTCTGTGATATATAATGAGCCCATATAAAGTAGTTAGAAAAGGCATAGCACAAAGTAAATGTTCAGTGAATAGTGTGATTGCATCATCAAAACCAGGACACTTTCAAGAGTAGAAGGGACATTCCATGTAATTGCTGATTATCTTACACAGCATCTATTTTGCATAATTAAATGATAATACAAATAGTGATTTTAAACAGTTTATAATTAAACTATGGAAAGAAATCTCACATAAAATGTTTAATTTTTTTCATTAGAATAAAGGCGGCCAGGCGCGGTGGCTCAAGCCTGTAATCCCAGCACTTTGGGAGGCCGAGACGGGCGGATCACGAGGTCAGGAGATCGAGACCATCCTGGCTAACATGGTGAAACCCCGTCTCTACTAAAAAATACAAAAAACGAGCCGGGCGAGGTGGCGGGCGCCTGTAGTCCCAGCTACTTGGGAGGCTGAGGCCGGAGAATGGCGTAAACCCGGGGGGCGGAGCTTGCAGTGAGCTGAGATCTGGCCACTGCACTCCAGCCTGGGCAACAGAGCGAGACTCTGTCTCAAAAAAAAAAAAAAAAAAAAAGAATAAAGGCAACTGCTGGGCGTGATAGCTCGTGCCTGTAGTCTGGGAGGCCAAAGCAGGCAGATCACTTGAGCCCGGGAGTTGGAGACCAGCCGGGACAACATCACAAAATCTTGTCTCTACAAAACAGACACAAATTTACCAGGTATGGTGGTGTGCCTGTAGTCCCAGCTGCTTGGGAGGCTGAGAGGGGAGGATCGCTTGAGCCCAGGAGGTTGAGGCTGCAGTAAGCCATGTTTGAGCCACTGCACTCCAGCCTGGATAACTGAGCAAGACCCTGTCTCAAAACAAAACAAAACAAAACAAACAAACCAAAAGAATTAAGGTACCTATAAATTAATAGACTAAAGATTGTCATTTTGGGTTGCCGCTTTTGAATCACTCTATACCCCTCCTGCCCTGATGAACCCATGATAGCTATTAGTTTTGAACAACCAAAGCTGGGCTTGGTGGCTCACACCTGTAATCCCTGTACTTTGGAGGCAAGGCAGGCAGATCATTTGAGGTCAGGAGTTCCAGACCAGCCTGGCCATCATGACGAAACCCCATCTCTACTAAAAATTCAAAAATTAGCCAGACATGTTGGTGCATGCCTGTAATCCCAGCTAGTCAGAAGGCTGAGGCAGGAGAATCGCTTGAATTCGGGAGGTAGAGTCTGTAGTGAGCCAAGATCACACCACATCATTCCAGCCTGGGCAACAGAGCAAGACTCTGTGTCAATAAATTAATTAATAAATAAGCAGCCAAAATAATAGATGTCTGTGAACCTGGTTAGTTCTTCTGGAGTCATACATTCAAGCACCAGTTGGTCTGCAGAAATGCCATGTTCTTATACATTTGGATTTCTGGCGCAATTCATCTGTCACTTTTTGACATGTGGTCAATTTTCTGATAATTGAAGTTTAAGAGGAATTTGTAGAAAACTCAAGGTGTAAGGAAGTAACACACAAATGAATTTTCTCAGTTCCAGAAGCTTTTATCATCAAAGCTTCTGGTTATTTTATTTTATTTTATTTTATTTTTTTTTTTTTGAGACGGAGTCTTGCTCTGCCGCCCAGGCCGGAGTGCAGTGGCCGTCTCTCAGCTCACTGCAAGCTCCGCCTCCCGGTTCACGCCATTCTCCTGTCTCAGCCTCCCGAGTAGCTGGGACTACAGGCGCCCGCCTCGTCGCCCGGCTAGTTTTTTTGTATTTTTAGTAGAGACGGGGTTTCACACCGTATTAGCCAGGATGGTCTCGATCTCCTGACCTCATGATCCGCCCGCCGGCCCCAAAGTGCTGGGATTACAGGCTTGAGCCACCGCGCCCGGCCGCTTCTGGTTATTTTAGATGGAAATTTTTCTATATGTGTGTTTCGTAACTGTCTTCCAAGAGAGACCAAGTCTCTGTTTTAGGGAGTTTCATTTCACATCTTGAAAAAATATGCGTACTAGTGGGTGCAGTGTGTTGGACCTCCAGGGAAAAGAAGGCAGAGTGCTGTACCTACCAACTGCATGCCAAGAATGAGTGCCTTCCTCCTCGACAGACACAGGTGCCTTTGTTTCAGTCCCAGTCAGGGAAGGAGTCTCTGGAATCAGCACCTCACAGATTCTGTCTTCATGTTATTCTGGCCTGGCAGCTTTGTTTTCTTCTACACGGTAACTCCTGACAGATGCAATCCACTTTCACAGCACATATCTGAGCATTCCCAGAGCTGGGAACCAGTCTTGGCTGACCATATGTAACTTTATCCTTTTTCCTCCCACTCAAGAAAGTAGAGTGGAAAGCAGGTAAGAGTTATATTACTGTATGAGCAATCTCAAATCTGCTCTGATTTTTTGTTAAAGCAAGCCAACATGGATATATTTGCAAACTTGGGTATATTCTCTCTTTTTTTTTTCAAGACAGGGTCTCATTTTATTGCCCGTGCTGGAGTACAGTGGTGTGACCACCACTCACTGCAGCCTTGACATCCTGGGCTCAAGCAAAATCCTCCCACCTCAGCCTCCCAAGTAGCCGGAACTACAGGCCTGCACACCACCCCCGGCTAATTTTTGTATTTTTTGTAGAGATCGGGGTTTTGCCATGTTGCCCAAGCTGGTCTCAAACTCCTGAACTCAAGTGATCTGCCTGCCTCGGCCTCCTTAAGTGCTGGGATTATGGGAGTGAGCCACCACGCTTGGGCCACAACTTGAGTGTATTCTTAAAAAAACAAAATATTTGTAAAATTACCTTACGACTTATTATGACACACAAGTGCATGCTGTCACTCCATGACTGAGCAGTGTTGTCCCTTGTATTGATGGATCTGCAGTGAGACTACCTTTCTCTTTTATTCCCAGAATGTTCATATATTATTTATTCATTCATTTGCTAGTTCTTTTATTCATTTCACAAACACATCATGAGTATTTCACCATGCTAAATGCTAAGGATCCATAGATGACCAAGACTAAAAATTCTCTGCTGCCAATGAGCTCCTATATACTGAAGGAAGTTAGATATATCAACAAAGGAATCCAGATTGGCTGCGTGGTGACTCATGCCTATAATGCTAGCATTAGGGAGGCAGAGGTGGGAGGATCACTTGAGCCTGGAAGTTCAAGAGCAGCCTGGGCAACCTAGCAAGACCCCACCCCCACCACACAAAAAAGCAAGATGTAGGTGGATATATGGCTGTAGCTATATTGTAGATCATATATCTGCCAGATGGTTAGAGAGAGCCAATTGACAACCATTGCTACGTAAAGATACAAGAGAACAGAAAGGTCTATAGCTCACCTAAGGGGGAAAGGATGGTCAGACAGGCTGAATCTTGATGAACGTAACACTTCGTCAGATACACAAGAGGGGGCAGTCCTTCCGGTCAGTGCCATGGCCAAGCTCTGCAGCCAGTGTGCCGGTCTGACTTACACCTTGTCAGACCACAGGGAGCAAATTGACTTACACCTTGATGTAACGGGAAGATACAAGAAAGCTGATAGGCCAGGCTTGTTGGCTCACGCCTATAATCCCAGCACTTTGGGAGGTCAAGGTGGGCAGACCACCTGAGGTTGGAAGTTCAAGACCAGCCTGGCCAAGAGCGTGAAACCCTGTCTCTACTAAAAATACAACAGTTAGCCAAGGGTGGTGGCGCATGCCTGTAATTTCAGCTACTGGGGAGGCTGAGGCATGAGAATTGCTTGAACCCAGGAGGCAGAGGTTGCAATGAGTTGAAATCACACCACTATACTCCAGCCTGGGCGACAGAGTGAGAACTGTCTCAAAAATTAATAAACAAATAAATAAATTAATACAAATAATAAAATAAATCCTTTTTTTTTTTTTTTTTTAAAGAAAGATGGCAAATCTGGCAAGATAAAAGATGTAAGCTGGTTTTTTTTTTTTTCCCCCTAAAGAGTCAAGCCAGGAGAAAATGGAGACCCAGGAGGATTACTGAGGGAGAGTAAGAGGGTGTTAAGAGTCGGGCACCGTGGCTCATGCCTGTAATCCCAACACTTTGGGAAGTCGAGGTGGGCAGATCACTTGAGGTTGGGAGCTCGAGACCAGCCTGGCCAACATGATGAAACCCAATCTCGGCCGGCCGCGGTGGCTCAAGCCTGTAATCCCAGCACTTTGGGAGGCCGAGATGGGCGGATCATGAGGTCAGGAGATCGAGACCACCCTGGCTAACACGGTGAAACTTCGTCTCTACTAAAAATACAAAAACCTAGCTGGGCCGGGCGCGGTGGCTCACCTGTAATCCCAGCACTTTGGGGGCCGAGACGGCGGATCATGAGGTCTGAGATCGAACCAATCCTGGCTAACACGGTGAAACCCCCGTCTCTACTAAAAACTACAAAAAACTAGCCGGCGACGTGGCGCGCCTGTAGTCCCATCTACCCGGGAGGCTGAGACAGAGAATGCGTGAACCCGGGAGGCGGAGCTTGCAGTGAGCTGAGATCCGGCCACAGCACTCCAGCCTGGTGACAGAGCGAGACTCCTCTCAAAAAAAAAAAAAAAAAAAACCTAGCTGGGCGAGGTGGCAGGCGCCTGTAGTCCCAGCTACTACTCCGGAGGCTGAGGCGAGAATGCATAAACCCGGGAGGCGGAGCTTGGAGTGAGCTGAGATCCGGCCACTGCACTCCAGCCCGGGTGACAGAGCAAGACTCCGTCTCAAAAAAAAAAAAAAAGAAAAAGAAAGAAAAAGAAACCCAATCTCTACTAAAATACAAAAAAATTAGCCCGGCGTGGTGGTGTGCACCTGTAATGCCAGCTACTCAAAAGACTGAGGCAGGAGAATCGCTTGAACCTGGGAGGCAGAGGTTGCAGTGAGCCGAGATCACGCCACTGGTGCCACTGCACTCCAGCCTGGGTAACACAGCCAGACTCCATCTCAAAAAAAAAAAAAAAAAAGAGATGTTAAAGATTAGAGTGCCCCTCTTCTGAGTCCTGTCTTTCTCAGCCCCCCTTCACTTATGTACACTTTTTCTCCCAGCTTAATCACCTCTCAGAAGCAGCCTGCTTAAATCTTATTAGCTTTGATCTGACAATATGGTAATCATTGAATTACCTAGAATTTCTGAGTTGGGAAAATACTTCCTCCCCACAAAGACTTATATGTGAACATTGCTAGCAGGATTATTCATAAATAGCCAATGGAATATTCTTCAGCATAAAAAGGACCAATCTACTGAAACTTGCAACAATATGGATGAGCCTCAGAAACATTATGCTAAGGAAAAGAAGCCAAATACATATTATATGATGTATGTATCTACCTATTTTTATGAAATGTCTAGAAAAGAAAAATCTATAGCAAAAGAAAGCAGATCAATGCTCTCCTGGGGCTGAGGATGGGAGAGGGATTGATTGCCAGTGAGTACGCGGTAACTTTTTAGGGTGATGGAAATGTTGTAAAACAGGATTGTGGGATTGGTTGCGCAACCATAAATTTACTATAAATAATTTAACTGTGTGCTTACAATAGGTAATTTTTATTTGTTTATTTATTTATTTATTTATTTATTTTTTTAGGCGGAGTTTCACTCTTGTCACCCAGGCTGGAGTGCAATGGTGCAATCTCGACTCACTGCCACCTCCACCTATTGGGTTCCAGTGATTCCCCTGCCTCAGCCTCCTGAGTAGCTGGGATTACAGGCACCTGCCACCATGCCTGACTAATTTTGTATTTTTAGTAGAAATGGGGTTTCACCATGTTGGCCAGGCTCATCATGAACTCCCGACCTCAGGTGATTCACCCACCTCAGCTTCCCAAAGTGCTGGGATTACAGGGGTGAGCCACCATGCCTGGCTACAATAGGTGAATTTTATAGTGCATAAATTATATTTCAGTTATATTTCAGTGAGACTATTTTTATGTTATTTATTTATGTATGTATTATTATTATTTTTGAGATGGAGTCTCGCTCTGTTACCAAGCTGGAGTGCGTCTTGGCTCACTGCAACCTCCACCTCCCAGGTTCAAGCTATTCTCCTGCCTCAGCCTCCCGTGTAACTGGGACTACAGGCACACCCCACCACGCCCGGCTAATTTTTGTATTTTTAGTAGAGACCAGGTTTCACTATGTTCGCCAGGATGGTCTCCATCTCTTGACCTTGTGATCCGTCCTCCTTGGCCTCCCAAAGTGCTGGGATTACAGGCGGGAGCCACTGCGCTTGGCCCAGGGAGACTATTTTTAAAATGTACTGCCCACTTCCCTGCCCTTTTAAGAGAATATATTAAACATAATTGAACCTTTTTCTTCAGGGTCATCAGCATACATATGTTGTATTTTCAGTATAGTAAAGTGATTCAGTGATAGTTGGGCGATTCCTCAGCAAATTACAGAACCTCCAAAGCTTCAGCTTCCTCGTTTGTGAAATGAAGATAAGCGTTTCTAGTACATAGGGTTATTAGGAGAATTACAACGAAACATGTATAACACTTAAAAGAGAGGTAAAGAAAACTCAGTAACAGTAGCTGATAGATGCTCATGATGACCTACCATGATTCAGATTGCAGAAGGGAGAAAAGGGAGAAAGAGATAGGGAACGCCAAAAAATCCAAGATGGTAAAATCAAAAACAACTCTCTGAGGCATATCAGTTTATGTTCCCCACGATCTTCCTGGCTTTCCTGGTTTCATAACTATTTACAAATCATTTAGGCACTGGGCGTTTATCAAAAACCTGTGATGTGCCAGGTACTTTTCTTTACAGGATTTCTCTTTTTTTTTTTTTTTTTTTTTTTTTTTTTTGAGACGGAGTCTCCCTCTGTCGCCCAGGCTGGAGTGCAGTGGCCCGATCTCAGCTCACTGCAAGCTCCGCCTCCCGGGTTTTATGCCATCATCCTGCCTCAGCCTCCCAAGTAGCTGGACTACAGGCGCCCGCTACCTCGCCCACTAGTTTTTTTTGTATTTTTTTATTAGAGACGGGGTTTCACCGTGTTAGCCAGGCTGGTCTCGATCTCCTGACCTCGTGATCCGCCTGTCTCGGCCTCCCAAAGCGCTGGGATTACAGGCTTGAGCCACCGCGCCCGGCCGATCTCTTTTTAATCCTTGTAGCAACCCTGTGTGATCAGCGACTTTACCGATGAAGACTCCAGGTTTGAAGACAAGTCCTGCCTCTAGTAAGTGATATTATCACTTACTAGAGATGATCCACTTACTAGATATGATCAACATATTTATGATCAATTCCGAGTTTGCCTGACTTCAAAACTCACATTTTCCATTATAACAATAGAGTAAGAATAGTGACAGTGGCTAATGAACCTGCAAAAGGGACTTTTCTTTTTTTTTTCTTTTTTTTTTTTTTTGAGAGGGAGTCTTGCTCTGTCACCCAGGCTGGAGTGCAGTGGCCGGATCTCAGCTCACTGCAAGCTCCGCCTCCCGGGTTTACGACATTCTCCCCCGCCGCCTCAGCCTCTCCGAGTACTGGACTACAGGCACCCGCCACCTCTCCCGGCCTAGTTTTTTTTTTTGTATTTTTAGTAGAGACGGGGTTTCACCGTGTTAGCCAGGATGGTCTCGATCTCCTGACCTCGTGATCCACCTCTCAGCCTCCCAAAGTGCTGGGATTACAGGCTGGAGCCACCGCGCCCGGCGGGACTTTTCTTTTAGTAGAGATGGGGTTTCACTAGGTTGCCTAAGCTGGTCTCATGCTCCAGGGTTCAAGGGACTCCTCTTGCCTTTTCCTCCCAAAGTCCTGGGATTACATACAGGCTTGGGCCACTGTGCCCAGCCAAGGGGACGTTTTTGAATCAATACTTTCATTTTACTAGAAAGGGGCCAGGCGTGGTGGCTCACACCTGTAATCACAGCACTTTGGAAGGCTGAAGTGGGAGAATCACCTGAACCCAGAAGGCTGAGACTGCACTCAGGCATGTTTGTGCCACTGCACTCCAGCTTGGGCAGCAGAGCAAGCCCTTGTCAAAAAAGAAAAGAAAAAAGAGAGAGATAGACGACAGAGAGACGGAAGGAATGAAGGAATGTAAGGAAGAATGAAGGAAGGTAAGGAATGAAGGAATGAAGGAAGTCCTTAGGGGCAAGTAATTAATTGTAATTCCTTCCTTCTTTCCTTTCTAGAAACCCCGAACGTACATTGTCTGCCCTTACATTCCCGTCCTTCCTGCTTTCTTGTCTTTCTGTCCTTCTGTCCTTCCTTCCCGCCCGCCCTCCTCCTCCCGCCCGCCCTCCCTCCCGCCCTCCCTCCCTCCCTATCCCTCCCTGCCTCCCTTCCTCCTCCCTCCCTCAATCCTCCCTCCCGCCTCCCTCCCTCCCTCCCTCCCGCCCTCCCTCCCGCCCGCCCTCCCGCCCTTTCCCTCCCGCCTGGAGTTATTGATTGAGCCGAGAGCGGAAAGACAGAAATGCAGGTGAAAGAAATACCTTACAAGAAAGCGCTTGGGCGCAGTTCTCCCACCTTAATCCCAGCCCTTTTTGAGGCCAGTCGGGCGGATCACGAGGTCAGGAGATCGAAACCATCCTGGCTAACACGGTGAAACCCCATCTCTACTAAAAAATACAAAAAATTAGCCGGGTGTGGTGATGGGCACCTGTAGTCCCAGCTACTCCGGAGTCTGAGGCAGAAGAATGGGGTGAACCCAGGAGGCGGAGCTTGCAGTGAGCCGAGATCGTGCCACTGCACTCGTCTGGGTGACAGAGCCAGACTCTGTCTCAAAAAAAATAAATAAGGCCGGGCGCGGTGGCTCAAGCCTGTAATCCCAGCACTTTGGGAGGCCGAGGCGGGCGGATCACAAGGTCAGGAGGTCGAGACCATCCTGGCTAACACAGTGAAACCCCGTCTCCACTTAAAAAAATACAAAAAATTAGCCGGGCGAGATGGCGGCGCCTGTAGTCCCAGCTACTCGGGAGGCTGAGGCAGGAGAATGGCGTGGACCCAGGAGGCGGAGCTTGCAGTGAGCTGAGATCCGGCCACTGCACTCCAGCCTGGGCGACAGAGCGAGACTCCGTCTCAAAAAATAATAATAATAAATAAATAAATAAATAAATAAATAAATAAATAAAAGAAGAAGAAGGAAAGAAAGAAAGAGAGAGAGAGAAGGAAGGAAGGAGAAAGAAAGGAAAAATAGCCGGGCGCAGTGGCTCATGCCTATAATCCCAGCACTTTGGGAGGCCGAGACGGGCAGATCACGAGGTCAGGAGATCGAGACCATCCTGGCTAACACAGTGAAACCCCGTCTCTACTAAAAAATACAAAAAACTAGGCGGGCGAGGTGGCGGGCGCCTGTAGTCCCAGCTACTTGGGAGGCTGAGGCAGGAGAATGGCGTAAACCCGGGAGGCGGAGCTTGCAGTGAGCTGAGATCTGGCCACTGCACTCCAGCCTGGGCGACAGAGCGAGACTCTGTCTCAAAAATAAAATAAAATTAAATAAAATAAAATAAAATAAAATAAAATAAGAAAGGAAAAATAATAATAAATTTAAAAACCAATAATTTTACTAGAAAGGCCAATGATAGAGCAATATAGTGGTTTAGAGAAAATCCCACTAAGATGAAAGGCCTGGAAAAGATCCTGCTCCTTCTCTGCTTCTTCTTCTTCCTTTTTTTCTTTTTTTTTTTTTTTTCAAGATAGGGTCTCGCTCTGTCGCCCAGGCTGGAGTGCAGTGGTACAATCTTGGCTCACTGCAGCCTCTGCCTCCCAAGTTCAAGCGAGCCTCCTGCTCATTTCTTGTGAAATTTCCACCAGAGCACACCTTGGGGGCAATAATTCTCAAAATTTCCAGGTGATAGAATTCTTGGACAAAGAGGTCCTCATTATGAACAGCCATGAAAAAACTAACATAAAAAAGATAATAGATGTTGTGCTAAATTAAATAGTATCACATATCATACACTAACTAGCAAGGACCATTTCTAATAAAAATGTGTGGAAGAAAAATAAATTTTAAGTGATTAGTGAATTTTTTTTACAAGTCGGTGAATCTTATTGTTCAAGGGCATATTGGAAGTTCTTTGTATTTCCTTTTTTTTTTTTTTTTTTTTTTGAGACAGAGTCTGACTCTGTCACCCAGGCTGGAGTGCAGTGGCATGATCTCAGCTCACTGTAACCTCCACCTTCCAGGTTCAAGCGATTCTCCTGCCTTAGCCTTCCGAGTAGCTGGGACTACAGGCGCCCACCACCAGGCCCAGCTAATTTTTGTATTTTTAGTAGAGACAGGGTTTCACCATATCAGTCAGGCTAGTCTCGAACTCCTGACCTCCGGTGATCTGCCCACCTTGGCCTCCCAAAGTTCTGGGATTACAGGCGTGAGCCACCACGCCCGGCCTAGTTCTTTTTTTTTTTTTTTTTTTTGAGGCGGAGTCTCACTCTGTCGCCCGGACTGGAGTGCAGTGGCCAGATCTCAGCTCACTGCAAGCTCCGCCTCCCGGGTTCACGCCATTCTCCTGCCTCAGCCTCCCGAGTAGCTGGGACTACAGGCGCACGCCACCTCGCCCGGCTAGTTTTTTTGTATTTTTAGTAGAGACGGGGTTTCACCGTGTTAGCC
Organism: Rhinopithecus roxellana; assembly: GCF_007565055.1. Lineage (NCBI taxonomy): Eukaryota > Metazoa > Chordata > Mammalia > Primates > Cercopithecidae > Rhinopithecus > Rhinopithecus roxellana. Next base: position 130,958,562 of record NC_044557.1, on the reverse strand, counting down.
AGGATGGTCTCGATCTCCTGACGTCGTGATCCGCCCGTCTCGGCCTCCCAAAGTGCTGGGATTACAGGCTTGAGCCACCGCACCCGGCCCCGGCCTAGTTCTTTGTACTTTTCTTGACATTTTTCTCCAAGTTTGAAATTATTGCCAAAAAAGTTGAAAATAATCAGCATATAATTTTATTGCTTTATCAATTCAAAAAAAATTAAAATTTAGTTTAATCTAAATGGAAACTTTACTACTATACTAAGATTCAGCCACCCTGTGTGATCAATTATGAATGCCCTTCATGAGGTCAGAGGCCAGAATATCAAAGATTTGTATTTAATGTTTGTGATCAACCTACAGCAAAACCATTTTCTCCCTGTATTAGAGTTTACTCCATTGTTGACTCCTCATTGAACACTTTGCTGCACCAACCCAACCAACTCAGAGGGTTAGAGAATTGTTTGAGACCCACCCCTACAAAAATTAAAAAGTTAGCCGGGTGTAGTGGTGCACACCTCTAGTCCCAGCTCCCCGAGGATGAGGCAGGAGAATCGCTTGAGCCCAGGAGGTCGGGGCTGTCGTGAGCTGGGATCACACCACTGCCCTTCAGCCTGGGTGACAAAACGAGACCCTGTCTCAAAAAAAAAAAAAAAAAAGAAGAAGAAGATTTGCTCTTACTGTAGACCTTAGCAACCTCAGTGTACTTTTTCTTTTCCTTTCCTTATTTTTCTACTTCTTTTTTTCTTTTTCTTTTTTTTTTGAGATGGAGTTTCGCTCTTGTTGCCAATGCTGGGGTGACTATAGGTGCCCGCCACCATACCCAGATAATTTTTTTTGTATTATTAGTAGATGGGGTTTCACCATGTTGGCCAGGCTGGTCTTGAACTCTAGACCTCAGGTGATCCACCTGCCTCAGCCTCCCAAAGTGCTGGGATTACAGGCATGAGCCACTGTACCTGGCCCCTTTCCTTATTTATTTATTTATTTATTTTTGACGGAATCTCGCACTGTCACCAGGATGGAGTGCAGTGGCGCAATCTTGGCTCACTGCAACCTCTGCCTCCCAGGTTCAAGCGATTCTCCTGCCTCAGCCTCTTAAGTAGCTGAGACTACAGGTGCAGGCCACCACACTGGCTTATTTTTGTATTTTTAGTAGAGACAGGGTTTCACCATGTTGGCCAGGATGGTCTTGATCTCATGACCTTGTGATTCCCCCGCCTCAGCCTCCCAAAGTGCTGGGATTAGAGGCGTGAGCCCCCGTGCCCAGCCCCTTTCCTTATTCTTTTTTTCTTTTTTTTTTTTGAGACGGAGTCTTGCTCTGTCGCCCAGGCTGGAGTGCAGTGGCCGGATCTCAGCTCACTGCAAGCTCCGCCTCCCGGGTTCACGCTATTCTCCTGCCTCAGCCTCCGGCATAGCTGGGACTACAGGCGCCCGCCACCTTGCCCGGCTAGTTTTTTTGTATTTTTTAGTAGAGACGGGGTTTCACCGTGTTAGCCAGGATGGTCTCGATCTCCTGACCTCGTGATCCACCCGTCTCGGCCTCCCAAAGTGCTGGGATTACAGGCTTGAGCCACCGCACCCGGCCCCTTTCCTTATTCTTAAAGGAAGCACTTTACAGCTCTGCTTTGACATATCTGAATTGTCAGCATTACTACTCTTGCAGTTTGGGGCCATGATGAAGTAAAATAAGGGTGACTTGAACACAAGTATTGCAATCTGATAACCAAACAGCTACTAAATGACTAAGGGGAAAGTAGCCTCTATGGCATCTATAGCATGCAGATGCTGGACAAAGGGAGAATTCACGTCCTGTCAAGATGGAGCAGAACCTGGAAACACTTCATCACATAACTCAGAAAGGCACACAATTTAAAACTTACGAATTGAATTGTTTATTTCTGGAAATTTCCATTTAACATTTTTGGACTATAATTGACCACAGGTAACTGAAACCTGCGAAAGCAAAACCAAGGTAAGGGGAGACTAGTGTATCCATGCCTCAGTACCAAACTGTTTCACTTACTGTAGTTTCACAAAACATTTTAAAGTCTGTTGAGGATCCTTTCACTCTTTTTATTTATTTTCAGAATGTATTATACATTACATTGAATAGATGAGTACTTAATTTCAGAATACTTCCTCTTCACATTTTAATAAGATTTGGTAAGTACTAGAGGGACTCAAGGATTGGGGGCAGGAAAACAAGGGAACATTCAGATGTTAATTAGCTCAACCTGTCTCCACAGACACTGGGAGTTGTTTTTTTTTTTTTTTTTTTTTTTTTTTGTCTTTTTTTTTTTTTTTTTTTTTTCCTTTTTGTGGAGAACGGGGTCTCGCTGTATTACCCAGGCAGGTCTCGAACTCCTGGGCTCAAGCTATCCTCCCCGCCTCTGCCTCCCTGAGAGCTGGGATTACAGGCGTGAGCCACTGCACCTGGCCTGGGAGTTGTAAAAGAGAGAAAAAGAGGAAAAAAGAGAGTTTAGAGGGAGAAAGGAAGGAGACAAGAAAGATGAGGTTGGGCACTTTCACCTGGTGGCACTTGCCTATAATTCCAACAATTTGAGAGTCCAAGGCAGGAGATTGAGCCCAAGAGCTGGAGATCAGCCTGAGCAACAAACCCAGACCCCATCTCTACAAAAAATACATTAAAAAATTAGCCTAACATGGTGGTGCACATCTGTAGTCCTGGCTACTCAGGAAGCTGAGGTGGAGGATTGCTTAACCCCAGTAGTTTGAAGCTGCAGTAAGCTATAATTGTGCCAACTTCACTCCAGCCTGAGTGGCAGAGTGAGACCCTGACTTGCAAGAGAGAAAAACAGATGAGGTTGCAGTGTTCCCTTCCCCTGCAGCATGGCTCCTGCTACCCCCATTCCACTGAAATGCTCTTGACAAAGGACACTAGGTTTTTCTGGTTTCTAAATCCAATGGACTCTTTTCTTAGGGTCTTGTAGATAGTCCCCAAAAGATAGCAGTGCTTTGCTGATATTCTTATTAACCTACAATGTCAGACCCAGTTTGAATAGTGGCCTACCTCCTATTCCTTTGAGTTGAGTTCATCACCCCAGTCCGAGAGAATCTAATCCAGACACAATGATGTCTGGGTCACACAATAACCTCTGCATTTATTTTCATGTCTCTTCTTCCCCTTTGCATCTTCCCCTCCTTTTATAATCCTTATTTCTTTTCTGCTTGAGTTTGAGAATGGCACAGTGAAGGATTTTAAGGAGGAGCAGTGTGTGGGGACAGACTGATTGAGCACCAGGGATAGAAAACATTTCCCAAGAATCTCCAACATTCACCTTGCAGCATACTTTACCTGAAAAAAGAACTCTTTACAGTTGATAAGGTCCATGGTTGCATGTCTAATACAACGTTTGAAAGCAGGGGCACTCAGTATCTGTTGAATAATCAACTACTGAATTATGTGTTGCTTGTAAGTCAAAGTTGCTGCAGCCTTTCATGATAACTGCAGGTTATCCTCAAGAACTCATTTCTGCAGAACCTGGCGAAGCCCAGATTTGTTGTAAATAAGTATAGTTTCATTGACATTTAGTCTAGGGCAAGTAAATTACCCAATGAGGTGATTTATAAATTCATTCAACTTAATTCTCTGATAGGAAGCTAAGCAATGTGCTGTGGTCATTGGGCCTGATTTATATCAGAAATGTGTACAAAAGAAAATGGAGGTTCTCTATCTTGCTCTTGTCCTCTCCTGGTCTCCTGTTACTATATAACAGGCATCCTTTTCCTTTAATTACCTTCTTCATGGCTTGAGAGCTTTGATGACTTGATTAAGCCTTGCAGTGCAGTTCCAGTCCCTACGCATCTGATTAATTAGCCCAAACCTTATTAACTTCCTAATTCTGATCAATAAGGCACTGATGCCCAACTGTGCAAGGGCAAACTAAGGAGGCAATTTTATTTCAAGACACAGAGTCCCTACTACTTTTTTTAACCATCTTTCTTTATCTTACATTTTAACACCAGCCAAGTTGGAATATGGTAATACAATAACAGTCCCACAAAGTCAGCACACACTCTGCAGCACTAGCCACTTGGTGCAGCAGTCCTATCTGGTGACATTATTTGGAAATTTTGCATGAAGGGCCTCTGTTATTCAGGATAGCAGGCAAACGTTGCTCTTAGTCAAAGAAAGAGTATGACGACGATGACGATGATGATGATGATTCCTGCTCTGCAGGAAATGGACAAAATACATAAGAAGCGCCTCTTCTCCAAACTCAGATTTAGAATGGAGTTCTCCAACATTGAGAGAATATTTCAATATTCTAGACCAGCACTATCCAATAGAAATATTTTACATTTTCTAGTAGCTACATTTAAAAAATTAAAAATCGGCTGGGCAAGGTGGCTCATGCCTGTAATCCCAGCACTTTGGGAGGCCAGGACAGGTAGATCACCTGAGGTCAGGAGTTTGAGGCCAGCCTGGCCAACATGATGAAACCCTGCCTCTGCAAAAAGTAAGAAAATTAGCAGGGCATGGTGGTAAGTGCCTGTAATCCCAGGTACTCAGGAGGCTGAGGCAAGAGAATTGCTTGACCCCAGGAGGCAGAGGCTGCAGTGAGCCGAAATCGTGCCACTGCACTCCAGCCTGGGCGACACAGTGAGAAACCATTTCAAAAAAAAATTAGACATCAGGGGCCAGGTGCGATAGCTCACGCCTGTAATCTCAGCACTTTGAGAAGCCAACGCGGGTGGATTGCTTGAGGCCAGGAGTTTGAGACCAGTCTGGCCCACATGGTGAAACCCCCATCTCTGCTAAAAATACAAAACTTAGCTGGGTGTGGTGGCACACATATGTAATTCCAGCTACTGGGGAGACTGAGACACAAGAATCTCTGGGACCTGGGAACCAAGATCATGCCACTGCACTCCAGTCTGGGCAACAGAGCAAGACTCTGTCTCAAAAAAAAGAAACAGTCCAGGCATGTTGGCTCACGCCTGTAATCTCAGCACTTTGGGAGGTCAAGGTGGATGGATCACCTGAGGTCAGGAGTTTGAGACCAGCCTGACCAACATGGGGAAACCCCATCTCTACTGAAAATACAAAATTAGCCGGGCGTGATGGTGCATGCCTGTAATCCCAGCTACTCGGTAGGCTGAGGCAGGAGGATTGCTTGAACCGTAGGCAGAGGTTGCAGTGAGTCTAGATCGTGCCATTGCACTCCAGCCTGAGCAACAAGAGCAAAATGCCGTCTCAAAAAAATAAAAATACAAATAAAATAAAAAGAAAAGAGAAGAGAAAAGAAAAGAAAAAGAAATGTAGGCCGGGCACGGTGGCTCATGCCTATAATCCCAGCACTTTGGGAGGCAGAGGCAGGCAGATCACGAGATCAGGAGATCAAGACCATCCTGGCCCAACATGGTGAAACCCTGTCTCTACTAAAATACAAAGAATTAACCGGGCATGGTGGCACACGTCTATAGTCCCAGCTACTCAAGAGGCTGAGGCAGGGGAACTGCTTGAATCCAGGAGGCTGAGGTTGCAGTGAGCCAAGATCACGCCACTGCACTCCAGCCTAGCAATAGAGCAAGATTCCATCTCAAAAAAAGAAAATAATAATAATAACAATAAATTAAAAATTAGTGTATATTATATATATATTTGAGATATATATAATCTCAAAAATAACACTGTAGCATATAACCTAAATAAAATTGTTAATGAACCATTGTGCTTTCTTTTTCCACACTAAACCTTTGAAATCAGGTGTATATTTTACACTTTCAACACATCTAAATTCCAACTAGCCACATCTCAAGAGCTCAACAGACACCTTTGGCTAATGGCTACCATGCTGGACAGTATAGTTCTAGCTCAGGGAATCTCAAACTTGAGCATGTATCACCTGGAGGACTTATTAAAACACACATGGTAGGCTCCATCCCCAGAGTCATTGATTCAGTAGTCTGGGGTTGGAGACTTAACATTTCTTTTTCTTTTTCTTTTTCTTTTTTTTTTGAAACTGAGACAGAGTCTTGCTTTGTCACCCAGGCTGGAGTACAGTAGCATGATTTCGGCTTACTGCAACCTCCGCCTCCCTGGGTTCAGCGATTCTCCTGCCTCAGTCTCCCAAGTGGCTGGGAGACACACGTCACCACGCCCTCCTAATTTTTGTATTTTTAGTAGAAACGGGGTTTCACCATATTGGCCAGGCTGATCTCGAACTCCTGAACTTGTGATCTGCCCTCACTCCCAAAGTGCTGGGATTACAGGCGTGAACCACCGCACCCAGCCGGAGACTTAACATTTCTAATACATTCCCAGGTGATGCTCGTGCTGCTCACTGGGCACCCCACTTTGAGAGCTACCACCTCCCAGGCTCAAGCGATTCTCCTGCCTCAGACTCCCAGGTAGCTGGGATTACAGGCATGTGCCATCGCGCCTGGCTAATTTTGTATTTTTAGTAGAGACAGGGTTTCACCATGTTGGCCAGGCTGGTCTCAAACTCCTTACCTCAGGTGATCCACCCGCCTCAGCCTTCCAAAATGTTGGGATTACAGATGTGAGCCACCGCACCCGGCCTTATTCTTTATTTAAAATAAAGACAAGGTCTCATTATGTTACTTGGGCTGGTCTCGAACTCCTGACCTTGGCTGATCCTCCCGCCTCAGCCGTAAACCACTGCGCCTGGCCCGAAATTCTAAAGCTTAAAGAACAGACAAGATTTTTTTTTTTTTTTGAGACAGAGTTTCGCTCTTGTTACCCAGGTTGGAATACAATGGTGCGATCTCAGCTCATTGTAACCTCTGCCTCCCAGGTTCAAGTGATTCTCCTGCCTCAACCCCTGAGCAGCTGGGATTACAGGCATGCACCACCATGCCCGGCTAATTTTATATTTTTAGTAGAGACGCAGTTTCTCCATGTTGGTCAGGTTGGTCTCAAACTCCCGACCTCAGGTGATCCGCCCTCCTTGGCCTCCCAAAGTGCTGGGATTACAGGCTTGAGCCACCAAGCCCAGCCAGAATAGACTAGATTTTAACTTAAACTTCGAAATCATTTTGGCATTTAGTATATGCTGATAAATTAAACTACTTAGTGCTTTCATGATCTGTCTCTGCAGGGACCATTGGCACTGCCCAGGGCAGGGAGTACACACTACAGAAGCCAATGAGAAAGGCTTCACTTGCCCAAGGCCCTGGGGCTGTGATGGTGGGCATGCCAGCACCTAGAGCTTCTGGTCTCACTCTCCAACCCACGTCTCTCCTCTGCCACCTCAGTCTGCCTTTCCCTTTATTTCAGAAAAGAAACTCACCACAAATAAGTACCATTTTTTCTCTTTGCCTCCAGTTCTTTTCTTTATTAAACGAATTCAGTAGATAATGTGTGCACAAAGTTCAGACATCATAAAAGAGTGGACAGAGAAAAAGTAGTGCCTTTCTCTAGCTCTGTTTCCTAGTTTTCACCAACTAGTTGCCCTCCCAGGAACTCAACCCATATTACCAGGGTTTTGTATGTCTTCTCAGAGATAACCTATTCATAAATTTGTATATATGTTTTTGTATACACACATATGCAATTATATATATATATATATATATATATATATATATATATATATTTTGATACAGAGTCTTGCTCTTGTCGTCCAGGCTGGAGTATAATGGCATGATCTTGGCTCACTGCAACCTCCACCTCCCAGGTTCAAGCAATTCTCCTGCCTCAACCTCCTGAAGAGCTGGGATTATAGGTGCGTGCTACCACACCCAGCTAATTTTTTTTTTGTTTTGTATTTTTAGTAGAGACGGGGTCTCACCATGTTGGCCAGGCTGGTTCTTGAACTCCTGACTTCATGATCTGCCTGCCTCAGCCTCCCAAAGTGCTGGGATTACAGGCATGAGCCACTACAACTGGCCAGAACTTATATTTTTTATTATTTATTTATTTATTTATTTAAGACAGAGTCTTGCTCTGTCACCCAAGCTGGAGTACAATGGTGCAATCTTGGCTCACTGCAACCTCCACCGCCTGGGCTCAAGAGATTCTCATGCCTCAGTATTCCAAGTAGCTGGAATTACAGGTGGGTGCCACCATGCCCAGCTAATTTCTGTATTTTTAGTAGAGAGGGGGGTTTCTTCAAGTTGGCCAGGCTGGTCTTGAACTCCTGGCCTCAAGTGATTCACCTGCCTCGGCCTCCCAAAGTTCTGGGATTACAGACATGAGCTACTGCACCCGGGCTGGCATTTATATTTTTTAAATTGAAACACAAAAATAGGCTTCCGGTCCACATTTCAGTCCAACCTCATCTCTAAGATGTGAAACAGTCAGTAATGAGTCATGTCATAAGCACAATTTCAGAACCCACTAATACAGAACACAGCTTCCATAAAATCAGATACAATAGACCAACCTTTTCATGTGAAAGGTGAGAAATATAGAAAGATAAGTTGCAGGGGCCAAGCGCAATGGCTCACACCTGTAATTCCAACAGTAGGAGGCCAAGGCGGGCAGATCACCAGTGGTTCGTAGTTCGAGACCAGCCTGACCAACATGGTGAAACCCCACCTCTACTAAAAGTACAAAAAAATTAACCGGGTGTGGTGGTGCATGCCTGCAGTCCCAGCTACTTGGGAGGCTGAGGTGGAAGGATCCCTTGAGGTGGAGGTTGCAGTGAGTTGAGATTGCACTGCACTCCAGCCTGGATGACAGAGTAAGACCCTGTCTCAGAAAAAGAAAAAAGAAAAAAAGGAAGATAAGTTGCAATCCAAGTAATACGTCTGACATTTAGGCAAAGTAACTTCAGGGTTCAGCAATGTTTGACATTTTCATTCCAGAATGCTTTTATGTTCTTGCTTTCACCACGATGTTTTTGTTTTTGCCTCTGCCTTTGACCATACTGTCTCCTCTGCCTGAAAAGTGTCCCCTTCCCCCAGCCCACCTCTTTTTTTAGCTTGTTATAGTCATTTCAATATTTTCTAGAAAAAGGCAGGTTCTTGAATTACTGGGTAAGTGAGGTTTATGTGTTTCTCCAGATGCCCTATATTGTGCCCAAGAGTCATATCCCAAAACATTTTGCCAACAGGGTGTGCTTACTGTCTGGCTGTGGCTGACACAGATATTCCACCCTCCCCCGGGCTTGCTTATCTCTTACTCTCCCTTTGTTACTAAGTAGGATTATTACACTGACCTGACAAAGTTGCCATGAGGTTGAGAAGAGATAATGGTCATAAAAGAGTTCCGTAAGCAACCAGACTTCAGAATAGTTGGACAGAAAGGTGTTGGCAGAGTGGAGGTGGGAAAAAAGGGGTGTACTTGTGAAAACAAACTCACAGAAAGAAGCTCCAATTGCTGGCTCTGACATTAGCAACTGTGTGGCCTTAGGCAAGTTCTAGAACTTCTTCTCCTTCTTCTCCTTCTCCTTCTCCTTTTTCTTTTTTTTTTCTTTTCTCAGAGAGGGGGTGAGGTCTCTCTTTGTTGCCCAGGTTGAAGTGCAGTGATGCTATCCTAGCTCACTGCTGGCTCTAACTCCTGGACTCAGAGGCTCCAACTCCTGGGCTCACAGGCTCCTTCCACCTCAGCCTCCTAAGTAGCTAGGACCACAGCCACACCTGGCTCCAGCATGTTTCTCGGCACTTCGGTTGTTACATCTTCAAGACTAGAGTCAGCCGCTTTCTCTGTAACCACCAAGCGAGTGGAGATGGAGGTTCCCAAAGGTGTTGAACATTCTGTCTCCCGTAGACCACTCCAAGGTCAAGTCTTTGAACTGGAGTGCCCATACCCCAGGGGTACACAAACACTTTCCAAGGGTTATGAGACCTTGGAAAGGTCTTTTTCTTTTTCCCTTTTTTTTTTTTTGAGATGCAGTTTTTGCTCTTGTCGCCCAGGCTGGAGTGCAATGGCACGACCATGGCTCATTGAAACCTCAACCTCCTGGGTTCAAGCGATTCTCCTGCCTCAGCCTCCGGAGTCGCTGGGATTACAGGCATGTGCCACCACTCCCAGCTAATTGTTTGTATTTTTATTAGAGACAGGATTTTGCCATGTTGGTCAGGCTGATCTTGAACTCCTGATCTCAGGTGATCCACCGTCTTGGCCTCCCAAAGTGCTGGCATTACAGGCGTGAGCCGCTGTGCCCGGTGAGACCTTATATAGTCTTGAGGGAATTACCTTCCAAACCCGTTACTTCCACAGTTACCCAGCAGCTTCACAACAGCTTTACAAAAGGAAAATGCACGTCTCACCCATCCGAAGGCAGCTGTGTATTTGCTCCAGGGTGGAAAGGCCTCTTGGAGTCCCAAAGAGGAAACCTGTTTTAATGCTCACTCCAGTCGCCTTAAATCCCCAGGGCTTGCACTTCCCGGACTTTTCCCTGTCTAATCTTACATCAATTAAAGGAGAAACATGGCCTTAGAAATGTGGTATTTTGGTCTATATCAGATATTTTTATTTTACATATATGGCAGAGTAAGTAGTGGAAAAACAATAATTTTTGTTTGACTTCGCTCCTTCCTTTCCTGATCATTAGTCACAGAATGCGTCATTCCTGAGAGACAGTACCAAGAGGAAAGAAAAAGAGAGTTGGGGAAGAACTATTGACTACTAAGAAAGGCTGTCTAGGCCAGGCGAGGTGCCTCACACCTGTAATCCCAGCACGTTGGATGGCCGAGGTGGGCGGATCACCTGAGATTGGGGGTTCGAGACCAGCCTGAACAACATGGAGAAACTCCGTCTCTACTAAAAATACAAAATTAGCTGGGCGTGGTGGTGCAAGCCTGTAATCTCATCTACTCGGGAGGCTGAGGCAGAGGAATCCTTTGAACCTGGGAGGCGGAGGCTGCAGTGAGCTGAGATTGCACCATTGCACTCCAGGCTGGGTGACAAGAGGGAAATTCCATCTCAGAAAGAAAGAAAGAAAGAAGAGAGAGAGAGAGAGAGAGAGAGAGAGAGAGAGAGAGAGAGAGAAGAGAGAAGGAGGAAGGAAGGAAGGAAGGAAGGAAGGAAGGAAGGAGAGAAAGAGAGCAAGAGGGAGGGAGAGAGGGAGGGAGGGAGGGAGGGAGGGTGACTGTCTAACATCTAACATTTAAACATGAGCAATTCTGTTTTTAGCTATTCTCAATACTCAATCCTGGGACTCTACACTCTGGGGTAGGGGTGGGGATACCTTCAAACAGGTGGAACAATTGCATTAGTAAAGCTGATTCCTTTTAAATATGACTAGAATTTTTTTTTGAAACTACGAAATTGTTCAAAACGTGCTGGATAAAACTCTCAGATAGAGCTTTTACATTATTCTTTCATATTTGATGCTATTCTTTTTTTTTTTTTTTTTTTTTTTTTTTTTTGAGACGGAGTCTTGGTCTGTTGCCCGGGCTAGAGTGCAGTGGCTGGATCTCAGCTCACTGCAAGCTCCGCCTCCCGGGTTTACCCCATTCTCCTGCCTCAGCCTCCCGAGTAGCTGGGACTACAGGCGCCAGCCACCTCGCCCAGCTAGCTTTTTGTATTTTTCAGTAGAGACGGGGTTTCACCATGTTAGCCAGGATGGTCTCAAACTCCTGACCTCGTGATCCGCCCGTCTTGGCCTCCCAAAGTGCTGGGATTACAGGCTTGAGCCACCGCGCCCGGCCGATGCTATTCTTAAAAGAGGTAAAAATTACATTAGCAAATCAGATCATGACATTTGTTAATTACAGTCAATCCTCATTTTATTTCATCTTGTAAAATGTTTAATATCTTCTATCTCCTATTAATCCCAAATGAATTATATGCTAGCTGCCAGATCAATTTGTTTTGAGGAGAGCATATCTTCGTCTTCCATTAAGTGCATGGAGAAAGTTTAATTATGATCCATGTCAATAAGAGACACATTTTCAGTAGGTTTACTTTTTCTCTTTGTAAGTCCTTCTCAAAATATGTAGTATACTTATGTGTTTGTATTAGTTATGAACTAATAGAATAATAATGCAGAATAGATCTGTTAACACTTAGCTGCCTTATGGTCATGGGGAAAAAAACAAGTTGAGGATTTTCCCTTTGATGGAAAATTTATTTATTTCCATAAAATTTATTAATTTACATGTTCCATTGTCAGAGAGGCATGTTCTAGATAAAAGAAATATTAATAAAGCTGGGCGCAGTGGCTCACGCCTGTAATCCCAGCATTTTGGGAGTCTGAAGTGGGCAGATCACGAGGTCAGGAGATCAAGACCAGCCTGACCAACATGGTGAAACCCCGTCTCTACTAAAAATAGAAAAATTAGCTGGGCATGGTAGTGCATGCCTGTAATCCCAGCTACTCGGGAGGCTGAGGCAGGAGAATCGCTTGAACCCGGGAGGCGGAGGTCACAGTAAGCTGAGATAGTACCACTGCACTCCAGCCTGGGCAACAGAGCGAGACTCCATTCAAAAAAAAAAGAGGAAGAAGAGAAAGAGAAAGAAAAAAGAAAGAAAGAAAAAAGAAAAGAAAAGAAAGAAAGAAGAAAGAAGAAAGAGAAAGAAAGAAAAAAAAAAAAGAAAGAAAGAAAGAAAAAGAAAGAAAGAAAGAAAGAAAGAAGAAGGAAGGAGGGAGGGAGGGAGGGAGGAAGGAAGGAAGGAAGGAAGGAGGGAGGGAGGGAGGGAGGGAAGGAAGGAAGGAAGGAAGGAAGGAAGGAAGGAAGAGGAAGGGGGAGGAAGGGGAAGGAGGGGAAGGAAGGGGAAGGAAGGGGAAGGAAGGGAAGAGGTTTTTTTGAGACAGAGTCTCACTGTGTCGCCCAGGATGGAGTGCAGTGGCACGATCTCAGCTCACTGCAACCTCCACCTCCCCGGTTCAAGTGATTCTCCTGGCTCAACCTCCTGAGTAGCTAGGATTACAGGCATGCGCCACCACATCCCACTAATTTAGTATTTTTAGTACAGGTTTCACCATGTTGGCCAGGCTGGTCTTGAACTCCTGACCTCGTGATCCACCCACCTCGGCCTCCCAAAGTGCTAGGATTACAGGCGTGAGCCACTGCTCCCAGTGTAATCTCCTCTTTAACATTTGAAAATTTTGCATTTTTCTTTTTCTCTTTGAACATTGCATTTCACTTACTCTACTTTTTTTTTTTTTTTTTGTCTAAATAATTTTATTTCTGCCTGGCCAACATGGTGAAATCTCGTCTCTACTAAAAATACAAAAATTAGCTGGGCGTGATGGCACGCACCTGTAATCCCAGCTACTCAGGAGGCTGAGGCAGGAGAATCCCTTGAACCTGGGAGGCGAGGTTGCGGTAAGCAGAGATCACCTCATGGCACTTCAGCCTGGGTGACAGAGCAAGACTCCGTCTCAAAAAAAAAAAAAAAAGGAGGGCCGGGCGCGGTGGCTCAAGCCTGTAATCCCAGCACTTTGGGAGGCCGAGGCGGGCGGATCACGAGGTCAGGAGATCGAGACTATCTTGGCTAACATGGTGAAACCCCGTCTCTACTAAAAATACAAAAAATTAGCCGGGCGTGGTGGTGGGCGCCTGTAGTCCCAGCTACTTGGGAGGCTGAGGCAGGAGAATGACTTGAACCCGGGAGGCGGAGCTTGCAGTGAGCCGAGATCGTGCCACTGCACTCCAGCCTGGGCGACACAGCCAGACTCCGTCTCAAAAAAAAAAAAAAAAAGAGGAGATTACTAGTGTATTTTTTGTTTGTTTGTTTTTGTTTTTGCTTTTTTGAGACGAAGTCTCTCTCTGTCGCCCAGGCTGGAGTGCAGTGGCCGGATCTCAGCTCACTGCAAGCTCTGCCTCCCGGGTTTACACCATTCTCCTGCCTCAGCCTCCCAAGTAGCTGGGACTACAGGCACCCGCCACCACGCCTGGCTAGTTTTTTGTATTTTTTTTAGTAGAGACGGGGTTTCACCGTATTAGCCAGGATGGTCTCGATCTCCTGACCTCGTGATCCGCCCGTCTCGGCCTCCCAAAGTGCTGGGATTACAGGCTTGAGCCACCGCGCCCGGCCCACTAGTGTATTTTTTAACGGATAATGGTGAGTATTCAATCATAAATGTATACAGATTTCACTATATACTTTTTATGGATGTATGTATTTATTTTTAATTTATTATTATTATTTTTCAAAGACAGGTTCTCAGTCTGTCACCCAGGCCGGAATGCAGTGATGCTATCATGGCTCATTGTAACCTTGAACTCCTGGGCTCAAGTGATCCTCCCACCTCAGCTTCCCGAGTAGCGGGGACCACAAGCATGCACCACTATGCTTGATTAATTCTCCATATGTAGCCCAAGCTGGTCTTGAACGCCTGGCCTCAAGCAATCATCCCAACTTAGCCTTCCAAAGTGCTGGGATTACAGGTGTAAGCCACAGTGCTTGGTCTAATTCCACTAGATATTTTTTTGTTGTTGTTTAGACAGAGTTTCACTCTATCGCGCAAGCTGGAATACAGTGGCACAATCCTGGCTCACTGCAACCTCTGTCTCCTGGGTTCCAGTGATTCTTCTGACTCAACCTCCCAAGTAGCTGCAGTTATAGGTGCGCACCACCATACCCGGCTAATTTTTTGTATTTTTAGTAGAGCCGGGGTTTAACCATGCTGGCCAGGCTGGTCTCGAACTCCTGACCTCGTGATCTGCCCACCTTGGTCTCCCAAAGTGCTGGGATTACAGATGTGAGCCATTTCTTCCAGCCGATACTTTTTAAAGAGTGTATAACCACTTTATTTTTAAAAGTCAGTGTTTACAATGTGCCAGAAAAGTCATCCTTTGTAATTATTTGAACTTATAATGACCAAATGCAGATGCCAACTTCAAAATGGGGAGAAGGCACCCATGGTTTTCCAAGGTTATTTTAAGGAGGATTTGAGCCAAGCCAACTAAGTGGCACCTGAATAAGGGTAGTGTTAGCCACCCAGTGAGGGTGGTGGGTTCAGTCCTCACCCTCGCTCCTGCAGGCTGGACTGGGAAACTGGAGAACCCACCCAAGACCAGACAAGGCCCCAGCCCAGAGTGGTGTCCTGATTTCTTTGTTATGAGTGATGTATGGCCAGGACATGGAGGCCAGCATGGTGTCCTGATTTCTTCGTTATGAGCGATGTGTGTCCAGGGGACAGAGGCCAGTGTGCTGCAAAATCCAGGGACTCAGCAAGGCTGAGCACAGCCAGAACCAGGGGAACTGGTAGCATCTTCAAGGCTGAAGGCTCAGGGGTGGCTGAGGTGCTGGAAAAGCAAATCAAACACAGGCTTGCATCAAATAATAATTTTCATAGGTCAGGTGCAGCGGCTCCTGTAATCCCAGAACTTTGCAAGCCCAAAGCAGGAGGATCATTTGAGGGAAGGAGTTGGAAACTAGCCAGGGCAACAGAGCAAGACCCTGTCTGTACTGAAAATAAAAAATTAGCCAGGTACGGTGATGAGCACTTGTGGTCCAGCTATTTGGGATGTTGAGGTGGGAGGATCACTTGAGGCCAGGACTTTGAGGCTGTAATGAGCTATAATCACACTGCTGCTACCCAGCCTAGGCAACAGAATGAGACTCTATCTCAAAATGACAATAATTTTTTTTTTTTTTGAGACAGTGTCTTGCCGTCACTCAGGCTAGAGTGCAGTGGCATGATCTCAGCTCGCTGCAGCCTCAACCTCCTGGGCTCAAGTGATCCTCCCACCTCACCCTGCCTAGTACCTGGGACCACAGGCCTAGTACCTGGAACCAATATGCCCAGCTAATTTTGCTTATTTTCTGTAGAGATGGCGTCTCACTATGTTGCCCAGGCTGGTCTCAAATTGCTGAATTCAAGTGATCCTTCTGCCTTGGCTTCCAAAGTGCTGGGATTACAGGTGTGAGCCACTGCACCCAGCTAATAATAATAATTTTTAAAAATTTATTTAGAGATAGGGTCTTGCTATATTGCCAGGCTGGAGTGCAATGGCTATTTACAGGTACGGATCATAGCTCACTACAGCCCAAATTCCTGGGCTCAAGCTTTTCTCCTGCCTCAGCCTAAGTAGAGGGGACTACAGGTGCATCCCACAGTGTTTGGCTTTCAAGTAATAATTTAAAATACAAGAAGCACTAGCTTGGGAAACATGGTGAAACCCCATCTCCAAAAAAAATACAAAAAGTAGCCAGTCATGGTAGCATGCACCTGTAATCCCAGCTACTGGGGAGGCTAAGGTGGGAAGATTGTTTGAACCCAGGAGGCTGAGGCTGCAGTGAGCCATGATCACACCACTGCACTCCAGTCTAGGCATCAGAGTCAGAACCTATCTTTAAAAAATAAAATGATGTGACCAGGTGCGGTGGCTCACTCCTATAATCCCAGAATTTTGGGAGGCTGAGGCAGGCAGGTCACCTGAGGTCAGGAGTTCAAGACCAGCCTGGCTAACATGGCAAAACCTTGTCTCTACTAAACAATATAAAAAAATTAGCCAGGCATAGTGGCAGGCACCCGTAATCCCAGTTACTGGAGAAGCTGAGGCAGGAAGAATTGCTTGAACCCAGGAGGCGGAGGTTGCAGTGAGCCGAGATCACACCACTGTACTCCAGCCTGGGTAACAGAGCAAGACTCCACCTCAAAAAATAAAATACAATAATGTAATATAAAATAAAATACAAGAAACAAATGAAGTCCTGGCCTGGCTTTTTTTTTTTTTTTTTTTTTTTTTTTGAGATGGAGTCTCGCTCTGTTGCCCAGGCTGGAGTGCAGTGGCTGGATCTTGGCTCACTGTAAGCTCCGTCTCCCAGGTTAACGCCATTCTCCTGCCTCAGCCTCCCCAGTAGCTGGGACTACAGGCGCCCGCCACCTCGCCCGGCTAGTTTTTTTGTATTTTTTAGTAGAGACGGGGTTTCACCGGGTTAGCCAGGATGGTCTTGATCTCCTGACCTCGTGATCCGCCCGTCTCAGCCTCCCAAAGTGCTGGGATTACAGGCTTGAGCCACCGCGCCCGGCCGGCTTTTTTTTTTTTTTAATAATAAAAAGACATGTTGTGAAGGCATCGTGTGAAGCCTACATGAGCTAGTTCACTCAGGGACCTGGCGTCTCGTGCAGCAGCTCAGTCCCTGAGATCTGTCAGGAGTGATAGCCAGAAGTTTGCTCCCAGTGGAATGAGGAGAAGATAGATAGTGTAGTCTTACCCTAGTCCTCTGGTTAGCATTTCTTCAAACAGATAAATTATAATCCAGACAATTGCCCTGGACCCAGAGTCTCCCGTCCGCTGGGCTACTGGGAAACGTTTTCTGTTGCCAAAATCTTGGGAATTAAATTAAGGGCTAAGATTTTCTCAGAAGCCTAGTCATTTCACCCAGAGGTACCTGTATGGGATGTACTGGGTGCCTGCTGTGTGCTGAACGGGGCAGGGTGCCACCTTTGTAAATGCCGATGCTCCCGCTGTTCCAGCCTCAATCCTCTTTCCCCTATCTTCACCTTCCTGGCAATCTCAGGCTCTCTTGATGTTGTTCTCTTCTTCTACTTCTTTTTTTTTGAGGCAGAGTATCACTCTGTCACCCAGGCTGGAGTGCAGTGGTGCAACCATAGCTCACTGCAGCCTCCACCTCTGGGGCTCAAGGGATCCTCCCACCTCAGCCTCCCAAGTAGCTGGGATCACAGGCACATGCCACCATGCCTGATTAATTTCGTTTATTTTTTTGTGGAGACAGGCCTCACTATGTTACATAGGCTGGTCTTGAAATCTTTGACTCAAGTGAACCTCCCTTCTCATCCTCCCAAAGTGCTGGGATTATGAGTGAGCCACCACACCTGGCCTCAGGCTCTCTTCTGACTTTAACTATCACCCAGATGCTGATAGCTCCCAAATCTACATAGCCAGTCTCAAGAGAGCCACTGATCCTCAGACTAGGCTGTGAGAAAGGCCTGACAACACCCACAGCGTACCTAATAACCAGCAGCCTCTTTCTCTTTCAACTATTCCTTCCCGTAAGCCTCACATCAAACCTTCTCATCAACCCACTTAGAGATGAGAAGACTGAGGTTCAGAGACATGGAGTAAATTTCCAAAATCCCCTTCCTAATGAGAGTGGCTAAGTCATGATGGAAATCACTTTCCATCTCTTCCCAAGGCCCATGCCCTTCACTCACCCACCTCCACTCCCAGCCCCTCACTTCTTTTTTTTTTTTTTTTTTTTTTTTTTTTTGAGACGCAGTCTCGCTCTGTGGCCCAGGCCGGAGTGCAGTGGCGGGATCTCGGCTCACTGCAAGCTCCGCCTCCCGGGTTCACGCCATTCTCCTGCCTCAGCCTCCTGAGTAGCTGGGACTACAGGCGCCCGCCATCATGCCCGGCTAATTTTTTTGTATTTTTAGAGACGGGGTTTCACTGTGTTAGCCAGGATGGTCTCGATCTTCTGACCTCGTGATCCGCCCGCCTCGGCCTCCCAAAGTGCTGGGATTAACAGGTGTGAGCCACCGCGCCCGGCCTCCAGCCCCTCACTTCTGCAGCCACCTTGCCCTCTGCTTTCCCTGCTTTCCCGGCTTTCCCGGGTTGCTTGGCTTCCCCACACATGTCCTGCTAATTTCCGGTTTCTCTGCGTCTTATGCAAAGCAAACAATTTAAGAAGAAACTGGAACAGGGAAGGCTTCCCTGAAAAACAGGCATTCAAGTTGGAAACTAAAAATAAATTTGTTAGGCACAGAGGGCTGAGGGAGGAGAGGGAGACGCTGTTCCACTGAAGGGAAAGGCATTTGTGAAATGTATGTGTGTGAAACCTCCAGTGTGCCTGGAGGGCAGGAAATGAGACAGCTCCACTGGAAGTTGGATAGGCCACCCAAGCTCATCCAGCTGGCTCTGCATGCATGGTGATGCACCTGGACTTTTCCTGTGAGCAATAAAATGCTGCTGAAGGGCTGTAAGCAGTGGGGGCTAGGATCAGATTTGTGGTTTTATTTTTATTTTTATTTATTTATTTATTTTTGAGACAGTCTCGCTCTGTCACCCAGGCTGGAGTGCAATGGCACAATCTCAGCTCACTGCAACCTCCACCTCTCAGGTTCAAGCAATTCTCCTGCCTCAGCCTCCCAAGTAGCTGGGACTACAGGCATGTGCCACCACGCCTGGCTAATTTTTGTGTTTCAGTAGAGACAGGGCTTCACCATATTGGCGATGCTGGTCTCAAAGTCCTGGCCTTGTGATCTTCCCACATTGGCCTCCCAAAGTGCTGGGATTACAGGCATGAGCCGCCATGCTACACCACGGCCTTTGTTTTTATTTTTTGAGACAGGGTCTCTGTTGCCCAGACTGGAATGCAGTGGCATGATCTCGGCTCACTGCAGCCTCTGCCTCTCAGGTTCAAGCAATTCTTCTGCCTCAGCCTCCCAAGTATCTGGGACTACAGGTGTGCACTGGCACACCGGGCTAATTTTTGTATTTTTAGTAGAGATGGGGTTTCACCATGTTGGCCAGGCTGGTCTCGAATTTCTGACCTTAAGTGATCAGCCAGCCTTAGCTTCCCAAAGTGCTGGGACTACAGGCGTAAACCACAACACCCAGCCCAGGTTTGTGTCTTTATTTATATTTATTTTATTTTATATCATTATTATTATTATTATTTTGAGACAGAGTCTCTGTTGCCGGGGCTGGAGGGCAATGGTGCGATCTCAGCTCACTGCAACTTCCGCCTCCAGGGTTCAAGCGATTTTTCTGCCTCAGCCTCCCGAGTAGCTGGGATTACAGGCGCACACCACCATGCCTGGCTAATTTTTGTATTTTTAGTAGAGATTGGGTTTCACCATGTTGGTCAGGCTGATCTTAAACTCCTGACCTCATGATCTGCCTGCCTCTGCCTCCCAAAATGCTGGGATTACAGGCGTGAGCCTGGCCTATTTATTTATCTTTTTAGGATAGAGTCTTGCTGTGTCACCCAGGCTGGGGTACAATGGTGCAATCCCGGCTCACTGCAGCCTCTGTCTCCCAGGTTCAAGCAATTCTCCTGTCTCAGCCTATAGTAGCTGGGACTATACGCATGTGCCACCACACCTGGCTAATTTTTGTATTTTTAGTAGAGATGGGGTTTCACCATGTTGGCCAGGCTGGTCTTAAACTCCTGACCTCTGGTGATCCACCTGCCTTGACCTCCCAAAGGGATCACAGGCATGAGCCACCACACCTGGCCAGGTCTGTGTGTGTGTTTAGACATAGTCTCCCTGTGTTGCCTAGGCTGGAGTGCAATGGCGCAATCTCGGCTCACTGCAACCTCCTCCTCCTGGGTTCCAATGATTCTCCTGCCTCAGCCTCCCAAGTAGCTGAGACCACAGGCGCCACCACCACACTGAGCTAATTTTTGTATTTTTAATAGCGATGGGGTTTCACTATGTTGGCGAGGCTTGTCTCAAACTCCTGACCTCAGGTGATCTACCTGCCTCGGCCTCCCAAAGTGCTGGGATTACAGGCCACCTCACCCAGCCTGGTTTGTGTTTTTAAATGTCCATTTACTATAGCACAAAGGGATTGAAGGGGAGTCAGAACAGAGGTGAGGACGCGACCTCAGCAGCTATTCCAGGTGACTATCATGAACAACGGTTTACTGTGTAGCTAGAAGAGCAGGTTCATGAGGAGGACAGGAGGACCTTGCAGAGGCCATCCTTTCAAGAAGTCAAGGGCAGAATATGTTTCAAGGGGTGGGAGTAGGAGCGTGACCTACTCAGATAAGGGGTTAAAATAGCCATTTATAATCTCACCAAGGGCAATTTGCAACACGTTTTGATAAGTTCTTTGTGTTTGCATACCTAGGTTCAGGTGATCTATCCATTTCCAAGAAACTGTCAGGCCCAAAAATGAATTCAAGCCAGGCGCGGTGGCTCACGCCTGTAATCCCAGCACTTTGCGAGGCCGAGGAGAGCGGATC
This sequence comes from Rhinopithecus roxellana, assembly GCF_007565055.1. NCBI lineage: Eukaryota > Metazoa > Chordata > Mammalia > Primates > Cercopithecidae > Rhinopithecus > Rhinopithecus roxellana. The sequence goes on along the minus strand of NC_044557.1, from coordinate 130,937,810 downwards.
ACGAGGTCAGGAGATCGAGACCATTCTCGTGGCAGGCACCTGTAGTCCGAGCTACTCGGGAGGCTGAGGCAGGAGAATGGTGTGAACCCGGGAGGCGGAGCTTGCAGTGAGCGGAGATCGAGCCACTGCACTCCAGCCTGGGCGACAGAGCGAGACTGCATCTCAAAAAAAAAAAAAAAAGAATTCAAGCCCTATCATTTGCAAGACTGAAAAGTTGCAGCTTTGAAACAAGAGCTTTTTCCACCAGCTTTTTAACAGCCTGAAGGCAAGTTTATCTTATCACTTGTTTCTTGCCAGCATGGCCTGCCTGGCTTATAATTGGCGTTCATTTAAAATGTGAGGAGGGGCCCGGCGTGGCGGCTCACGCCTGTAATCCCAGCACTTTGGGAGGCCAAGGCGGGCGGATCACAAGGTCAGGAGATCGAGACCACAGTGAAACCCCGTCTCTACTAAAAATATAAAAAATTAGCCAGGCGTGGTGGCGGGCGCCTGTAGTCCCAGCTACTCGGGAGGCTGAGGCAGGAGAATGGCGTGAACCCGGGAGGCGGAGCTTGCAGTGAGCCGAGATCGCGCCACTGCACTCCAGCCTGGGGGACAGAGCAAGACTCCATCTCAAAAAAAAATAAAAATAAAAAATAAAAAATAAAATGTGAGGAGGAAAATGAAAAAGTTCTGGAGACAATGGTGGTGATGGCTGCACAACAATGTGAACATATTTAGTGTCACTGAACGGCATGCTTAAAAATAGTTAAAATGACCCAAAAGAATTGAAAGCAAGGTCTCTAAAAGGTATTTGTACACCCATGTTCATAGTGACATTATTCATGATAGTCCAAAAATGGAATTGCGTGGTGGCTCACGCCTGTAATCCCACTTTTGGATTGTGGATCCAAAGCTGGTTTGGATCACCTGAGGTCAGAAGTTTGAGACCAGCCTGGGCAACATGGCGAAACCACCCCATCTTTACAAAAATATAAAAAATTAGCTGAACATGGGCTGGGTGCGGTGACTCACACCTGTAATCCCAGCACTTTGGGAGGCTGAGATGGGCGGATCACAAGGTCAGGAGATCGAGACCATCCTGGCTAACACGGTGAAACCCCATCTCTACTAAAAATACACAAAAAAATAATTATCTGGGAGTGATGGCGGGCGCCTGTAGTCCCAGCTACTCGGGAGGCTGAGGCAGGGGAATGGCGTGAACCCGGGAGGCAGAGCTTGCAGTGAGCCGAGATAGCGCCACTGCACTCCAGCCTGGGCGACAGAACTAGACTCCGTCTCAAAAAAAAACAAAAAAGTTAGCTGAACATGGTGGTGCACACCTGTTGTACTAGTACTTGAGAGTTGGAGAATTACCTGAACCTGAAAAGTTGAGGCTTCAATGAGCCATGATTGAGCCACTACACTCCAGCCTAGGCAACTGGAATGAGACCCTGTCTCAAAAAGAAAAGATGGAAGCAACCCAAGTGTCTATCAATAGATAAGTAAATACTTAAAATTTGGTATAGTCATACAGTGGAATGTTGTTCAATGTTATCCAGCAGAACAAGTGTAAACAGCAGAAAGAACAACTGTACATAGGGCCAGGTACGGTGGCTCACGCCTGTAATCCCAGCACTTTGGGAGGCCAAGGCAGGTGGATCACCTGAGGTCAGGAGTTCGAGACCACCATGGCCAACATGGTGAAACCCCGTCTCTACTAAAATACAAAAATTGGCTGGGCGTGGTGGTGCATGCCTGTAATCCCAGCTACTCAGGAGACTGAGGCAGGAGAATAGCTTGAACTTGGGAGGGGGAGGTTGTAGTGAGTCGAGATCGTGCCATTGCACTCCAGCCTGAGCGACAAGAGTGAAACTTCGTCTCAAAAAAAAAAAAAGAAAAAAAAGAAAAAAAGAAAACCTGCACAGGGAAACTAATAGAAAAGCTATTACTTAAAAAGAATCTCATCCAGAAAAATACCTCAAAAATTCAACAAAATTAACTCCTAGTAGAAAATATAAAATTAAAAATTATGCTGTCCCTACTAAGATAATTCTTTTCTTCTTCTTCTTTTTTTTTTTTTTTTTTGAGGCAGAGTCTGATTCTGTCACCCAGGTTTGAATGCAGTGGCACGATCTCAGTTCACTGCAACCTCTGCCTCCCAAGTTCAAGGGATTCTCATGCCTCAGCCTCCCGAGTAGCAGGGATTACAGGTGCCTGCCACCACACCCAGCTAAGTTTTATATTTTTAGTAGAGATGGCATTTCACCATGTTGGCCAGGCTGCTCTTGAACACCTGACCTCAAGTGATCCACCAGCCTCGGCCTCCCAAAGTGCTGGGATTACAGGTGTGAGCCACTGTGCCTGCCCTCTGCTTTGACAATTCAATACCCCAAAGGGAAGATAGAAAATTGCAAGTTTTGGCCAGGGCGGTGGCTCAGGCCTGTAATCCCAGCACTTTGGGAGGCCAAGGCGGGTAGATCACAAGGTCAGGAGTTCAAGACCAGTCTGAGCAAGATGGTGAAACCCCGTCTCTACTAAAAATACAAAAATTAGCCGAGTGTGGTGGCAGTGGCTATAATTCCAGCTACTCGAACCACCGAGTGTGGTGATGACACCTGTAATCCCAGCTACTCGAGAGGCTGAGGCAGCGAATTGCTTGAACCTGGGAGGCAGAGGTTACAGTGAGCCAAGATCGTGCCATTGCACTCCAGTCTATCCAGTCTGGGTGACAGAGTGAGGCTCCATATAAAAAAAAAAAGAAAAAAGAAAAAAAGGAAAAGAAAATTGCAATTCTTTTGTTGTTGTTGTTGTTGTTTGTTTTTTGAGACAGAGTTTCACTCGTGTTGCCCAACTGGCGTGCAATGGCATGATCTGAGCTCACTTCAGTCTCGTCTCCTGGGTTCAAGTGATTCTCCTGCCTCAGTCTCCTGAGTAAATGGGATTACAGGCATGCACCATCACACCTGGTTAATTTTGTATTTTTAGTAGAGACTAAAAATTGTATTTTTGTATTCCACCATGTTGGTCAGGCTGGTCTTGAACTCCTGACCTCATGATCCACCTGCCTCGGCCTCCCAAAGTGCTGGGATTACAGGCGTGAGCCATCACTCCTGGCTGAAAAATTACAATTCTTTTTTTTTTTTTTTTTTGAGACGGAGTCTTGCTCTGTCACCCAGGCTGGAGTGCAGTGGCACGATCTCGGCTCACTGTAACCTCTGCCTTCCAGGTTCACGCCATTCTCCTGCCTCAGCTTCCCGAGTAGCTGGGACTACAGGCATCCGCCACCACGCCCAGCTAATTTTTTTTTTTTTTTTTTGTATTTTTTTAGTAGAGATAGGGTTTCACCATGTTAACCAGGATGGTCTTGATCTTCTAATCTCGTGGTCCGCCCGCCTTGGCCTTCCAAAGTGCTGGGATTACAGAAGTGAGCCACCTCGCCCAGCTTAAAAATTGCAATTCTTTTGTTGTAAAATTTTCAACTACAAAGACCTAGGGACGGATGCTAATAGCTTTTTCCCTTAGAGGATGCCATAAGGTATTGTCCTCTTCTACTACTCTGCATGAAATACAACTCAAAATTAAAAATGTCACAGTGAGAACTTCCTAGACTCTGATTTGGAGTCTAGGAAGTGATTGGAGTGATTACTTAGATTTCATTCCTCTTTATTGCTCTATATGGCCTGTCAAGTAAACCAAAACACACATGTGACAGTGTCTGAAAAAATGCAGTTATTGTTTCTTCGGAAGGATATACAGCCCTCATCGGGTAGCTCGATCTTTCACCTAGTTTGGTCTGGCACAGAAATTAACTTCATTTTACAGCTCATCACACTCAGCACATGCTCCAACAAATGGATTCGTGTGTCCAGAGACCAGTAAAATCCCTGCCTCTCTTGGGGATTCTGCTACAGCATTTGTTCTAGGACATTAATGGATGTCCTAACCAGTCCATGTTTTCTAAGGCAATGACAACTCAAGGTCACACTCTTAAAATGAGGCATGTTCAATATAATGACTACAAAAAATTGTACATATGCAACACACAGAGATTTCTGGTGGTGTCCATCATACATACTGTTTCTTTTTCCAATATGAAATTTAATGAGGATTCTTATTCTAAGAGGCATTTTAAAAATCAACAAATCAATTTCTAGTAAGCAGCCTTTTGTGTGAGTTAGAGAAAATGTTCAATCAGTGCCCAGTGTTTGCTCAGAGGCATTGCAGGGAATGTAACTAGAAATGTGTACCAGATGAGTGATGAAGAAATGGTCAAGATTACATGTTCTCTCTAAACTTATACCCCAAGCCAAAAAGACACGTTTAACTGTAATTGCTACTAACATTCTTCAAACTGTGTATCACCAACTGTCTGAAATTCTTTTAGGCATAATATTTTCAATGTTTTTGGGGAGGTTTGTCCAGTGAATTAAATTGCTCAATAAGACTGAAGAATGTATGCATTTTAAGGACAGATTGTGATTTTGAAAAGAAAAAGGAAAAATGACTAGAATGAAGGGGAAAACAGGCTGGGCGCCTGGTTGTGTGACAAGAACCCATATTGCCTACAACAGAGGCTGTAGCATAGTGGTGCAATCAGAGCTTACTACAGCCTTGAACTCCCGGGCTCAAGTGATCCTCTCACCTTCCTCCTAAGACTACAGCTGAAAAACTTTCTATGATTTACCACACAATTTTTCTAGCACATTCTCAAATTCCAGATTGTGTTTTCCTTTCCCATTTGTTTGTTTTCCCCTTCTTTTTTTTTTTTTTTAGATGGAGTCTCTTTCTGTCACCCAGGCTGGAGTGCAGTGGTGCAATCCCTGCTCACTGCAACCTCTGCCTCCTGGGTTCAAGCAATTCTCATGCCTTAGCCTCCCGAGTAGCTGGGATTACAGGCGTGTGCCACCATGCCCCGCTAATTTTTGTATTTTTAGTAGAGACAGGGCTTTGCCATGTTGCCAAGGCTGGTCTCAAACTCCTGATCTCAAGTGATCTGCCCGCCTTGGCCTCTCAAAGTGCTGGGATTCCAGACGTGAGCCACGTCTTCCTTTCTTCTCTGTTCTTTCTTTTACTACTCGTAAGCTGTGAGGCTATTGTTGATTCATATTCTCCCTAAAGAAACTATCAGCAATAGCTAGCACCAAATTTGTAAATAATTTGTATATACCACCATTTATTTTCTTTTCAGATTTAATTGTTAACTCTTGCCCTCCTACTACAGAAGATGAGGCCCTCATACCTCCCAGGTCCCACATGTATTATCCCCTCCCTCTATCCTCACAATATATTCATATCATCCTTTCAGTTTCGTCAGTATTATTCATTGTTCGTTGTTATGGCAGCACGTATTATTCCTAGATGAGCTAAATAGTATACTGGCTGCAGCTTTGGCATACTTTCCCTTTCCTGTACCATTTCTCTCTCTTTTTTGCTTTACTTTTTAAAAATTATTTTTTATTTTACTTTTTATTTGTTACCACTTCTCTTTATCCTGGGAGTTCATAATTGTCTTCCTTTTTGGCTGGTGTTTGCTTGCCTAGTTTTCTGTGGGTTTCTTCCTTTCTTCCCTCCTTACGCCTTGAGGTGCCTCCATCCTGCTCTGGTTTGGACTGCTTGCTCTCTGGCCTGGGGCACAGCCATCATCCTGTGACTTCTCCTGCCATTATTCTGGGATGCAAACATCTGTGTTGTGTCCTCTGTTTCCTGGGTCCTATGACTTCCTTTTTGTTTTTTGTTTTTGTTTTTTTTTTGGTTTTTGACTTTTTTGTAGTGAAACATCCTCCAGAAGCTTTCTAAAAAAGGGCCTATGAATATATTGTGGGGTGAGGGAGACGCATTCGTCCATTTTCATGCTGCCGATAAAGACATACCCAAGACTGGGTGATTTATAAAAACAAGAGGTCTAATGGACTTACAGTTCCACATGGCTAGGGAGGCCTTGCAATCATGGTGGAAGGCAAGGAGGCGCAAGTCATGTCTTACATGGATGACAGCAGGCAAAGATAGAGAGCTTGTCCAGGGGAACTCCTCTTTATAAAACCATCAGATCTCATGAGACTCATTCACTATTATGAGAACAGCACGGGAAACACTTGCTCCCATGATTCAATTACCTCTTACTGGATCTCTCCCACAACACGTGGGAATTCAAGATGAGATTTGGGTAGGGACACAGCCAAACCATATCAGGGGGTTATAATTCCTTTTAGATTTGGGGTCTCCTGGATTAAACCGTTTTTTCTCTCCCATTTTCCACTTATTTGTGTTTGTTAATGTTGTTGTTGTTGTTATACTTTCTGTGATTACCTCAATTTCATCTTCCATCCTTCCAACTGTGCTATTAAAAAAATTTTTTTTTGCTGTTATATTTTTAATTTCCAAGGGGTTTTTGTCCTCTGTTTACTGTTGTATATATCCTTTTTCTTGTTTCATGAATGCAAGATCTTCTAGTATGTCTCTGAAGGTCTGAGAGTTTATTTTTAAAGTTTTCTCATGCTCCATATACTGTCTCTATTTTTCTTTCTATTTCCTTATTTTTTTTTTTTTTTTTTTTTTTTTTGCGGTAGGGGGATGGAATCTCACTCTGTTGCCTAGTGAGGGGTGCAGTGAAACGTTCTCAACTCACAGCAATCTCTGCCTCCCAGGTTCAAACAATTCTCCTGCCTCAGCCTCCCAAGTAGCTGTGACTAGAGATGTACACCACCACGTCTGGCTAATTTTTTTTTGTATTTTTAGTAGAGACGGGGTTTCACCATGTTGGCCAGGCTGTTCTCGAACTCCTGACCTCAGGTGATCCACCCATCTTGGCCTCCTAAAGTGCTGGGATAACAGGTGTGAGCCACTGCTCCTGGCCCTATTCCCTTATTTTGGTCTCTGTCTGGTATATCGGAGGCTTTTCTCAAATGTTGGTGATCCTTGTTGGGGATGCTGTTTGGCATGTTCTCTTCACTCTCAGGTGGGCCTGGATGCACACATTGGGGATGAAATCTGTGGGTCTGACTGCTCCTTATACAACTTCCAACCAATTATCCTAATTTCCTCCCCACCCACACTCTCATTTTCAGAAGAAATTGATGTCTCTTTTCCTGAGCCATCCTGAGGTCTGTGGTGGGAATTCTCTTGGTTCTTGTCAAATTCCCCACCAACTCAGGGGAGCCAGCTCACTCATGTTGGCTAAATCAGTTAACACTTGGCCATCCGCTTCCAGCCTTCTACAAAAAACGAGGTTGAAATCTATCATCTACTCTCATTTCTTTTCCCTTTGGTTTTATAGGTTTCTCCTTTTTTGGCCTTTTAGTATCATTTCACTTGGATTTCACGAGGGAACAGATATAAACATCTGGGTTCTAACTGTTTCCCCCAGACCTTCCAAACCAAGCAATTCAAATACAGCAGACTTCTCTTACAGAATTTACATTTTTGTGCTAACGTGTAGTACTCAGATCTTTATCACACCTGATTCCAGAATTTTGATGATAAAGGCAAAAGAAACTCTTAGATTTCACAACTGCTTGGCTTCTTTTCTCTCCCGTGGTTTCCCATATATCCTGAGTCAACCTTTCTTTTTTTTCTTTCTTTCTTTCTTTTTTTTTTTTTTGAGACGGAGTCTCGCTCTGTCGCCCGGGCTGGAGTGCAGTGGCCAGATCTCAGCTCACTGCAAGCTCCGCCTCCTGGGTTTACGCCATTCTCCTGCCTCAGCCTCCCTAGTAGCTGGGACTACAGACGCCCGCCACCTCGCCCGGCTAGTTTTTTTGTATTTTTTAGTAGAGATGGGGTTTCACAGTGTTAGCCAGGATGGTCTCGATCTCCTGACCTCGTAATCCGGCCGTCTCGGCCTCCCAAAGTGCTGGGATTACAGCTTGAGCCACCGCACCCGGCCCTGAGTCAACCTTTCTAGAACAACGGCATAATGAGACTTCTTTTTTCTTAAATATTATCTTTTCAGGTCTCCAAAATTCTATTCACAATGTTTGCCTTCCATAAAGCCTTCCTCCATTCCAGCTGCATCCTGTCCCAATCCTTCTCGTTCACTGTAACTCACTAGTTGTATATTGGACGTATATTTCATGTTCATACTATTTATATATCTGGTATACTTCCCATAACTCACAGCCCTTCTTCACTCCCAAGGGATAATAGACCATCAGAGAGAGGTTATTTTATTGTATTATTTTGTTTTGAGATGGAGCCTCACTCTGTCACCCAGGCTGGAGTGCAGTGGCACCATCTCAGATCACTGCCACCTCTGCCTCCTAGGGTTCAAGCAATTCTCCCTGCCTCAGCCTCCCAAGTAGCTGAGATTACGTGTGCCTGCCACCATGCCCAGCTAATTTTTGTATTTTTTTAGTAGAGATGGGGTTTCACCATGCTGGCCTGGCTGGTCTTGAACTGCTGACCTCAGGTGATCCACCTGCCTTGGCCTCCCAAAGTGCTGGGATTACAGGCATGAGGCACTGTGAAAGGCCTGGTGATTCATTTTAAATTAATCCATTCGAGAATGGGATTCCTGAGGATTTATGCCTTCTAATTTTATGGGGAAAAGTTAGAACTAATTTCCCAGAGAAAGTGAAGGTTAAGCTGAGATTTCAGGAGTTCAGCTAGGTGAAGTGTGGTGACCCAGGTAGAGTAAATTATCTCCCTATATATCCCTTGACCCCTGCAACAGTAGTCAGGGGACATTTCTATTAATGATGGTTCAAATGCAGTGAGTATGAGGCCAGGCATGCTGGCTCATGCATATAATTCCAGCACTTTGGGAGGCAGAGATAAGAGGATTGCTTGGGTCCAGGAATTCAAGACCAGCCTGGGCAAAATAGTGAGACTCTGTCTGTAAAAAAAATAAAAAATTAGCTAGTTATGACAGTGCATGCCTGTAGTCCCAGCTACTCTGGAGGCTGAGGCAGAAGGATAACTTGAGCCCAGGAGATTGAGGCTGCAGTGACCCATGTTCATGCCACTGCACTCCAGCCTGGGTGACACAGCAAGACTCTGTCTCAAAAAATAAAAATTAGGGCAGGCGCGGTGGCTCACGCCTGTAATCCCAGCACTTTGGGAGGCCGAGGTGGGTGGATCATGAGGTCAGGAGATAGAGACCATCTCAGCTAACACAATGAAACCCCATCTCTACTAAAAATACAAAAAATTAGTCGGGCATGGTGGTGGGCGTCTGTAGCCCCAGTTACTTGGGAGGCTGAGGTGGGAGAATGGCATGAATCTGGGAGTTGGGGCTTGCAGTGAGCCGAGATCACACTGCTGCACTACAGCCTGGGCCACAGAGCAAGACTGTCTCAAAAAATAAAAAAAATTAAAAAAAATATTAAAAATGCAGTAAGTATGAGAAGCAGCCTATTGCTATGCAGGGCAATTGATGCATAGGTTTTACTCCTAGCTATAGCTTTTGCTCAAGCAGAAAGTAGTACACACAAGTGGGCAGGTTATGTATATATATTTCGAGACAGGGGCTTACTCTGTCACCCAGGTTGGAATGCAGAGTACAGTGGCATGATCTCAGCTCGCTGCAACCTCTGCCTCCTGGGCTCAAATGATCTTCCCACCTCAGCCTCCTGAGTAGCTGGGACTGCAGGTACTTGCCATTATGCCCGCCTAGTTTCTGTAGTTTTAGTAGATAAGGGTTTTTGCCATGTTGCCCAGGCTGGTCTCGAACTCCTGGGCTCAAGCTATCCATCCTCCTCAGCCTCCCAAAGTGCTGGGATTACAAATGTGAACCACTAAGCCTGGCCTAAATATATATATTTAATATATACAAATATGTATTATACATATTCTAATCTATCAAGGAACCAACATGAGAAGTATAAGAGCCAGTCTCTTACATTCAAGAAGGTTATGCAGTTGTGAAGATGTACAGGGGAGTCAGACTTAGGGAAAGTGAATAATGAAAAAATAGCACAAAATGGCAGGTGAGTGGTCTGCATCAGCCTTGCACTAAGGCTTCATCCTTTCACTCCCTGAACAGCTAGCAAAACAGAAAGACAAGGATGGGGGGAAAGGCCTCCCTCTGGCTTTGATGCCTTGCTCCCTCACGAACCTCTTTCAGATGTACGGATCTCCTTCAGTCAAAAAGAAAAACACCACTAAAAGAAATCAGTCGCCCTATTTCAGTATGCAGGTAAAGAACCTGGAGTTAGACCCTTTCCTCCATTGGCTGGTCTCTAGCTGTGGCTGGGCACTCCCGAAAGACAGATGGAGAGGGAGCCAAGTCCCCAGGGTTAGGGCAGTAGCTGGCCGGGCGGAGCTCTGCCAGGAGCGGGTTTGGGAGCTCCGGGATGTCTGGGGCGTGAGCGGAGGGAGGGAATAGAGCCGCGCTCAGTTCCCTCTCTGCCGCTGCGCGTGATCTGCGCTAGAGCTCGCTCGCCCCCTCTCTAGCCGAAAGCCCCATTCGCAGCGCCTGGGCTGGTCCCACTCACCTGCGCCAGGTGGAGGGGAAGGGGAGGAGGTCTAAAGGTGTGGAGTAAGGGAGGGAGTGGAGAAAGGAGGAAGGGAGAGAGTGGACACTTCAAGTCTCAGAGGAGGACCACCTGTGGTCTCAGCCATCGTCACGACCCCCTGCTGCGTCCACGCACCAGTGATGGGGCCAGGCTCTGGGTGCCACCTGGGAGGAGCATCCATTCATAATCTGTATCTGCCCCCATCTGTCCCTTTTCCCCTCCTAGCTCCCACCCCCCATCCCCGACCCCGGTTCTCTGGGCTAGGTTTCCTAAGGGGGAAACATCTCTGGCACCGTTTGTCCTGGTGAAATCAGGTCCCTGCTTTATCCAGCGCAACTCTGAATAATCATTATTGGGAGGACAGGAAGTAACAAGGTAAAATCAAGAAAATGACAAGGAAGTGGGCGCAGCGGCTCACGCCTGTAATCCCAGCACTTTGGGAGGCCAAGGCGGGAGGATTCCTTGAGCCCAGGAGTTCGAGACCAGCCTGGCCAACGTGGCGAGACCCGTCTCTATTAAAAATGCAAAAATTAGCCGAGCTTGGTGGCATGCACCTGTAATCCCAGCTACTTGGCAGGTTGGGGTGGGAGGATCGCTTGAGCCCAGAAAGCAGAGGTTGTGTGAGGCGAGATCCAAAAATAAAAAGAAGAAAAAGAAAAGAAAGAGAAGAAAAAAGAAACCAAAAAGCAAGAAAGCAGAAAAGCAAGCAAGAAAGAAAAGAAAGGAAGAATTAGCCACTGTTTCTGTGCTGTCTCTGTGCTATCTCAGCACACCTGGGCCCAGCCTTTCCATTCCTTACCTATGTTTTCTTCCATTTGTTCGCATCTAGAAATTTATTCAAGTGAAAAACAGTCTGGGATGTAGGTATATTATTAAACCTACACAGATGTTTAGCACAGCTATTTGTAATACTCAAAAATTGTAAGCTACCTAAATGTTTCACAATAGTCGATTGTAAATTATGGTAATTTTATATCTATTTATTTATTTATTTATTTATTTATTTATTTTGGAGACGGAGTCTTGCTCTGTCGCCCAGACTGGAGTGCAGTGGCGCAATCTCTGCAACCTCCCCTTCCCGGGTTCAAACAATTCTCTGCCTCAGCCTTCCGAGTAGCTGGGATTACAGGTGTCTGCCACCACGCCTGGCTAACTTTTTTTGTATTTTCAGTAGAGACGGGGTTTTACCATCTTGGCCAGGCTGGTCTTGAACTCCTGACCTCGTAATCCACCCGCCTCGGCCTCCCAAAGTGCTGGGATTACAGGAGTGAGCCAACCGCGCCCAACCAATCTTTTTGGTGGACTTTAATGCGCACGTTTCAAGTCATTTTACCGGAGAATACTATCAACAGGAAATGCTCACTACACACTAAGTAGTGGGGGGGAAGTTGTTTACAGAACAGTTTCTGGTGAAAAGAGAAAACACGTAGACATAATCTGGATGGCAGAGATTAGAGAGTGATTATCTGTAGATGGCTGAATGCTGGGTATAGGTTGCCCGCAATGTTATTTTTGCAAGGCTAGGAGAAAAACGTTATTTTATTTTATTTTATTATTTTTTTTTTTGAGACGGAGTCTCGCTCTGTCGCCCAGGCTGGAGTGCAGTGGCCGGATCTCAGCTCACTGCAAGCTCCGCCTCCCGGGTTCACGCCATTCTCCTGCCTCAGCCTCCCGAGTAGCTGGGACTACAGGCGCCCGCCACTTGGCCCGGCTAGTTTTTTGTATTTTTTTTTAGTAGAGACGGGGTTTCACCGTGTTAGCCAGGATGGTTTCGATCTCCTGACCTCGTAATCCGCCCGTCTCGGCCTCCCAAAGTGTTGGGATTACAGGCTTGAGCCACCGCGCCCGGCCAAAAAAGTTATTTTAAATAAATGGAATTTGCTCCTCTCCAAATCAACTCTCCCTTTCGCCTCCCTAGAGGTTGTCAGGTTCAAGAAGCGGCCGGGAGTTTCAGGAAGGGCTCTGGCGTCCGACACTGGCCCTAAGAGTCGGGAACGCGCGCGCCCCAGGAGTGCCGGTGGCGGGGTCGGGTTGAGGCTGGCGGGATCCTCGGCCTCTGCTGGGGTGCAGGGGGTGGATGCGAGGGACAAAGGGGCGGGGCTTGCGGTTCCCAGATCCCGAGGCGGGTTGGGGACGTGAGCTGGGGTCCATGTGTCTTCACCCCTTCACGCCCGGTTCCTCTCTCAAGGCACGTTTTCCAAAGTGTGTTGAATTCGGGAATCGATCGGAAATTTCAAGGCCAATTAAATGCCCTCTGATGTAGAGCTCTGATTAGGCTCGAAAGGCTTCAAACAGCCCCTCTAGACCTTCCAGTGCCTTCGCCGCGGTGACCTTAGGCGTCCCCTGCCCCTGAAGTCTCCCTGAGGCTTTCACAGAGGTCAGGAGGGGCTGCGCTGGGGCCTCCGCTCCCAGTCCCCTGACTGGTGGGGAGGGATGGCCTTAATGTCTGAGAGCAGAGACCAGATCGACTCCTACTCGAGACCAGAAAACGAAGAGGAAGAGGAACCCGAGGTGGCCGCGGCTCCCTGGGGACGCAACCGGGAGAGGGAGTCCTGGCCATCTGCCGGCCCCGCCTGGGAGCATCTGCTGGAGGATCCCCGGGAGCCGTTATCGTATTCCTCAGAATCTGCCGTGCTGTCCCCCCGCCCCCAAAACCAACAGGACACCCATTCTGTGATTATCTCCTTCTCCATCGCCCAGTTGGAGACTGCTGGTGACCAGGAGAAAAAAAAAATGCCTTTCCTGAGTTCTCTAATTCAAATGCTTATCAGCTTTGCACACCATTCGGCCTTTCCAAAAGCTACCGGAAAACAAAGATCTGCTAATGGCAAAGGATAACTGAGACCTCGCCTGCCTTGCATATTTTGTTCATAGAAGCTGTAGCAATAATAATGTCATCCTACCTCCCCATTTGACATATAAGGAAACTAAGGTTCATTGGAGCGACAGACCAGGCTTGGGTGGCATGTAGCTTCAGTCCATAAAGACAGCTGTGAAAGAATTCAAATAAGGGCTGTGGACGCTTGTTAGGAGGGTTTCCCATCTAATTTCCACCTGCTCAGCTACTAATGCCTGGAAAATGGATTAAATAGTTGCTACCTGTCTTGATTGAAGAACTATCTGTAAGTGTCCCATAGATAACACCTGCTATACAGATAATTTGCTATACAGAGAATTTGAATTACTTTCAGCTTAGCATTGTATTGTGAGCGTTTCCCAATGTCATGAAGAAGGTTCTCAAAAATGTTTGTAAAAAGAATGCCAAACAGTCTTTGAAAAACTTCAGTTTTGGCCGGGCGCGGTGGCTCAAGCCTGTAATCCCAGCAATTTGGGAGGCCGAGACGGGCGGATCACGAGGTCACAAGATCAAGACCATCCTGGCTAACACAGTGAAACCCCGTCTCTACTAAAAAATACAAAAAAAATTAGCCGGGCGAGGTGGCGGGCGCCTGTAATCCCAGCTACTCCGGAGGCTGAGGCAGGAGAATGGCGTAAACCCGGGACGCGGAGCTTGCAGTGAGCTGAGATCCGGCCACTGCACTCCAGCCTGAGCGACAGAGCGAGACTCCGTCTCAAAAAAAAAAAAGAAAAACTTCAGTTTTAGTAACCACCCAATACTCAATTTTAGCAATGTGCCTCAAGTCCTACTGGTGAACATTTAGGCTGTTAGCAGTTTTCATCATCAAAAAGAGTGCTGCTAGCATTCTTGTTCATATATCTTTGCATTTCTGACTCTTTAGAAGGAATACCTAGAACTGAAATTTCCGGGTTAAAGACTACAGACCTGGCCAGGCGTGGTGGCTCATGCCTGTAATCCCAGCACTTTGGGAGGCTGAGGCAGGCGGATCCCCTGAGGTCAGGAGTTTGAGACCAGACTGGCCAACATGGTAAAACCCCATCTCTAATAGAAATACAAAAATTAGCCAGCCGTCGTGGTGGGCACCTGTTATCCCAGCTACTTGGGAGGCTGACACAGGAGAATCACTTGAATCTGGGAGGTGGAAGTTGCAGTGAGCCGAGATCATGCTACTGCATCCAGCCTGGGTGACAGAGTGAGACTCCCTCTCAAAAAAAAAAAAAAAAAAAAAAAAAAAAGAGACTACAGACCTTTTGGTGCACAGTGCTTAATTGCTTACTAAAGGGTTGTGCCAATCTATAGGTTTAGCAGAATAGGTGTGCTCATATCTTTTAACTACCAGTGAGTTTGAGAGTTTGAGAATACACAAGAGTGACAAGGTCTTTACGCAGGTAGATCATGGTCAGATGGGGTATTCTATTGTAAAGGCATCACCTTATTTTTATTTATTTATTTACTTTTTATTTTGAGACAGAGTCTCGCTCTGTCACCAGGCTAGAGTGCAGTGGTGTGATCTCGGGTCACTGCAACCTCCGCCTCTCGGGTTCAAATGATTCTCCTGCCTCAGCCTCCCAAGTAGCTGGGACAACAGGCATGCGCCACTACGCCCAGCTAATTTTTGTATTTTTAGTAGAGATGGGGTTTTACCATGTTGACCAGGATGGTCTTGATCTCTTGACCTTGTGATCCACCTGCCTCGGCTTCCCAAAGTACTGGGATTACAGAGTTGAGCTACCGCGCCCGGCCATCACCTTCTTTAATTGCACCAAAAACCCATTGTGCTTGGCATCTCCAGCACATCCAGCACCATACATGTTGTTGACTGAATAAGTATGTTCCCACCTTGCTTCTGATGCCATGTACCTACTCCCATAGGTCACAACTGGTCAGTTTCTGCGTTGTTGTCTCTTTGTGCACACTCAGTGGAAAATAGCAGACATACAAGCTGCTGGCAGAAGATCTAAGGACATCACTACACAGTCTTTCCCATGCTTGTCTTTGCATGTCATGCTTTCTCATTTGTCCTTTTGCCCTGTGTCCTCGTCTCCTCTTTTTCACACTGTCATGTGCCCTGGGTGGTTGCTATCACTCTTACTTGGGAATATTTTAGTTCCAAAGTAATGACAACAAAGGGAAGGCCAGATCACATTGTTCGCACATTCATTCATTCATTTATTCATTGCACAACTATTCATTGAGCCACCTATTATATGCAGGCCAGTATGATTGTTGGGGACACAGAAGGAAATAATACTGACATTAATATCTAAGATTTATTGAACACTAAAGACAGGCACTGCATTAAGGATAAGATTGTGCACAAGATCTTATTTAATCATTACCATAGCCCAATCAGGTAAGTACTATTATTTACCCCATTTTACAGATAAGAGAACTAATGGCTACAGAAGTTAAAGGTCATACAGCTGGTTAAATGGTGGAGCCTGGATCCCAATCCAGGCTGTCAGCACTCAGAGCTAGATTCCAGAAAAGTCGGGAGTATTCCAGGAAGAAGGGATATCATAAGTGAAGGCCCTGAAGCAGAAAGCAGTTTGGCTTGTTAAAAACGGGAAGAGGGCCAGGCCCGGTGGCTCCCAGAACTTTGGGAGGCCGAGGTGGGTGGATCACGTGAGGTCAGGAGTTTGAGACCAGCCTGACCAACATAGAGAAACCCTGTCTCTACTAAAAATACAAAATTAGTCATGTGTGGTGGCGCATGTCTGTAATCCCAGCTACTCAGGAGGCTGAGGCAGCAGAATCACTTGAACCCGGGAGGCAGAGGTTGCAGTGAGCCAAGATTGCGCCATTGTGCTCCAGCCTGGGCAACAAGAGCAAAATTCTGTCTCAAAAAAAAAAAAAAAAAAAAAAACTGGAAGAAAGTTTATGTGGCCATAACAGAGTTCTAAAGGGAGCCCAAGACCTAGACCTAGTTGGAGGAAGAGGCAAGGCCTTGTAGGTTAGTGTTAAAGATTTTGGACTACAGAGGCTGGGCATGGTGGGTCACACCTGTAATCCCATCACTTTGGCATGCCGAGGCAGATGGATCATGAGGTCAGGAGTTCAAGACCAGCCTGACCAACATGGTGAAACCCTGTCTCTACTAAAAATACAAAAATTAGCCGGGTGTGGTGGCGGGTGCCTGTAATCCCAGCCACTTGGGAGGCTGAGGCAGAAGAATTGCTTGAACCTGGGAAACAGAGGTTGCAGTGAGCTGAGATCGCACCATTGCACTCCAGCCTGGGTGACAGAACAAAACTCCATTTCAAAAAAAAAAAAAATTGGACTACAAATGTGAAGCTTTTACAAGGCCTTGAGTCCGGATACAGTAGCTCACACCTGTAATCCCAGCACTTAGGAAGGCTGAGACAGGAGGATCACTTGAGCCCAACAGTTCAAGAGCAGCTCGGGCAATAGAGTGAGACCTTGTCTCTACAAAAATATAAAAAATTAGCTGGGTGTGTGTCTGTAGTCCCAGCTAACCGGAAAGCTAAGGTGGGAGGGTCACCTGAGCCCAGGAGGTCAAGGCTGCAGTGAGCCGTGAGTGTGCCACTGCCTGGATGACAGAGACCTTGTTTCAAAACAAGAAAAGAAAAGAGAAAAAAAGAAAGGAAGGAAGGAAGGAAGGAAGGAAAGAAGGAGGGAGGGAGGGAGGGAAGGAGAGAGAGAAAGAAAGGAAGGAAGGAAGGAAGGGAGAAAAAGAAAGAAAAAAGGGGGGAGGGGGCTTAAGCAAAAGAGTGATAACATTGTGTTTTGAAAAGGTGCTTCTAGCTGGGAAGAAAATGATCTGGATTGGGGCAAGAATAGATATAAAAGTTATTTTATCAGCTGGGTTGAGATGAGGGCCTTAGGCTTCTGAGATGAATTGCAACTGGGTGTGAGGCGGGACAACCAGCTTGGTAGGGCAGTAGATAGTGGTGCCATTCCTCAGATAGGGACCTGGGGATGGGGTGGAGACACTGTCAGGTTTGTAGGAAAGATCTTGAGTTTAGTTTTAGACGTGTCAAAGTGAGTTGCCTCTGAGACACACAAGTAGAGATTCCACATAGAAAGACAGATAAAAACGTAGGAATTGTCAGTGTACAGATGGCAATCAAAGCAAGCTATGGCAGCACAGGAGACGGAGAGCACAGTGACAAGAGCGCAGGGCACAAACATTTACAGGTTGAATGCAGGAAGCGTGTAAAGGTACCCCAGGAATTGGGAGCAGGGAGGAACATCAGAGGGCAGCACGTATTTCAGGAACTGACAGGCCTGCTAGACATGGAAGTTGGAGTATCCTTGGGACCAGGGTTTACAGAGCTCTCAGATTTTTAAACTGTAGTTATTGATTCTGCTGTGGGCTGATTGGCAGCACTCCTTCTGCTCCATTTGCTTCAGCAGAACATAATTTTGAAGGTCTAGCAAGTGACCTTTAGGGCCTCTTTTTTTTTTTTTGAGACGGAGTCTCGCTATGTCGCCCAGGCTCGAACGCAGTGGCAGGATCTCAGCTCACTGCAAGCTCCGCCTCCCGGGTTTAGGCCATTCTCCTGCCTCAGCCTCCTGAGTAGCTGGGACTACAGGCGCCTGCCACCATGCCCAGCTAATTTTTTTTGTATTTTTAGTAGAGACGGGGTTTCACCCGTCACTCGATCTCCTGATCTCGTGACCCTCCCGCCTCGGCCTCCCAAAGTGCTGGGATTACAGGCTTGAGCCACCACGCCCGGCTAGATGCTCAGTAATTATTTAAGGAGAGAAGGATGGGAGGGGGGAAGGGAGCAAGAGAGGGAAAGAATGAAAAGATTATTTTTGCAATAAAAGAGTCCACAATTTGGTGGTGAAGATCTACTTCAAATAGCTAATGGATGTGATCTCTCTTTTGGTAAAATGATGACAATATGCTTATTTCCTAGGCTGAAAATCAGTCTTTGTGCACTCTGGATCAAATAGGCATGCTAATATAAAACACCTTATGTGAGATGGATCATTTAAAATAGAGTATAAAGACAGTGAGTTTGTATTTGAAATGAAAAAACAAACGTAAATCACCCTGCATGATAGGCAATTTCAACCTCTCTGCTTTTTAGCAATTTATCAACCAATCATTAAGTGAGTTAACTCTACACCCAGGGAATGCTGATGGCAGCATTAGCCATAAATAAATAAGCTAATATGTACAATAGCTAAATGAATAGACTTTTCCTTGGTGTTTTATGACCTGAAAAGAATGCAGCTTTTCATTAAAGGAATCATTTGAAAATGTGGAAACTGATACTGCCGCAGTTCAGTGCTCTCTGCCCATTGATAATGGCCTCTGTATTAGTTGTGGGGGTGGGAGACTGATGTCCATTTACTTTTGCAAAGATTGTTATTGAATGAAACCTTTAATGGGGGCGTTTTATGATCCCACTCAGCTAAGAGCTCAGGGTTGCCTTAGAATAGTCTTTCCCTCCACCTCGACAGCTCTTAGAGAATCAATACAGGTAATATGTCAGTTGGTGGTCAGCAGTCCTGTAAGTAGAGGTAGAGCTGAAATGGAAACTGACAGGTAGCCACTTAGAGAGAGGGCCTGGAGTAAACACTCTGAAAAGTAAAGCTTCTCCCGGGAGTGGAGAGTGTGCAGCCCTCACACTGCCATCAGTGCTGGGATCCCATAGGAAGAGCTAGGAACAAAGACGAGACAGCAGGGGAAAAGCCTCTCAGAGCTAGGGGAAAGCTGTCCATTGGGGTGGTACCGTTAGAGCCCCAGGATTCATATGGTTTGTCCACTTGTAGCATCTGTCATTGGTCTAATTTAAAAAATAAATAAATATTTTAAAATGATTGTTTAAAATTGTGGTAAAATAGACGTAACATTTATTGTCTAAACTTTAAAAAAATTTTTTTTTTTTTGAGACACGGTCTCACTCTGTCATCTGTCACCCAGGCTGGAGTCCCTGTGGTACAGTTATGGCTCACTGCACCCTCTACCTCCTGGGCCCAAGTGATCCTCCCATCTCAGCCTCCCAAGTAGTTGGGACTACAGGCACACACCACCATAGCTGGCTAATTATTTTGTATTTTGTAGAGATGGGGTTTCCATGTTGCCCAGGCTAGTCTGGAACTCCTGGTCTCAAATGGTCCTTCCACCTCGGCCTCCCAAAGTGCTGGGATTACAGGCATGAGCCACTGAGCCTGGCCTTTTTTTTTTTTTTTTCTTCACTAGTTTTGGGGAAACAGCTGGTTTTTGGTTACACGGGTAAGTTCTTTAGTGGTGATTTCTGAAATTTTGGTGTACCCGTCACCCAAGCAGTGTACACTGAATCCAAAATGTAGTCTTTTTTTTTTGAGACGGAGTCTCGCTGTCACCCAGGCTGGAGTACAGTGGCCGGATCTCAGCTCACTGCAAGCTCCGCCTCCCGGGTTCACGCCATTCTCCTGCCTCAGCCTCCCGAGTAGCTGGGACTACAGGCGCCGGCCACCACGCCCGGCTAGTTTTTGTATTTTTTAGTAGAGACGGGGTTTCACCGTGTTAGCCAGGATGGTCTCGATCTCCTGACCTCGTGATCCGCCCTTCTCGGCCTCCCAAAGTGCTGGGATTACAGGCTTGAGCCACCGCGCCTGGCCCAAAATGTAGTCTTTTATCTCTCACCCCCCCCCACACTTCTCCCCCAGTCCCCAAAGTCCATAATATTAATATCATTCTTATCCCTTTGCATAATCATAGCTTAGCTCCCACTTATGAGTGAGAACATACAAGATTTGGTTTCCCATTCCTGAGTTACTTCACATTCAGTGACATTAAGTACATTCACACTGTTGTATAGCCACAACCATTATCCAGCTCCAAAACTCTTCATCTTGCAAACCTGATTCTCTGTAACCACTAAACAGTAACACGTGCAGGCCCAGTGACCACCATTCTACTTTCTGTGAATTTGACTACTCCAGGTACCACATATTAGTGGAATCATAGTGTTCGTCCTGTTTGGGTTGTGAGTTTAGGTTTCTCAGAGAGAATTCCCCCTATTCTGCCTTTAAGCATTTTGTGATTAATATACTGTAATTCACAAACAGATCTCTATTTTTGAAAGTCATTTTGTATTTATTATTCAAGTAATACAGTTTACAAACATCCATTTCTTCGTATTTACTTTCTCTCCCTCTCAAATCTTGCCACATCTTGAAAAAACAATTGCATGTAAGCACCCAGGTAACTGGTGAACCAGGAGGGGCCTTTGCAGTTCATAAATTGGCAATTGCAAAAGTTCCTGGCTGACAGTGTTCAAGGGTCTTCTTCCTCGAAACTCTACTGGGCACTTGAGTCTGCAGGCTCGAAACCCCCAGGTGGCCTGAGCCTGGAGGGCCCTAAGGGACCTTATATTGGAGCATTGTCTTTGTGCTGGCCTTCCCAGGCCCTGCAGTCCTCCCCTTGGGCACATGCAGAAGACTGGAATCCCATGTCACAACCGCTCTTGACTGCCCAGCCATAACCTAGGCTACTAGTCAACAGGAAAGATTTCAGACCCCCCTGGACTTGCCTTGAGGGGGTTTTAGGGAAATAGAGAGACCCACCTTGGACTTGCCTTGAGGAGGTTTTAGGGCTGAAGGGATTTGGTAGAGTATTTAAGAACTGGGAAATAGAGATGGCAGGTTCCCTCTAAGGAGAATCTGGAATAGCAACCTTGGAAGACACCCTGCACAGTTTTAGTGGAAGACAGATTCAAAATCAAATTTAAGAGAATTTGGCTCTGGAACCTTTAAATCAGATAACCCGGAGGAGTGGAATTCACCTAGAGAGCTCTTCCCTAGGTCAGGTCTGCGCAGCCTTGTAGCAGTAAGGTTGAAGAAACTTTTCCAAAGGAAAAAAAAAAAAAATCCTACTGACCCCAAAGCAAGCTTAATGGGGATAAAATGGGTGATTTTGTTTTGCAGTTTTCCCTCTGCATTCTCTAGCTGCATCTCAGTCCGTGCATTGGTTAATAATGCGAACCCCACTCCCAACCCCCAGCTATTCAGGAGACTGAGGCGGGAGGATACCTTGAGCCCAGGAGTTTGAGTGAGCTATAATGGCCACTGCACACCAGCCTGGGCAACCAAGTGAGACCCTGTCTCTTTAAAATAAATAAATACACAAAAAGGCCAGGCACGGCTGCTCACCCCTGAAATCCCAGCACTTTAGGAGATCCAGGCGGACGGATCACTTGAGCTCAGGAGTTCAAGACCAGCCTGGGCAACATGGTGAAACCCCATTTCCACCAAAAACTGCAAAAAATTAGCCAGAGGTGATGGTGTGCTCCTGTGGGTCCAGCTACTAAGGTGGCTGAGGCAGGAGAATCGCTTGAGCCTGAAAGGCTGAGGTTGCAGTGAGAGAGGGAGCGCCACTGCACTCTAGCCTGGGTGACAGAAAGAGACTCTGTCTCAAAACAAAACAAAAAAATCCACGGAATTGAAAAAATAATATATTAGGTAAGAAAAATCTTACATAATATTTTCATTATTAACACATTAAAAATTGTGCTTGCGCCAGGCGCGGTGGCTCACGCCTGTAATCCCAGCACTTTGGGAGGCCGAGGCGGGCGGATCACGAGGTCAGGAGATCGAGACCCTCCTGGCTAACACGGTGAAATCCCGTCTCTACTAAAAGTACAAAAAAAATGAGCCGGGTGTGGTGGCGGGCGCCTGTAGTCCCAGCTACTCAAGAGGCTGAGGCAGGAGAATGGCATGAAGCCAGGAGGCGGAGCTTGCAATGAGCCAAGATCGCGCCACTGCATTCCAGCCTGGGTGACAGAGGGAGACTCCATTTCAAAAAAAAAAAAAAAAAGAAAGAAAAAAAAGAAGTTGTGCATTACATATACAAACATTGGAAAAAAATAATTGATACAGATATAGAGACACCAAATAGAACACAACTGAGCCCAGCATAGTGGCTTGTACCTGTAATCTCAACATTTTGGGAAGACAAAGCGGGAAGATCGCTTGAGCCCAGGAAACCGGAAGATCGCTTGAGTCCAGGAGCTAGCGACCAGCCTGGGCAACAAAGTGACACCCCCATCTCTATAAGAAAATAAATAAAATGGCCGGGCGCGGTGGCTCAAGCCTGTAATCCCAGCACTTTGGGAGGCCGAGACGGGCGGATCACGAGGTCAGGAGATCGAGACCATCCTGGCTTAACACGGTGAAACCCCGTCTCTACTAAAAACTTCAAAAAAACTAGCCGGGCGACGTGGCGGCGCCTGTAGTCCCAGCTACTCGGGAGGCTGAGACAGGAGAATGGCGTGAACCCGGGAGGTGGAGCTTGCAGTGAGCTGAGATCCGGCCACAGCACTCCAGCCTGGGTGACAGAGCGAGACTCCGTCTCAAAAAAAAAAAAAAAAAAAAGAAAATAAATAAAATAAATTGGCTGGACGTGGTGGCCTATGCTTGTAGTCCCAGCTACTCAGAAGGCTGAGATGGGAGGATCACCTGAGCCCAAGAGGTTGAGGCTACAGTGGGCCATGATCATGCGCCACTGTACTTCAGCCTGGGCGACAGAGTGAGCGAAATTCAGTCTAAACTCCTGCCCTGCCCCCCACCCCCTACCTTCCCCACACAGAAGCAAATGGAAGACCACTTTTTTTTTTTTTCAGATGGAGTCTCGCTCTGTCGCCCAGGCTGGAGTGCAGTGGTGCGATTTCAGCTCACTGCAACCTCCGCCTCCCAGATTCAAGCGATTCTCCTGCCTCAGCCTCCCAAGTAGCTGGGATTACAGTCATGTGCCGTCAGGCCCAGCAAATTTTTGTATTTTTAGTAGAGACGAGGTTTCACCAAGTCGGCCAGGATGGTCTTGATCTCCTACCTCGTGATCCGCCCACCTCGACCTCCCAAAGTGCTGGGATTACAGGTGTGAGCCACCGACCCCGGCCAGAAGAACACTTTTTAAAACAATTCATGAAAATGAAGAATGGGATTCCATCGCCTTTGATAGATTTTCTTGATAGCAAACCGCTTTCAACAGAAAGGACTGTGCTAGAAATAAATCCAAGATGAATTTTATGAATCTACGATGCAATTTACACAATGTTAAAGCACAAGCAATTTATCCCACTTCTTTTTTTTTTTTTTTTTTTTTTTTTTTTAGACGGAGTCTTGCTCTGTCGCCCGGACTGGAGTGCAGTGGCCAGATCTCAGCTCACTGCAAGCTCCGCCTCCCGGGTTTACGCCATTCTCCTGCCTCAGCCTCCCCAGTAGCTGGGACTACAGGCGCCCGCCACCTTGCCCGGCTAGTTTTTTGTATTTTTTAGTAGAGACGGGGTTTCACCGTGTTAGCCAGGATGGTCTCGATCTCCTGACCTCGTGATCCGCCTGTCTCGGCCTCCCAAAGTGCTGGGATTACAGGCTTGAGCCACCGCGCCCGGCCCCCACTTCTTAATATGTAAAGAAAGTACCAAGAATCCTCACCTCAAATATAAACAATAATTTTTTTTTTTTTTTTTTTTTTTTTGAGACGGAGAGTCTCGCTCTGTCGCCCAGGCTGGAGTGCAGTGGCGCGATCTCGGCTCACTGCAAGCTCCGCCTCCCGGGTTCACGCTATTCTCTTGCCTCAGCCTCCCGAGTAGCTGGGACTACAGGCGCCTGCCACCATGCCCGGCTAATTTTTTGTATTTTTAGTAGAGACGGGGTTTCACCGTGTTAGCCAGGGTGGTCTGGATCTCCTGACCTTGTGATCCGCCTGCCTCAGCCTCCCAAAGTGCTGGGATTACAGGTGTGAGCCACCGCGCCCAGCTAAAATTTATTTTTAAAAAGAGAATTCTGGCCGGGTGCAGTGGCTTGCGCCTGTAATCCCAGCACTTTAGGAGGCAGAGGCAGGCGGATCGCCTGATGTCAGGAGTTCGAGAATAAATAAATAAATAAGAATTCTGAGATAATTTAAGATGAGAAACAATTTGACAGTGATAAGAATATCCTGAGATCATGTGCAAAAATAGAGCCAATCTTCTCCCTAAACATTCTCTATCCTAGTTGTAATTAGGGCTAAATATCTCATTTCAAAATACTAGAATTTGTTTTATTTAAGCTCCTTTACACCAACAAAGTGATGTGGTGAACATTTTTTGCAAAAAGTGGAAGTACTTTTTATTTCTTGAACATGTAACCTCTTTGAATAACAGAAAACCGTTGTTTTCTATATGAGATTCCCATACTTTATGAAGAGATTATCAATGAGACATTTATCTCTATTTTATATAATTTTTAACATTATTTTCCTTTCAAAATAATTTTGGTAATTCTATTTTAATATTTGCCAAATAACAAAAAAGTTCTTTTTTTTTCTTTTTGAGACACAGTCTTACTTTGTCACCCAGGATGAAGTGCAGTGGCACGATCTCAGCTCACTGCAACCTCTGCCTCCCGGTTCAAGCAATTCTTGTGCCTCAGCCTCCCGAGTAGCTGAGATTACAGGCACATGCCACCATGCCTGGCTAATTTTTGCATTTTTAGTAGAGACTGGGTTTCACCATGTTAGCCAGGCTGGTCTTGAACTCCTGACCTCAAATGATCCGTCTGCCTCGGCCTCCCAAAGTGCTGGGATTACAGGCGTGAGACATGGTGCTCAGCCACCACAAAAAAGTTCTATGATATGGGATTCTAGCTCAGTGTTTCTATTGAAATAATTCAATGTACAAATCTGTTCCCCTGAACTTTGGGCAGGGTTCATAAATTTAAGAGTTCATTGGAATTACTCAGTTACTGCCCCTAGAGTCATAAAACACTCTTTTTTTTTTTTTTTTTTTTTTTCGTGAAACGGAGTCTTGCTCTGTCACCCAGGCTGGAGTGCAGTGATGCAACCTCAGCTCACTGCAACCTCTGCCTCCTGGGTTGAAGCAATTCTCCTGCCTCAGCCTCCCAAGAAACTGGGATTACAGGTGCCCACCACCACACCCAGCTAATTTTTGTATTTTTAGTGGAGACAGGGTTTCACCATGTTGGCCAGACTAGTCTTGAACTCCTGACCTCAGGTGATCCGCCCACCTCCGCCTCCCACAGTGCTGAGATTACAGGCATGAGCCACCGTGCCCGGCCTCACAGAGCATTCTGAACACCCTTAAAAACGATGTCTGAGCAAAATATTCTGCAATCTGTCATGTCAAAATCAGATCCACCAATAACAGATGGTCTAGGACAGTATTTGTGATTTTACCTGTATTATACTTGGAATGGCAGCTGCTACTAACCCCAGCCTGCCCTGTGCTTTGCCTGGGTACAAATGAGCTATAACTTTGTGGCCAGAACACTGAGCCTTCTGCAGGCCCATTGAGGCCCCAAGCATCTATCTACTGTGATTGTTTTGTTCATTGCAACTGCCAAGTTTCCCAGATTCAAGAAGGACACCCTGAGGGCTCATTAAGAGCACCGTGAGGGATGCCACTTTACTTTTTGCCTAGTTGTTTTTTCAGGGTTTTAAATGTCCCTCTTTATACTTTTTTTTTTTTTTAACTCTAATGAGTGAAAGGATGTACGATTATCAGATACAGACTCAGGTAGGGAAAAGAAATATAAGCAGAAAAACTACCTCAGGAGATCTCTAAATTTCATCTGTAGCTCCAGAAACAGTTCTGTATTTCTGACAATAAAATAACAAAACTGTGTTCCATTGGTATCCATTATTCCCAGTAAGTACACCACACTGCCTGCAATCCGCATTCTAATGGTGTCTCCTAACTAATAGTTGCAGGGACTGGGAGGATAAATCAAATGAAGCAATGGTTCTTCAGTTTTATGGATGTGATGTTAAACCTCAGAAATCAAATGATTTGTCCAACATTATACAATGAGGAAATGGTGGAGAAATACAAGTTTGCCCGACTCCAAAATCTACATTCTCTGTGTTATACCCTATGCTGCATCTAAAAATGTTCAGCCAGAATAAGTATACTAGCGTAGAGTTTTAATCTCATTCTACATTCTATATGGTGGTTTGTCTTCTACTTTGACTGTCCTAGTCTATTGATTTTTTTTTTTTTTTTTTTTTTTTTTTTTTTTTGAGATGGAGTTTCGCTCTTGTTGCTCAGGCTGGAGTGCAATGGCATGATCTCAGCTCACCACAACCTCCATCTCCCAGGTTCAAGTGATTCTCTTGCCTCAGCCTCCCGAGTAGCTGGGATTACAGGCATGGGCCACCATGCCCGGCTAATTTTGTATTTTTAGTAGAGACAGGGTTTCTCTATGTTGGTCAGGCTGGTCGTGAACTCCCAACCTCAGGTGATCCACCCACCTCGGCCTCCCAAAGTGCTGGGATTACAGGCTTGAGCCACCACACCCAGTTGTCTACAGCTTTTATTATTATTTTAAACTGGTTCAAATTAGCTTTAGAAATAGATCACATACATTTTATTTAAAAAATTGTTTAATATATTTTTAAAACAGGTCTTACAGTGTTCCCCAAACTGGTCTCAAACTCCTGGGCTCAAGTGATCCTCCCGCCTCGGCCTCCCAAAGTGCTGGGGTGACAGGCATAAGCCACTGCACCTGGCTGATAACATTCATTTAAAAAAATAAACATAAAAGAGCTTCAGGGTACTACTATAGAAAGATGTTGTGTTATGAATGACTGTATTTCCAAACTAAAGTTTGAAATATGTAACCCTATCAATATGACCAAAACTTTGAGTAAACAGATATTAAATGAAATGGTCCCCCAAATTTTCTAGTTAGTATAGGATGCATTATCCATTATACAGTATTGTTATTTGATTATTCAATTACTGGCACGCATGTATTTGAATGACTGTTAGAAAAGAGCAAAAAACAAACCAAAACAAAAAACCCTGCCTCCCTTTGCTGCTATTCTAGTTCAAAGAACGAAGTTGTTAATTTGAATTATTCAATGAGTGAAAAAATTGGGATCACACCAGTTTCTGATGACTTGCTTTACTATTTGATTTAAAACTAATGTTTAAACCCATAACAGTAAGAAAATGTTTCAAGTAATACATTTTGAACCAGCAGTTAAGGAAAGGCTGCCTAATTATACAATGAGCCCCCATCTCTTCGAAAGACCATTGTTTTGTCTTAATTAACATGAAGTAAAACAGTCCTAAAACAACAGGGCACATTCCCATTAGGATAAATTACTCAGACTTCAGCAAGGCAGCAAATAATTCCCTAGAGTAGAATCTGTCACTGCTTTTCCACCTGCACTATGTCTATCTCTCAAAGGACTGGGCTAGAGCTGGGAACCTCCCTCTGGAAGGGGCATCTGTTTCATATTGGATTTGCTCCATTTGTGGCCATGGGTGGAGGGTGCAGCAGATCCCCAGGCGGTCAGTACAAACACGGCTGGGATGGGACAGATCCTCAGCAGCTGTGGCTGCCTTCGAAGCACTTTTATCCTGCTCATTCTGGTCTCAAATCTTCCACGTGGGTATTTCAGTCTGTTGTTGCTTAATTTAATATAGAGAAGAATGGGATGGATAGTCTCCAGAAAAATGTTATTTTCCTTTTTTTCTTTTGAGACAGTCTCTCTGTCACCCAGGCTGGAGTACAGTGGCACCATCTCAGCTTACCGCAACCTCTGCCTCCCAGGTTCAAGCGATTCTCCTGCCTCAAACTCCTGAGTAGCTGGGATTACAGGCATGCACCACAATGCCCGGCTAATTTTTGTATTTTTAGTAGAGATGAGGTTTTGCCATGTCTGCCGGGCTGGTCTCAAACTCCTGACCTCAGGTGATCCACCCGCTTCAACCTCTCAAAGTGCTGGGATTACAGGCATGAGTGAGCCACTGCACCTGGCCCAGAAAAATGCTATTTTCTTAACAGGATCCATAAACTGGGCATAGAGGCTAGTTAGGAGGCTGGGCTCTGGAGTTGGGCAGAGCTGGCTTTGCCTCTTAAAGGCAAATCAGCTTGCCCCACTTCTTTCATCTCTCTCAGTCTCAATTTCCTCATCTGTAAAGTCGTAAACTCAGTGGTATCATCTCACAGGGTCAATGCTCCATAGATGTTGGCTATTATGATACACATATGAGATGAATCTGATGTCTCTGTGCACGTTAGAGAAACCCATTCCCCGAACACTTGCATCAGCTGTAGGATACCATGCAGAGCATATTTTTCTTTTCAGTGGGCCTCTGTGTGTTTGTGTGTGCTCTGCACCCTGTATTAGCAGGAACTAGCTAATTAGAACCCCCCCCCCCCGCCAAATATCCTATTTCATACTGTCTATTCATCAGTAATGAAATCAGGTTTAAACCTAGAGCAATATCGGTACTTTTTTTTTTAGCCTTTCTTCATTTGCTTATCATATTTCTTCCCCAATTACTTAACATCACAGATGCTGGGACAAATAACTTCTGTGCCCTCCAAGTAACTTTGGAGCTAAACACATTAACCAGCATTTGTCATGCAGTGGGGGAGGGGTGGGAACCAAGTGTTTAAAATGAATCAAAATAAAGATGGAATATTAATTCACGACTGAAGATAGTTACAATACTAATGAAGCTCTGACTCGAATGAGTTCTTATTTATTTGTTTTTATTTATTTGAGACAGGGTCTCGTTCTATCACCCAGGTTGTGCACCATCACGGCTCACTGCAGCCTCGACCTCCCAGGCTCAACTGATCCTTCCACCTCAGTGTCCTGAGTAACTGAGACTACAGGCATGTGCCACCATACCTGGCTAGTCTTTTTTTTGTTTTTTTTTTTTTGGAGACAGGGTTTCACCATGTTGCCCAATCTCGTCTGGAACTCCTGGGCTGAACCAATCTGCCCACTTTAGCCTCCCAAAGTGCTGGGATTACAGCCATGAGCCACTGTGCCTAGCTAAATTTTTTTTTTTTTTGAGACGGAGTCTCACTCTGTCGCCCGGGCTGGAGTGCAGTGGCGGGATCTCAGCTCACTGCAAGCTCCGCCTCCCGCGTTTACGCCATTCTCCTGCCTGAGCCTCCCGAGTAGCTGGGACTACAGGCGCCCGCCACCTCACCCGGCTAGTTTTTTTGTATTTTTTAGTAGAGACGGGGTTTCACCATGTTAGCCAGGATGGTCTTGATCTCCTGACCTCGTGATCCACCCGTCTCGGCCTCCCAAAGTGCTGGGATTACAGGCTTGAGCCACCGTGCCCGGCCCCAAATTTTTATTTGTATTTAATTTATTTATGTATATTTTAGAGGTGGGAATCTTGCTGTTTCCAGGCTAGAGTGTACCGGCTATTCACAAGTGTGATTATAGAGCACTACAGCCTCAAACTCCTGAGCTCAAGGGATCCTCCTGCCTCAGCCTCCCAAGCAACTGGAACTACAGGTGTGTGCCACCACACCTGGCTTTAAATTAGCATTTATTTATTTATTTATTTAGTGGGGTTTTTGTTTGTTTTTGTTTCTGCCAAGTGCACAGTATGATAAGTGAATTTTTAGAGAATTTGTTCTAGGCCTGATGCAGTGGCTCACACTATAATCCCAGCACTTTGGGAGGTCGAAGTGAGATCAGTTGAGCCCAGGAGTCTGAGACCAGCCTGGGTAACATGTTGGGACCTGCCTCTCTGTCTCTTTATATATATAAAAGAATCTTTTCTGTAAAGAAATATAACATGTGATATCCACATAGTATAATTGAAGGCCCAAGGCAAATAGTAGAGAAAAATCTACCTTTCTCTTGGCTCATTGCAACCTCCGCCTCTGGGTTCAAGCAATTTCCCTCCCAAGTAGCTGGTATTACAGGCATGTGCCACCACACCAGGCTAATTTGTGTATTTTTAGTAAAGACGGGGTTTCACCATGTTGGCCAGGCTGGTCTTGAACTGTGACCTCAGGTCATCTGCCCATCTGGGCCTCCCAAAGTGCTGGGATTACAGGCGTGAGCCACCCGGCCAACTGCAGGGACTTCTATAACCCATAAAAGGAAACAGAGAGAATCTGAATCCTTTGTTTTAACATTGTCTCCACACTCTGAGGGCTAGTCGTTTTTGGGTTTTTGTTTGTTGGTTTGTTTTTTTGAGTCAGGGTCTGGTTCTGTCACCTAGGCTGAAAAGCAGTGGGGCGATCTCAGCTCACAGCAACCTCCGTCTCCTGTGCTCAAACCATCCTCCCATCTCAACCTCCTGAGTAGTTGGGACCACAGGCATGTGCCACCACCCCTGGCTAATTTTTATATTTTTTTGGTGGAGACGGGGTTTCACCATGTTGCCCAGGCTGGTCTTGAACTCCTGGACTTCAGAGATCCACCCGCCTCAGCCTCCCAAAGTGCTGGGATTACAGGCATGAGTCATTGTGCCTGGCAGGGCTAGTAGTCTTCATGAAACTTCATGTGGGAGTAGAATGTTTCTTGATCTGAGAAGATTTTCCCACAGATGCTGCATGAGCAGCCCTCATCCTCCTTGTGTGAACGCCGAACATGGCTGTCATGGGCAGCATGGGATGCAAAAGATTTACCACAGTACTTGCATTTGAAGGGCTTCTCCCCAGAGTGCTGCCTGATGTGTGTGCGGAGTATGCTGGAGGCAGTGAACCTCTGCAGAGAACAGAAACACAGAGTACAAGAAAAAGTCAATTTCCATGAACTGGACAACCAATTAAACTAAGGCGTTAATTTCACTGTTGCTCATCCTTACAGACAAACCTTGAGTTTTAAGGCCACAGAGCACTCCTGGTCATCAGCAGTAGCTTTAATCAGAAAGGACTCCACTGACGTGTCCTTCTGGCTGGTTTTGAGAAGCACTGGATGTTAGAACAGTGGTTCTTCAGTGGATAGATTATCTGGAGGTCCAGTTTTTAAAAAAGCAGATTGCTGGCTGGGCGCAGTGGTTCATGTTTGTAATCCCAGAACTTTGGGAGGCCGAGGTGGGTGGATCACCTGAGGTCAGGATTCGAGACCAGCCTGGCCAACATGGTGAAACCCCATTTCTACTAAAAATACAAAAATTAGTTGAGCATGGTAGCATGCACTTGTAATCCCAACTACTTGGGAGGCTGAGATGGGAGAATTTCTTGAACCCAGGAGGCAGAGGTTGCAGTGAGCCGTTATTGAGCCACTTTACTCCAGCATGGGTAACAGAGTGAGACTCTGTATAAAAATTTAAAAAAAGCAGATTGCCAGCCTGGGCAACATGGCAAGACCTCATCTCTATAAAAAGTAAAAAAAGGCCGGGCGCGGTGGCTCAAGCCTGTAATCCCAGCACTTTGGGAGGCCGAGACGGGCAGATCACGAGGTCAGGAGATCGAGACCATCCTGGCTAACACGGTGAAACCCCGTCTCTACTAAATATACAAAAAATTAGCCGGGCGATGTGGCGGGCGTCTGTAGTCCCAGCTACGCGGGAGGCTGAGGCAGGAGAATGGCGTAAACCCGGGAGGCGGAGCTTGCAGTGAGCCGAGATCGCGCCACTGCACTCCAGCCTGGGCGACAGAGCAAAGACTCCGTCTCAATTAAAAAAAAAAAAAAAAAAAAAAAGTAAAAAAATTAGCTGGGCGCCGTGGCTCACGCCTGTAATCCCAGCACTTTGGGAGGCCGAGGCGGGCGGATCACAAGGTCAGGAGATCGAGACGACAGTGAAACCCCATCTCTACTAAAAATACAAAAAATTAGCCGGGCGCGATGGCGGGTGCCTGTAGTCCCAGTTACTCAGGAGGCTGAGGCAGGAGAATGGCGTGAACCCGGGAGGTGGAGCTTGCAGTGAGCCGAGATCGCGTCACTGCACTGCACCCTGGGTGGGGGACAGAGCGAGACTCCGTCTCAAAAAAAAAAAAAAAAAAAAAAAGTAAAAAAATTACCTAAGCATGGTAGCATGCACCTGTGGTCCCAGCTATTTGGAAAGCTGAGATGGGAGGATAATTTGAGCCCAGAAGGTCGAGGCTGCAGTGAGTTACGATGGCACCACTGCACTCCAGCCTGGGTAACAAAGCAAGACCCTCTCTTTAAAAAAAAAAAAAAAGACCAGGCGTGGTGGCTCAAGCCTGTAATCCCAGCATTTTGGGAGGCCGAGACGGGCGGATCATGAGGTCAGGAGATCGAGACCATCCTGGCTAACACGGTGAAACCCTGTCTCTACTAAAAAAAAATACAAAAAACTAGCTGGGCGAGGTGGCGGGCGCCTGTAGTCCCAGCTACTTGGGAGGCTGAGGCAGGAGAATGGCGTGAACCTGGGAGGCAGAGCTTGCAGTGAGTCGAGATCTCACCACTGCACTCCAGCCTGGGCGACAGAGCGAGACTCTGTCTCAAAAAAAAAAAAAAAAGCAGATCGCCAACCCTACCTAAGAGAGTGTGACCCAAAAAATCTGACATGAGACCCAGGAGCCTGCATTTAAACAAGCAATTCTGATGTGGGTCCTAGGATCATACTTCAAGACAAACCTCATTACAGAAGGAGAAGCTAATATCAACCAGAAGCTAATATCGGCCAGTGTCTTTGCATAAGTCAGTGCCTTACTGGTTTTCTTCTTCTTTTTATTTTTTTTATTTTTTATTTTTTGAGACGGAGTCTCGCTCTGTCGCCCGGGCTGGAGTGCAGTGGCCGGATCTCAGCTCACTGCAAGCTCCGCCTCCCGGGTTTACCGCCATTCTCCTGCCTCAGCCTCCCAGTAGCTGGGACTACAGGCGCCCGCCACCTTGCCCGGCTAGTTTTTTCTATTTTTTAGTAGAGACGGGGTTTCACAGTGTTAGCCAGGATGGTCTCGATCTCCTGACCTCGTGATCTGCCCATCTCGGCCTCCCAAAGTGCTGGGATTACAGGCTTGAGCGACCGCGCCCGGCCTCTTCTTTTTAATTTAAACTTTTTGAGATGGTTTGTAGGTTTGTTTTATTTGTTTGTCTGTTTGTTTTGAGACAGAATTTCACTCCATCACCCGTGTTGGAGTGCAGTGGTGCGATCTCGGCTCACTGCAACCGCCACCTCCCAGGTTCAAGCGATTCTAGTGCCTCAGCCTCCCAAGTAGCTGGAATTACAGGTGCATCACCATGCCCAGCTAATTTTTGTATTTTTAGTAGAGATGGTGTTTCTCCATGTTGGCCAGGCTAGTTTCAAACTCCTGACTTCAGGGTGATCCATCCACCTTGGCCTCCCAAATTGCTGGGATTAAAGGTGTGATCCACCGTGCCCAGCTGAGCGGTGTTTTTCTATGCAGATTATTTTCATTCTATTGACACACACTTTGGAGGTATTAGTTGCCCTAATCTGGTAGACTCAATGTCTTTCTTCATTTTGAGAGGCTTAGAAGTAGCTGTAGGACAGCCTCTACTTCTTTTATAGCTTTATTGTAAAAAGTGTAAATGATTCAGTGATAGAACATAATCTATACCAGTGCTTTCCAACAGGACTTTCTGCAATAATGAGAATATTCTGAACCCACGCTGTCCAGCTTGGGAATCACTAGCCACATGGAGCCACTGAGCACTTAAAATGTGGCGAATGCAACCTAGGAACTGAATTTTTCAACTTTACTTCGTCTTCACTAATTGAAATAGCCACATATGATTAACTGCTAACTGCACATTGGACAGCACAGAGCTATTTTGGTGTAATATGTCTAAAGCTTGGTCAACCTATTGCTTCTATTATAGCAACGTCTAACCACATGACTCATCTGTTTTTACAACTCTGTATTCTGTGTAACATAGACTAGATGCCGCTTCTGCAATGCTCCTATAGAAAATTACATCAGTAGCATCCTTCACAGATTAAAGTAGTAATAATATCAATTAACATTCCAGTACTACTTTTATGTCATGCCAGGCACTGTTAAAAGAGTTTTATATATTTTACTGATGTTATCCAACAACTTGGTAAAGACTAATCTCCCCAGTTTATCAATGTGGAAACTAACAGGAGTTCATGGATTTGCTCAGGGTGGCACAGCTAGGTAAGCACCAGAGGCAGGACTTGAACCTTGGCCAAGTTTGTGCTCTTAAATACTACGAAATAGTGAGGTTTTTTTTGTTTTTTGTTTTTAGATGGTGTTTCACTCTGTCACTAAGGCTGGAGTGCAGTAGCGTGATCTTGGCTCATTGCAACCTCCACCTTCGGTTCAAGCGATTCTCCTGCCTCAGCCTCCCAAGTAGCTGGGATTACAGGCATGTGCCACCATGCCCAGCTAATTTTTGTATTTTTAGTAGAGATGGGGTTTTGCCATGTTGGCCAGAATGGCCTCGAACTCCCTATCTCAAGCCACCTGCCCGCCTCGGCCTCCCAAAGTGCTAGGATTACAGGCTTGAGCCACTGCCCCCCCCCTCTTTTTTTTGAGAGAGAGTGTCTCACTCTGTCACCCAGGCTGGAGTGTGCAGTGGTGCAATCTCAGCTCACTGCACCCTCCACTTCCTGGGCTCAAGCAATTCTCCAGCCTCAGCCTCCCAAGTAGCTGGGACTACAGGCATGAGCCACCAATGCACGGAAAATTTGATTATAGGCGTGAGCCACCACACCTGGCTAGTGCTTGTAAATACTATGTAATAGGTCATCAGGTCTCCATAAATTTGGAATGTATTTTACTACATGTACCCTAAATGCCAGCTTGGCAATAGGAGGTTGGTTATATTTGACCATCTTTAGCAAAGTCGAGCATATTTAGGGGTGGACATGAGGACTGGGCTGATACTTGACTAACATTTACCAAGAACTCATTAAGCCAGGCTTTGTTTCAAGTTCTTATACATAGACACCCAAGCAGAGCTCAGGACACATCCCTTAGTAAGAGGTTCCATTTACCTTAGTACAATACACACACTGGTATGGTCTGTCTCCAGAGTGGACTCGCATGTGTTTGTTAAGGCTGGAAGACTGAGAGAAACATTTCCCACATGTAGAACACTGAGGTGAAAAAGAAAAGTATAGTTGAAATCACACCTTCCTCTAACAAGTCCATTTCAATCTTGCATTTACCTGGGGTTAGAGAAGAACTCTTTTTCAAAAAAAATTTTTTTTTTTTTTTGAGACAGGATCACAATTTGTTACCCAGGCTGGACTGCAGTGGCACAATCATGGCTCACTGCAGCCTGGAACTCCCAGGCTGAAGCAATCCTCCCACCTCAGCCTCTTGAGTAACTGGGACTATAGGTGCGCGCCACTAAGCCAGCTAACTTTTTTTTTTGAGATGGAGTCTCGCTCTGTCATCCAGGCTGCAGTGCAGTGGCGCAATCTCGGCTCACTGCAACCTCCGCCTCTTGGGTTCAAGCAGCTCTCCTGCCTCAGCCTCCTGAGTAGCTGGGACTACAGGCGTGTGCCACCATACCTGGCTAATTTTTTGTATTTTTAGTAGAGATGGGGTTTCACGGTGTTAGCCAGGATGGTCTCCATCTCTTGACCTCGTGATCCGCCCGCCTCGGCCTCCCAAAGTGCTAGGATTACAGGCGTGAGCCACCACGCCCGGCCCAGCTAACTTAAAAATTTTTTTTTGCAGAGATGAAGTCTCACTATGTTGCCCAGCCTTGTCTTGAACTCTAACAGATCCTCCTGCCTTGGCCTCCCAAAGTGCTAGGATTATAGCCGTGAGCCACGGCACCCGATCTGAGAGAACTCTTGCTTCAGATGTGGAATGTGGGACTGAACAGGTTTGTGGTGTATGGCAGAGGCCTGAATTAGTCCTGCTCTCTCAACAGGTAGCTGCGTGACTACACAGCACATCAGTCAAATTTGGAATCTTAAGTTTTCCGATCTTGCTCATGGGCAAAACACCTGCTCTTCCTTCCTCACAGCACTATGAGTAAACTACAAGCACTGTACAATTAACTCAACAATTATCTGTGATTTACAGAGTACCTACTATGTGCTCCACACTGCTAGAAACCAGGAGCTAGAAGTCAAGGAGGGGTGGCAATGAACATGTAAGCCACCATGGCAAGGCACAGTAGCAGATGATCTGAGACATGTTGAACTTTCATGAAGAGGTTAATATTTTGTACACACGCTGTGAATAATTAATGTTGTTTCTCCAAAGTCTTGACCTTGGCAACTCCCCTCGAAACTGTCTTAGGAATTTCACACCAGGTGAAGTAAACTACTAGAGAGGTGCAAGCACCGGAGAGGTTACCAGGGATAAAGCAGAAGGCCTTTGGTTTTGACATCACTTTTAAGGAAATTATGTTTACTAAAGAGAAAAAACTATTTTCCTCTGAGAAGGGTTTCCATGCTTTCACATCCTCTTTCCAGGCATGCTTATGCGCAGAGGAGAGAGCAGATCTTTTTTTCTTTATTATTTATTTATTTATTTATTTATTTATCTATCTATATTTCTGAGGCAGAGCCTCACTCTGTTGCCCAGGCTGGAGTGCCATAGCATGATCTCAGCCCACCACAACCTCCGCCTCCTAGGTTTAAGCAATTCTGGCATCTCAGCCTCTCGAGTGGCTGGGACCACAGGTGCGCACCACATGCCCATCTCTACAAAAAATACAAAAAATTAGCTGAGCATGGTGGCACGTACTTATAGCCTCAGCTCAGCTACTTGGGAGGCTGAAGTGGGGGGACTGTTTGAACATAGGAGGTGGAGGTTGCAGTGAACTGAGATCATGCCATTGTATTCCAGCCTGGGCAACACAGTGAGACTCTGTCTCAAAAAAAATAAAAAAAAAAAAATTGTTCTCCACTCTACTGTAAGAGCAGCTTGTCTGTTGAAGAGTAAGCCATCATCTCACTATCACCAGCTTCCTCATCAGTCCTGTCATCTACTGACCTCCTGGTCGACAGTCCTCCAATTTCAAAGACAGCAAGCATTCCACACATCTTCCGTAATTTGGTTTTTGCTTGATAAGACAAAAAATTTTTTTTTTTTTGAGATGGAGTCTCACTCTTGCCACCCAGGCTGGAGTGCAATGACAGTCTCCGCTCACTGCAACCTCCGCCTCTAGGGTTCAAGCAATTCTCCTGCCTCAGCCTCTAGAGTAGCTGGGACTACAGGTGCCCGTCACCACACCCGGCTAATGTTTTTATATTTTTAGTAGAGATGGGGTTTCACCATGTTGGTCAGGCTGGTCTCAAACTCCTGACCTTGGGCGATCTGCCCAACTTGGCCTCCCAAAGTGCTGAGATTACAGGCGTGAGCCACTGCACCTGGCCAGTAAGCCATCATTTATATAATCAGTTTTGTGTTGATGAACATGCAGTCTCAAACTTTTCACTATCAGAATACTGGATAGTTTTCACTTTTGCCAGTCTAATAAGGGAGAAATACCTTCACCATCCTGATATTTTAAAATCCTTTTAGAATTACACAAATACATGATAATTGTAAATGTATTCAAATTTTATAGTATAATAAATATATACTATATAAACACTATATATACTATATATACAAATAATATAGTAATTAAACATGACTTTTCCAGAAGCTTAGGAAGGAAGGAAGAAATAGGGACAATTTTATGATGATTACTCTCAATTTTCAAAACAGGAAAATGGGCTCAAGATCGTAGCTGCCTGAGGTAGTTCCGACAAGGCCAACAGTTAAGCAAGAATACATCTGTGTCCTGTGCCTGGCCGGGCGCCGTGGCTCACACCTGTAATTCTAGCACTTTGGGAGGCCAAGGCAGGAGCATCACGAGATCAGGAGATGGAGACCATCTTGGTTAACATGGTGAAACCCCGTCTCTACTAAAAAAAAAAAAAAAAAAAAAAAAAATACAAAAAATGAGCCGGGCGTGGTGGCGGGCGCCTGTAGTCCCAGCTACTCGAGAGGCTGAGGCAGGAGAATGGCGTGAACCCGGGAGGCGGAGCTTGCAGTGAGCCGAGATCGCGCCACTGCACTCCAGCCTGCGCGACAGAGGAGACTCCATCTCATAAAAAAAGGGAATACATCTGTGCCCAAGCCTCGTC
Organism: Rhinopithecus roxellana; assembly: GCF_007565055.1. Classification (NCBI taxonomy): domain Eukaryota; kingdom Metazoa; phylum Chordata; class Mammalia; order Primates; family Cercopithecidae; genus Rhinopithecus; species Rhinopithecus roxellana. Next base: position 130,899,792 of record NC_044557.1, on the reverse strand, counting down.
CTCCTTTTAATTAAGCCCAGGGTATATTTGTACTTTTTTGCACCAAGCCTAGCAGAGCATCCAGGTATCTGGAATGGCTCCCTAATGTCATTACTGCTTTTCTGTCTTACAAAATCCTCAGCCTGAGGGAGAGGCCTTCCGCTCTTTGGAAGGACCGATGCCTTCGCTTCCTCCTCACCTATACCCGTCAACACACTTGCACAGATATGGAACAAGGTGCAGTTCCCCAGGAGCACATGCCAGACTCTTTCTTGCCTGGAACGGCTCGACCCTTTTTCCCTGCCCAACTAACCCTGCCACCAGTATAAACCAGATACCCCATTTGTCGTTCTATACTTGGCTCAAGGCCACTTCTGTGCATCTTTTCATAATCCACGTGTCCAGGTGGTCATGGACACTCCTTCCTCCATGTTCCTCCCTCTGCTGGTACATGCATCCTAACACGTGTGTATCGCTGTGCCTATTCACGCATGCCTGTTGGGTAATACTATCCTCTCCTCCTTCAGAGAGGGTGTCCATCAGGCACCACAGCCATGCAGCTAGCACCCACAAGGCAACTCCCCGTGTTCAGGAGCTTGGGAAGGGAGAGAGAACGTGATGGTGAGTCGTGTGTCCTCCTAATACTCACCTTGTGAGGCCGGTGCTTCTCATGAACATGAAGAATGTGAATCCGAAGCCTGTCCCGCTTCTCAAAGGACCGTTTGCAGAGAGAACAGGGAAATTTCCTATCGCCCTTGTCCACACAGGGGGTGTACTTGAGGTGCTTATCTCTGTAATATTTGTAGGTAAATACCTTCCCACATCTTTCACATCTGTAGCCTTCTGCAGACTCTGTCAAACACAGCAAACACAATGTCTCTTCAGTTACTTTCCTCCCTAGTTCCTTCAAGAGAATATTTTATTTATTTATTTGTTTATTTATTTATTTATTTTTAGCCAATAGTTCTTTTGGCTACTTAAAGAGGAATTTTCTTTTTTTTTTTTTGAGACAGAATCTTGCTCTGTTGCCCCGTCTGTAGTGCAGTGGCATGATCTTGGCTCACTGCAACCTCTGCCTCCCAGGTTCAAGCGATTCTCCTGCCTCAGCCTCCCAAGTAGCTGGGATCACAGGTGCCTGCCACCACGCCTGGCTAATTTCTGTATTTTTAGTAGAAACAGAGTTTCACTATGTCGCCCAGGCTGGTCTCAAACTCCTGACCTCAGGTGATCCTCCTCCCTTGGCCTCCCAAAGTGCTAGGATTACATGCGTGAGCTACTGTGCCTGGCCAAGATAATTTTTTTTTTCTTTTGAGGTGGAGTCTCGCTCTGTTGCCCAGGCTGCAGTGCAGTGACCAGATCTCAGCTCACTGCAAGTTCCGCCTCCTGGGTTCATGCCACTCTCCTGCCTCAGCCTCCTGAGTAGCTGGGACTACAGGCGCCCACCACCTTGCCCAGCTAGTTTTTTGTATTTTTTTTAGTAGAGACAGGGTTTCACCATGTTAGCCAGGATGGTCTCGATCTCCTGACCTCGTGATCTGCCCGTCTCGGCCTCCCAAAATGCTGGGATTACAGGCTTGAGCCACCACGCCCGGCCTATCTTTTTTTTTTTTTGAGACAGTCTTGCTCTGTTGCCCAGGCTGGAGTGCAGTGGTGCGATCTTGGCTCACTGCAACCTCTACAAGTGATTCTCCTGCCTCAGCCTCCAGAGTAGCTGGGACTACAGGGGCGTGCCACCACACCCGGCTAATTTTTGTATTTTTAGTAGAAGTGGGGTTTCACCATGTTGGCCAGGATGGTCTCCATCTCTTGACCTTGTGATCTATCCGCCTCGGCCTCCCAAAGGGCTGGGATTACAGGTGTGAGTCACCGCGTCCGGCCAGCAAGATAATTTTTAAAAACCTTTTTATTCCAGAAAAATGTAAACATATACCAAAATGAAAATAATAGTGTAATAAACCCTCAAGTGCCAAACACCAAGCTTTGACCAACTCATAACTAATTTTGCTTTCATTTATATCACCACTCCCCATAGTAGATTATTTTAATACTAATTCATCCTTTGACTCAAAAATATCTAACTGTAATCTTTAGAAGATGACATTTTTTTAAAAAGCATAATTGCGGCCGGGCACAGTGGCTCACGCCTATAATCCCAACACTTTGGGAAGCTGAGGTCAACGGTTCAAAACCAGCCTGGTCAACATGGTGAAACTCCATCTCTACTAAAAATACAAAATTAGCCAGGCGTGGTGGTGCATGCCTGTAATCCCAGCTACTTGGGAGGCTGAGGCAGGAGAATCACTTGAACCTGGGAGGCATAGGTTGCAGTGAGCCGAGACTGTACCACTGCACTCCAGCCTGGGTAACAAGAGCAAAACTCCATCTCAAAAAAAAAAAAAAAAAAAAAAAAAAAAAAAAAAAAAAGCATAATTGTGCCAGGTGCAGTGGCTCACGCCTGTAATCCCAACACTTTGGGAAGCTGAAGTGAGCAGACTGCTTGAGCTCAGGAGTTTGAGACCAGCCTGGGCAACATAGTAAGATCCCATCTCTACAAAAAAATAATAAAAATTATCTGGGAATGATAGCACACGCCTTTAGTCCCAGTTGCCAGGAGGCTGAGGCAGGAGGATTGCTTGAGCCTGGGGAAGGTAGTTGAGGCTGCAATGAGCAGTGATTGAGCCACTACACTCCAGCCTGGGCAACAGAGCAACACCTTGTCTCAAAAAAGAAAGCCATAAACATGTCGTTGTCACACTGTCATACCTAAACAATTAACTCTTATTCTTTTATAGAAACATATATGTACTTATATACACACATATATATTTAATTACTTTCTGGTCAGTCCATTCAAATTAGGATTCAAACAAAGTCTACATGTTGTATATGGTTGCCATGTCTCTTAAATATCTTAACCTATAGGCTCTCTTTCCCTTTTGTTCCTTGAAAGGTACTATTGAAGAGACCCTTCCACTAACCCCATTTAAGAGCAGTGCAACCCTGCAGCTCTTAAACACATTCCTGCCTAGCATTTGTTACAAAGTTAATACACTGAGGCCAACCTACTTCTCTTTGTGCCTTTAAGATCAGCCTGAGTTACAAGCTCAGTCACCAGGACAACCGCAGCTGACTTCCCAGGCTTCACAGTGCTGTTCCATTCTACGAAATTCGAGGGACCTTCTTAGTTTATACTTCATTACTCAAAACTTGTGGCAGATTCCACAGCTAGAATCTTTATGTATAGAGTAAGGGTGAAAGCATCTTGACTTCCCTAATACACAGGGTAACTGTGATGACTAATTCTAATACTTACTGAGTCTTACCAATGTGAGTGATACTATCACTGAATGGCAAGTAAGACTGAGAGAGGTAAATCTGTTTTTATCAATGGAGGAGGGAGGAGGAGAGAAGTTAGAGAGGGTGTAGCTAGACTCTAGCAAAGCAGGTCCCACGTCCAGGGGTGTCTATGTGTTGGGGGAAGGCGAGAGAACAGGGGCCACCTACAAAAGCATCCCTGCAGAGGACACTCTGGATTCCAGAGGATAAAGTGGCTTTGACTATGAATGCACCACTGAGACCTCATTGTTTGACCCCAGGGAGGAAGAGCAGCCAAAAGTGAGTCTATGCAAGAGTCTGCAGATAGAAATCTTCTCAGCATCAGGACAGCAGGGAAGCTGTCCATCAGGGACTTTGTTAGTTGACAACTACATCCCAGGCACATTTAACAGGTGGCTAAGGAAATAAACTATTCATTAAGTAAATAACCAGGAAAGCAACTGCCAACCCCAAGCTGATCCATTGCCCTGCTCTGTCTATCACTTTCATTGAGGTGCTAATACTCTCAGAATCCCGTGCCGGGACACTTTTTTGGCACAGAGGTAGAATTTTTATCGGTCAGAAATACCTGGCCTTCCTGCTTCCTGTGGTGGGAAGGGAAGAGAGGGTCAGCAATTTTACAAACATAAACAATAAAGCACACCAAAATTTAGAATAGTTTCAGTACTGAGTTTGCTTAAGAACAACCACTTAAGCAGAAATGAAACCTAATTTCATCTTGTTCCCTATCCTTTCAAATTTTATCTTGTTCCCTATCCTCCCTCCCCCTATCTCTTCACACCTCCACACCGCAAAACACACACAGAAATTCCCTCTCCCTCAGGAGAGGGCAATGCTTGCATATTCAAATAACCCGCCCACATACAGTCTAGGCCCTTCCCTCATCACTCAAGACCTTAAAGGGGAAGGCTCCCACCTACCACCAATCCTGGCCAAAAAGCCTTTGGGGAAAAAAACTCATTTGAGAATGCAATGGAATTTTAATTTTTCTTTCCTTTTTATCACATCTAAACCATTCATATTAATAGATTAACAAATTAGCATTTATTTATAATTATTCCCAACAAATTAAGTCATTCACAAGTTTCCCTCCATTGTCCAAAATATATGTCCTCAAAACAATGCTGTAAGCATCAGGTATCAGTTGGCTCAGAACTGTAACACAAGTATCTTCTCTACATGCTGGGTTTCCCCCACAGTTAACCATCATAAGCCCTCATTCTGTTGCTTGCTCTGATTGCCTCTGATATCTGCATACTATTCCAGTTAATAGCATACAGGTTGAGTATCCTTTTTCTGAAACGCTTGGGACCAGAAGTGTTTTGGATTTCAGGATTTTTTCGAACTTTGGAATATTTCATATACATAATGAGGTATCTTGGGGATGGAACCAAAGTCTAAATATAAAGTCTATTTATGTTTTGTTTTATACATACTTTATACACATAGCCTGAAGGTAATTGTTTTTGTTTTTTGTTTTTTTTTTTTGAGATGGAGTCTTGCTTTGTCTGCAGCCTCCGCCCCCCGGCTCCTGAGTAGCTGAGATTACAGGTATCCGCCAGCACACTCAGCTAATTTTTTTGTATTTTTAGTAGAGACGGGGTTTCACAATGTTGGTCATGCTGGTCTCAAACTCCTGACCTCAGGTGATGTGCCTGCCTCGGCCCCCCAAAGCGCTGGGATTACAGGCATGAACCACCGCGCCTGGCCCACCTGAAAGCAATTATACACAATATTTTACTTTATTTATTTATTTATTTTGAGACGGAGTCTCGCTCTGTCCAGCCTGGGGGACACAGTGAGACCCTATCTCAAAAAGTAATAATGATTTCTCAAAAGGATAATGATAACCATCTTGTCAGTTATTAAGCAGGTACTTTTTTCAAATCCATTGCTCACTTTTCTTTCTTTTTTTTTGAGATGGGGATCTCACTTTGTCGCCCGGGCTGGAGTGCAGTGGTGCAATCTCAGCTCACTGCAACCTCTGCCTCCTAGGTTCAAGTGATTCTCCTGTTTCAGTCTCCCGAGTAGCTGGGATTACAGGCATGCGCCACCACACCCAGCTAATTTTTTGTATTTTTAGTAGAGATGGGGTTTCACCATGTTGGTCAGACTGGTCGTGAACTCCTGACCTCAGGTGACCCACCCACCTTAGCCTCCCAAAGTGTTGGGGTTACAGGCGTGAGCCACCATGCCCAGCCTGTTGACTTTTATTCCAAAAGGAGTTGCTACATTTTGGGAAGTGAGCAACAGGTCTTGGTTTGGTGCTAAGTACGAGACAACTTAGAGCTCCATAGATCATAGAGAATCCCAACCATTTTTGCCTCCATTCCTATCTTTACCTACATTCCCACACCCACACCACCCACCAAAACACTTCTGGTCCCAAGCATTTCAGAAAAAGGATACTCAACCTGTATGCAGATATCAGAGGTGATCAGAACAAGCAACAGAATGAGGGCTTATGATGGTTCAGTGGCGGGGAGAACCCAGCATGGAGATAAGATACCTGGGGGAGTAGGAAGATAGTTCACCAAAACAATTCTGACAGCGCCTCATCGTTGGGACCATTATTTATCCTTAAATAATGACTGCTCATTATTTATCCCCTGATTTCTGGTGGACATTTCCTTGTCTTCTGCTTCACTATTCCCCGAGTCTGATTGCCTTCCCTCTCTCCCTCTGCCTTACATATGCCTTATTTCATCTCATCCCTAATCAGTTTTTTCCAACTTAGTTCTAGTGTCTTCCTCTCACTCCGTACGCACTGGGATCCAGAAGCAGGAGATACTAAGGTGTTTAGGGTTATTTCCTGCCCTGAAGCATCTCAGTCTAGCAGGAAAACAGGCATGCAGATGCAATTCGCTCTTTTTTTTCTTTTTTTGAGGTGGAGTTTCGCTCTTGTTGCCTAGGCTGGAGTGCAATGGCATGATCTCAGCTCACTGCAACCTCTGCCTCCCAGGTTCAAGCAATTCTCCTGCCTCAGCCTCCCTCAGTAACTGGGATTACAGGCGCCCACCACCATGCCCGGCTAATTTTTGTATTTTTAGTAGAGACAGGGTTTCACCATGTTGGCCAGACTGGTCTTGAACTCTCAGCCTCAGGTGATTCACCCGCCTCGGCCTCCTAAAGTGCTGGGATTACAGGCATGCGCCACTACGCCTGGCCCATTTTTTTAAAAAAAACCTGTTCCTTACACATTTATTACATCATAATAATTTGCCTTCTCTCTTTTTTTTTTGAGACGGAGTCTTGATCTGTTGCCCAGGCTGGAGTGCAGTGGCATGATCTTGGCTCACCACAACCTCTGTCTCCTGGGTTCAAATGATTCTCCTGGCTCAGCCTCCCCAGTAGCTGGAACTACAGGTGCCTGCCACCATGCCTGGCTAATTTTTGTATTTTTAGTAAAGAAGAGGTTTTTTGTTTTTTGTTTGAGATAGAGTCTTGCTCTGTTGCCCAGGCTGGAGTACACTGGTGCGATCTTGGCACACTGCAACCTCTGCCTTCCAGGTTCAAGTGATTCTCCTGCCTCAGTCTCCCGAGTAACTGGAACTATAGGTGCATGCCACCACGCCTGGTTAATTTTTTGTATTTTTAATAGGGACATTCACCGTGTTAGCCAGGATGGCCTCGGATCTCCTGACCTGGTGATCCCCCCGCCTCAGCCTCCCAAAGTGCTGGGATTACAGGCGTGAGCCACTGTGCCCGGCCTGAGATGAGGTTTTACCATGTTGGCCAGGCTGGTCTTGAAGTCCTGACCTCAAGTGATCCCCCCGACTTCGGCCTCCAAAAGTGCTGAGATTATAGGTGTGAGCCACCATATCCAGCCTGCCTTCTCTCTTATTTACAGCAATATGCATTTATCTTGTCCCACCTACTAGATTAGCAGTTCCTAAACTTCAGTGTATCTAGAAATCACTTGGAGAGCTTATTTAACGTGCAAATTCCAAAGTCTTACCCCTGGAGTGGGCTGGTGGTTCCCTAGCCCCTTGCTGCTGGAATGTGGTCCAGGGACCAGGACCAGCAGCACACCCTGGAAGTTGATAAAAATACCAAATCCTGGGCCGCTACCCTGAATGAGAACCGGCATCATGAAGATCCCCGGGTATTCATTCCCACATTAAGGTTTGAGAGTGAGAGTCCAGCTCAATATTTCTCAAACTTGCCTGAGACCCATTGTAGGCAATGTATTTTATACTCGACACCCAGCATACACACATATGCCCATGTGAAATAGAAATTTCACAAAACAATCCTTACTCTTAAGTGATTCCCATCAATATTTTGTATTCTACTCTACACTTATTCTTTTTTTTTTGTTTTTTTTTGTTTTTTGTTTTTGTTTTTTTTTTGAGACAGAGTCTCGCTCTGTCACCCAGGCTGGAGTACAGTGGCCAGATCTCAGCTCACTGCAAGCTCCGCCTCCCGGGTTCCCGCCATTCTCCTGCCTCAGCCTCCGGAGTAGCTGGGACTACAGGCGCCCACCACCTCGCCCGGCTAGTTTTTTGTATTTTTTAGTAGAGACGAGGTTTCACCGTGTTAGCCAGGATGGTCTCGATCTCCTGACCTCGTGATCCGCCCGTCTCGGCCTCCCAAAAGTGCTGAGATTACAGGCTTGAGCCACCGCGCCCGGCCTCTTTTTTTTGTTTTTTAAATGTGGGTCTTGACCGCTAAATTGATTTGCCACCCCACTAAGACATGCAACTCTACAATCCACCATTTGAAAAACACCGCTCTGGTGAATTGACTTCAGCTACATTAGCCTGGGCAGAGATGAATCAGAAACTGGCTCACCTATGGTAGAAGTTACATCCATTTAGTAAATTTTCTTTTATTCTTAGGGTGGAAGGTCGGGAAGAAGAACAAGTATGTTTATAAATAGGAGTAGCTTCCGCAGCTTTGGGAAGCTGAGGATGCTTTCCTTCACCTGGGTAATGCCCTCCCGGTTAGAGACACTCTCAGTTAGTCCTCTGCATTAGCCTTTGGGAGGCAGGAGCTGCGCATGGAGGGTTTGTGGAAAAGAGCCCAGTCCTTCTACTGGAATGCCCTCACTGGGCGAGGTAAGGGTGTGCACTCACCTTCAGAGGGCCCAGATGGCTGCTTCCCGGGCTCTGTGACCTGAAGGCTCACAGGAATGTCCAGAAATTTCTCATAGCAGTCTCCATACCACACAAGGAGCTCTTGGTTCTGATGGATCTCTTTGCAGCTCTCATAAAATATATGCCCTTGACACTGCACAGCAACTAGGTTCTGCTCCTTGGGGAAGCGGGCACAGTTGACATAGGACATCCAATTCCCTGTACCTCCTTTTCCATCTATAAAGTGGCTTAAATGACCATCTTCAAAGATCTAAATGAAATAAGACATGAAGTTTGTATTGTACTTTTTTTTCGGTCTAATCTACAAAATAATGTTGTTGTTGTTTTTTTTTTTTTTTTTTTTGATACTGAGTCTCGCTCTGTCGCCCAGGCTGGAGTGCGGTGGCCGGATCTCAGCTCACTACAAGCTCCACCTCCCGGGTTTACGCCATTCTCCTGCCTCAGCCTCCCGAGTAGCTGGGACTACAGGCGCCCGCCACCTCGCCCGGCTAGTTTTTTTGTATTTTTTTAGTAGAGACGGGGTTTCACCGTGTTAGCCAGGATGGTCTCGATCTCCTGACCTTGTGATCCGCCCGCCTCGGCCTCCCAAAGTGCTGGGATTACAGGCTTGAGCCACCGCGCCCGCCCTACAAAATAATTTTTTAATACTTATAACCTAAACATCACACTTGAGTCCACCAAATAAGCTTCTATCATTCCGATTTCTTTTTTTTTTTTTTTTTTTGAGACGGAGTCTCGCTGTTGCCCAGGGTGGAGTGCAGTGGCCGGATCTCGGCTCACTGCAAGCTCTGCCTCCCAGGTTCACGCCGTTCTCCTGCCTCAGCCTCCCGAGCAGCTGGGACTACAGGCGCCCGCCACCTCGCCCGGCTAGTTTTTTGTATTTTTTTAGTAGAGACGGGGTTTCACCGTGTTAGCCAGGATGGTCTCGGTCTCCTGACCTCGTGATCCACCCGTCTCGGCCTCCCAAAGTGCTTGAGCCACCGCGCCAGGCCTATCATTCCTATTTCTATGTAATTACAGTCCCAGGGAAGTGCCGCCCTTCCCGAGCAGCAGCCACGAGTACACGGGTGCCAGCAGTGAAGATCCGGGCCACCAAATCGTTGGTGGCGACAACGAGAGTGGCCCGTGTTGTGGACCTGACACTTTAATTCCACCGCCCCCTGTGGATGCTTCTCTGTTACCTGAGGGGCTTAGGACCTCCCAGTTATTACCTTGCTCACCCAGCAAGCAGTCAGAGAATGGTCCCAAACCCTCCAACCAAGAAGGGAAGTCCCCTGCTCGGTTCCAGTTCACGGAGCAGGACCTGCACTTCGTTCTGTACGGGGTCACTCCCAGCCTGGATCACCCAGCCAGCCTGCACCATGCGATTTCAGGACTCCTGGTCCCCACAGACAGCTCTGGTAAAGGGAGTTCACACCATTTGGGAGTCGAAATGGATGGGAATGCAGGCAGGATGGGGAAGAGGCGCTTCCAGGTGGAGCTGAGGCTGTAGAGGGCAGAAAGGGGGAAGTATCTGCATGAGAGCCAGGGCTGTCTGGGCTCACTTCTGAGGCCCTGCTTGCTTAAGTGCATGACCAAGGTTGATTTTAGTGATAGCTAAGGACCAAGAGAGAAATGGTTCCTGCAATGAACTCCCAGGTAGGTTCAGATTCTATGCTGACATGCAATGACAGGCTTCAGCAATTCACACCTAGGAGTCCCAGCTCAGCTAGCTACCCTGACCTTGACTTCCAACCTTTGGACTTCCAACCAGTCTTCCTTGACTAAGCAAGCATTACCTATGATCCTCAAATTCTCTGAATTTGCCTAATGGGGTTAATTACATAACCTTCCATGAGGCTGTTCTGAGTCTCAAATGAGAAATTGTATATGGAATTGTATACAGCGAAATCGTATATGAACAGACCATGTAAAATGAGCAGGGAAAAATAGTAACAACAAATAAACATCAAACTGGAATGATGGTTACTTCTAGGGAGTTAAGGAGGGAAACACCTCATGAAAGCACTTTATAATACATTTTTAATGAAAAATTGTTTTGTTTTAACCTGCCTTTTGCTAGGGTCTGATTCCCTTCCTCAAACTCTGGATAAAGACTCCCTTCAACTTCCAGAAGGTAGGCAGGACTCCTTGCATGGATTTCTTTCCCTGAACTAATGCAGAGTCAACCCTCCTCATTCTCTTTTCCTGCCTCTGCTTTCCCCTAGGTCTATGCCTCATGCAGACTGTGTTTGGTGAAGTCCCACATTTTGGTGTGTTCTGCAGTAGTTTTATTGCCAAAGGAGTCAGGTTTGGGCCCTTTCAAGGTAAAGTGGTCAACGCCAGTGAAGTGAAGACCTATGGAGACAATTCTGTGATGTGGGAGGTAAATCTGTTTCTGCTGGGTCTGCTGCTGAAAGTGGTGCGGGAGACTAGCGGGGGGAAATCTTGGCCTTTGCCCTTCTGGGAGAATCCTGGTCAGAGAGAGAGGACATCCAGGGCAGATACTTGTGGTTTGTGTTGCCTGTAAAAGGAAGGAATGGCCAGTGTTCTCTCCATGAGGATAGCACCTCTGCATGAATTCTGTGTTTTGTGGGTGTCTTACGTCATTTTAGTCTGGAAGATTAACTATGGAATATACATTTAAAGAATCAATGTGTTGTATTATATATATAGACAAAATCAAATGCTTTAGATATTATAGAGTGATGAAAGTATGCTAAAGAGAATAAAAACAAGTTTTAAAATTCAATATTATTCACCTATAAAATTAGTCAAGGATTAAAAAAAAGCAACAACCAGATACTCTTCAAGATCTAGTGATGATATATTAGGGATATGCTAGTGGACTGCATTTTATTACCTGCAGGAGAAAGCCATTTGTCAGAATGTATCAGATACCTTAAAATGTTCAAAGTCCCTTGACCCTGAATTTCTACTTCTAGGAATATACTACAGGAAAATAATCTGAAATCGAGGCTGTGTGGAATATGTTAATCCCAGGGTTGTTTATAAGAACAAAATGTTGGAGACAGTGAAATTACCAGCAGCAGAGAAAGAAATAATTTTTCGTGTTTTTTTCTTCTTCTTCTTCTTGAGATGGAGTCTTTGTCTGTTACCCAGGCTGGAATGTAGTGGCGTGATCTCAGCTCACTGCGACCTCTACCTCCTGGATTCAAGCAATTCTCCTGCCTCAGCCTCCCGAGTAGCTGGGATTACAGGTCTGCACCACTGGATTCAAGCAATTCTCCTGCCTCAGCCTCCCGAGTAGCTGGGATTACAGGTCTGCACCACCATGCCCAGCTAATTTTTGTATTTTTAGTAGAGACGGCGTTTCACCATGTTGGCCAGGCTGGGCTCAAACTCCTTACCTCATGATCCGCCTGCTTTGGCCTCCCAAAGTGCTGAGATTACAGGCGTGAGCCACCAAACTTGGCCTTGAAAGAAATAATTTATAGCTCCATTAATATGCATGAAAACTAAGTGGGAGTAAAATATAAAACTATTCAGTTGTGTTTAAATGGTAGAATTAAATACGACGTTTTTGTTTCACTTACCTCTGTTTATGAAATTAACATGCTCACTATAGGAATTTGGGAATCAAGAAAGTGATAAAAGTAAGAATCTTTTAGAATATGTTACATTAAGCAGGTTCAGTGGCTTACACCTATAATTCCAGCACTTTAGGAGGCCAAGGTGGGAGGATCACTTGAACCCAGGAGTTTGAGGCCAGCCTGGGAAACAGTGAGGCCCTGTCCCTACAAAAAAATTTTTAAAAATTTGCCAGGCGTGATGGTGCATGCTTTTCGTTCCAGCTACTCTGGGGACTAAGGTGGGAGATCATTTGAGCCCAGGAATTCGAGGCTACTGTGAGCTGTGATTGAGCCACTGCACTCCAGTCTGGGCGACAGAGTAAGACTCTGTCTCTAAAAACAACAACAACAACAACAAAAAAACCCAATATGTGACATTACCTAGAGAGATGTCCTTAAACTAACAAATCTACGCTGGCGTAAGTAGATTTATAACAACT